>NW_026596117.1:28320166-28507197 GCF_907164565.1 Psammomys obesus | reverse complement strand
TACACACACATGCAGACCTCATCAGTCCCTGCTCTTACTTTTCATACGCTTGTCTCAGCATGAAGCTTCCATGGCTGCTTTCTAAGGAGCCTCATCTTCCTAGCTGTCAGAACAGGCAGGCATCGTTTTGCTGAGACAAGGGCTCCTGTGCTCTTGTTGTTTTTTCAGGACTCACAGAACTCGGCTGTGAAAGCTCACTTCCTGGTACCAGCACTCCAGTGTTTTATGTGCTTAAAATTCCATCTGTGCAAGTCCAGACATGACCTGGGTGCCTGTCGAGTCTCGTTCACCTCAGCCCTCTCAGGGCTCAGATTTGCAATAAGGGAGGTTTCCTTGCTCTTGGTCACCCATCCTGCTGAGCCAGCAGCTTCCTCTGTCCCAGATCACCCAGCATGGGATTGTTGACAAACTTAGGCAGTTTCATTTGCCCTGCCCAGTGCATACTGTGAGCTGGCCAGGAGTCCTGCTGGCTTCTAGAGAAAGACAAGATTCCAGGAAAGGTTGAGCCATGCTTGCCAAATACGGCCTAAGTTACTGGCCAAACATGCAACCCAGGGATGACAGCCAAGCTGGTGACTTTCTACAATTGAACCCAGGGTTTCTCTTGTTACAACCAAAACCCCAGGATTGAAAGCACCTGGGTGGTAAGTGGAGAAGAAGCACAATGTCCCCCTGCATCCCTAGTCCGAGAATGCTGACTGCTGGGGCTGCTGGAGTGAGTTATGGGCGCTTCTCAGCTGTCTGGGTATTTTTCTTCTTTTTCTTTCCTCCTCCTCCTCCTCCTCCTCCTCCTCCTCCTCCTCCTCCTCCTCCTCCTCCTCCTCCTCCTCCTTCTCTCTCTCTCTCTCTCTCTCTCTCTCTCTCTCTCTCTCTCTCAGTGTGTATGTGTCTGGGGGAGTTGGGGAGGCTGGCCTAGGCTGCAGGGACCATATCTTCCACAGCACAGGGCAATGTGTTAGCTTTTTGTCATTATCATAAAACACCCGAGGCTGTTGATGTTTAAAGAGAAAATGTCCATTTACCCTGCAGTTTGATGGACAGAGCTCTGTGGCTTCCCTTGGGTTCTCTCACCTCATGGTGGATGCACATGGTGGCTACAGCCAACAAGTGATTATATGCTTCAAACCAGAAACAGAGAGGGTTGGGGTGGGGTCAAACTTAAGTTTTTAAAAAAGTCCTTCGCTCAAGAACTCCTTCTGAAGGGCATGACCCTAAGAGATGCTCCCCTAACTCACACTTGTAGGGTTTCCATGATTTCCAAATAGTATCACCCTGTACAATAATAACCCTTCAAGCACAATGGAGCAATTAAACCTCATTGATAACCACACAGCAAGACCAGCATCACTTATAAACATGCCACTCTGGACTAATGACTGCTTTGAATGCCACTGAGAAGTAGCAGATAGAAGACAATTCCAGAGCACCCCATTCACCTAGAAGCAGCCTGTAAATCTGTGGATGTCTTCCCTTCTGTCTACCAGGAAGGTAGCTGCTCATTGGCAGCTCCATCAGGACCACACACCAGCTCTGGGGTTGCAGACTTGTGCCTGTCTCTGACGTTGGTGCCAGGGATCTGAAGTCAAGTCATGTACTTGTGTTTTTGAGAGAGGCACTATATCAAGTCAGACACCTCCCTAAGTCTTGCCATTCTGTCTTAAGCCTGAATAATGATTCCCATTCGCACCTTGTGAACCATCCTAAGCTGCCCAAAACTGGTTTGCAGGGCTCAGGATCAGAAACCGTTTTGTTAAAGGTAGCATTGCTCCCTTTAACACAAATGATGGCTGTATCCTCTGGTTTTATTCTCCTAGTCTCAGAATCAACTCCATGGAGACAGAGAGACAACTCTCCTCTCACACCCGTGCCTTGCTTGGGACCTTCTCAGATTACTTACTGTAGCTACATTCCTTATGTGCTTATGTGCTCTCTCCTGGGGAGTTCGGAAGCATCCCAAGTCCCAGCATCCCCTTTCATCTGCATCGCTTTTTCCATTTGCACCTTGGTTGCCATGAGGGTACACATGGCCTTTGACATCACAAACTTACCTTTCCATCCAATGAGTGCTGGCCACTACCAAATCCAAGACCGGACGCCTTGGGTCATCTTAGAGGCTTTATTTTATTTTATGTTTTTTCCTTTTTCTTTAATGTTACAAACTCCATCAAACTGTTACCAAAAATATCTACATCTTCTTTATCTTGTTAAAAACAATTATTATTATTTTTGTGTGTGTGTGTGTGTGAATGCAGCTGCCCCAAAGCTGGACTTACAGGTTTTGTGTGCCTTTGGACATGGGTGCTGAGGGCCCAACTAAAGTCTTTTGGGGGAGCATCAAGGACTCTTAACAGCTAAGCTGTCTTCCCAGCTCCTTTCCTTAGTTTTCCTTCATTTTTATTTTTGTTCCAGACATATAACCAGCCTGTCAGCAAATCCCAAGCTGGGTATCAAACACACCAACTCTCAAGATACGGATCTCAAACACAGTTCCTTTCTCCAACCCCTTATCTCCAGGATCATAAAATCTGTCCAGGGGTCTGTGTTCTCTGTGACCATCTACAAAATTAGTTTGTGTGGCAGGGGAGTGAGAAGTGAACTCCCTACAAGGCATGCCAGCACCAGGGTATAGTCCATAGAAGATGTTGAGGCCCTGTGACAAACCCATCCTCAAAGCAGAGACTGAACTCAGTGTCTCTTGATGCTCATGCAGACTCCTAAAAGTGGGACAGCCTCTTTTGGCTACAAAATCGGAAGTGTAAATTCTTCAGTGTGTTAAGACTAAGAAAGAACACTGAAGGGATTTCTTAGGGACACAGTCCCAAACTGAGCTTCAAAGGACGGTGGGTGGTAATGCTTCGAAATTCCCAGGAGAAAGAAGGTTCTGAGGAAGCTGGTCAACAGACCCTCTGAGAGCTCCCACCCCTTAGCCTTCACCCCAGCATCAACTTAAGGTTGAAATGTGGTTTTTAAAGAAAGCAGAACACAGGTTCTTCTCAAACAAGTGCAGGGGACAAGTTTGAGAAGAGAAACCTTTTTAGGAGTTCCCTGAAAGAAGATGGAAGGTGGGCTTACACTTTGGCAGACGTATTGAGACAAAGCAAGGCTTAAGGAATGTGGACCAGCTGTCGATAACACAGTAACAACCCCCTTCCCCACCTCACCCCCAACATACACACACACTCACAGGCATGCTGGAATACCTTAGAATTAGTTTTGCATTCACAGCTGACTGCTAGAACTAATGACAGTTGCCAATGCTGATGCTACCTCCTGCTCTGAGGGGAGGACATGGCATACAGAAAACACAGGGAGACACAGACACGGACTGTCACCCTAATTGTGGGTTACAATACAAATAAACTTAGGTTGCAATTTGTTAGGTGTAGAGGAAATTTTAGACCAAACAAAATATGTGGCGAGGCAGCGTCAGGTCAAAGTTCATGCAACTGATCTTGCATAAACCAGTATTTTCCCACTTTGAGGACAAAAACAATTTCTAGGTCTCCAGCCTCTGCAGGCAAGGAGGGGGACCAGCATTGCAATTAAGAGTGGATTCATTCTGTAGCTGGGTTTTGTAGGCTTCTTTCCAGCAGCGAGCACTTGGGCTGATTATGGCAGCTGCCTTGAGAAGCAGGGAGCAAGTCTGTCTGTCTCCTTGAGGGAGACAAGTTAACTGTCAGATCAGCAGGCCTGGCTGTTGTCCGGCCACAGAAGTCCTTAGCCACATTGACAGGACCTCATGTAGCCCAGGCTGGCTCCAAACTCAAAATGTAGCTATGGGATGCTCTTGAACTCTGTGCTGCTTGGTTTTGCAAATTAACACAAACCTAGACATTATCAGGAAGAGGGAATGCCAATTAAGTATTGCTATCATCAAATTGGCCTATGGCTATGTCTGTGGGGAATTATCTTGATTGTTGAATGATGAAGGAAGGCCCCACCCGCTGTGGGTGGTGCCACTCACGTGGTACTGTGTTGTATAATAGAGCAGGCTGAGCAAGCCATAGAGAGCAAGTCAGTAAGTAGCATTCCTCATTGGCCTCCTTATCAGCTCCTGCCCTGATTTCTCTGGATGATGAAGTGTAAGCTGTAAGATGAAATACTCTACCCCAAGCTGCTTTTGGTCAGTGTATTATCACAGCAACAGAGATGTAAAGTAGGACAAACTTACTTTTATTTATTATTATTTAAATTGTTTAAATTATTATGTAAATTTATTATTATTTAAATTGTTCTTCTGCTTAGACTATTTTATGTATATGCGTATTTTTCATTCAGGTATGTCTGTGTACCTCATGCATACAGTGTCCAAGGAGGCTAGATGAGAGTGTTGAAACAGGAGTTATGGGTGATTATGTTTGGGAACTATCCTGTGGGTGATGGGAATTGAACCTGTGTCCTCTGCAAGAACAAGCATTCTTTTTTAATTAAATTTTTATTTTTTATATTAATTACAGTTCATTCATTTTGTATCCCAGCTGTAGCTCCCTTCCTCACTCCCCCCCAATCCCATCCTTCCTCCCTTATCTCCTCCCATTCCCCTCTCCAAGTCCACTGATAGGGAAGGTCCTCCTCCCCTCCCATCTGACCCTAGTTTATCCTGTCTAATAATGCAGGAATGGCTGCATTATCTTCCTCTGTAGCCTGGCAAGGCTGTTCCCCGCTCAGGGGGAGGTGGTCAAAGAGCTGACAGCTGAGTTCATGTCAGAGACAGCCCCTGTTCCCCTTACTAGGGAACCCACTTGGACACTGAACTCCATGGGCTACATCTGAGTAGGGGTTCTAGGTTATATCCATGAATGGTCCTTGGTTGGAGTGTCAGTCTCAGAAAAGACCCCTGTGCCCAGATTTTTTGGTTCTGTTGCTCTCCTTGTGGAGCTTTTATCCTCTCCAGGTCTTATTATCTCCCCCTTCTTTCATAAGATTCCCTGAACTCTGCCCAAAATTGGTTATGAGTCTGAGCATCTGCTTTGTTACACTGCTGGGTAGAGTCTTTCAGAGGCCCTCTGTGATAGGCTCCTGTCCTGTTTCCTGTTTTTTCCTTCTTCCAATGTCCATCCCGTTTGTTTTTCTAAGTGAGGATTGATCATCTTACCCAGGGTCCTCCTTCTTGCTTAGCTTCTTTAGGTGTACAGATTTTTAGTATGTTTATCCTATATTATATGTCTAGTAGCCACTTATAAATGAGTATATACCATGTGTGTCTTTCTGCTTCTGGGATACCTCACTCAGCGATCTTTTCTATATCCCATCATTTGCCTTTGCCTGCAAATTTCACGATTTCCTTGTTTTTAATTGCTGAGTAGTATTCTATTGTGTAAATGTACCACAATTTCTATATCCATTCCTCCATTGAGGGACATCTGGGTTGGTTCCAGGTCCTGACTATTATGAATAAAGTTGTTATGAACATGGTTGAACCAACATCCTTATTGTGTACTTGAGCATATTTTGGCTATATGCCTAGGAGTGGTATAGCTGGGTCTTGAGGAAGCACTACTCCTAATTGTCTGAGAGAGTGCCAGATTGATTTCCAGAGTGGTTGTGTAAGTTTATATTCCCACCAGCAATGGAGGAGGGTTTCCCTTTCTCCACACCCTCTCCAGCATGCATTGTCACTTGAGTTTTTGATCTTAGCCATTCTGATGGGTGTAAGGTGAAATCTCAGGGTTTTGATTTGCATTTCCCTGATGACTAAGGATGTTGCGCATTTCTTTAAGTGTTTCTCTGCCATATTCCTCTACAGAGGATATTCCTCTACAGAGAATTCTCTGTTTATCTCTGTATCCTGTTTTTTTAATTGGATTACTTGATTTGTTGTTTTTTAAGTTCTTTAGTTCTTTATGTGTTCTGGATATTAGCCCTCTGTCAGATGTAGGGTTGGTGAAGATCCTTTTCCAGTCTGTAGGCTGTCATTTTGTTCTGACAACAGTGTCCTTTGCTTTACAGAAGCTTTTCACTTTCATGAGGTCCCATTTATTGATTGTTGCTCTTAGAACCAACCTGTGTTGTTGGTGTTCTGTTCAGAAAGTTGTCTTCTGTGCCAGTTAGTTCTAGGTTCTTCCCCACTTTTTCTTCTAACCCATTTAGTGTGTCTATTTTTATGTTGAGATCTTTGATCCACTTGGCTTTTAGTTTTGTGCAGGGTGATAAATATGGATCTATTTGCATTTTTCTATATGTAGACATCCAGTTAGACCAGCACCATTTTTCGAACAAGCACTCTTAACCTTTGTTCAGTTCTGTTGTTTATTATTTTTAAGTTCTGATTTTTAAATATAAAATTGACCCTGAATTACTTTGAAAAGATTCATTTTATTTTATGTGTGTTTGCAGATGAGCACAGCTGCCCTCAGAAGCCATAGGCAGTAGATCCCCTGGAGTTAACAGTGATACACCGATGTGGGTGCTGCCAGCCACGTTAGGGTCCTCTGGAAGAACAGCCTGAGCTCTTGGCTGCTGAGCCATCTCACCAGCTCCATAACTTTGATGTCTGGAGCCTCCTGCCTTCCTGCCCTGAGGTCTGCTTCTCTAGACCTGGTTTAACTTTAATTTTTGATAGGTAACCTATAAATATTGATTTGAGCAACTCTAGGACATTGCCCTAAGGAAGACTCTTTTCTCCTGTGGCAGAGAAACTGTGGAAGAGAAGGCTGCCCACTGGGGGCTCTTAGGCTGGAAGACTTTAAACATGCACATCTACCAAACTGCAACCCCCTCTTGAACCCTGCCAAGGCCAGTGTGACCTCCCTGCCTGTAGACCTCACCCACTGGTGGCTGGTCTCACTCCAGCCAGGGTGCTTCATTTAGGTCTAATTTTGTTTCTGTTCTGGAGAAACTGCCAGGAAGCAGTGCAGGCAGTGCTGTGAGCCGCGGGCAAGAAGTGGCCTGCAGCGACCCTGTGCCTGCCACCTGGCTTCTTTCCTTTCGTCTCTCTGACGCCCCAGGTGATGGGAACAGCGTGGAAAGGTACAATGAAGAAAACTGAGGCTTGTGCTGCTGCCTGCTTTGCACAGGGCCGCTGCTTGACAGCAGGGAGCCGATGTTGCTCTGTGCGCTGGGTTGACAAAGGCATGGTGAGCAGGGTTGCAGATGCAGGATTGTGTGCGGTCATAAAGAATGAGAACGGGGTATCTGCACAGTGATGAGGGTGCCTTAAAGAGACTCGACTTCTGCCACGAGACAAGGGGAGCGCGAGCTAAATGACCAAGCTCTGTGGGCTAGACTGGAACACAGGACATGGCGAACGTCCGTGAGATGTTCAGGTCATTAACCCAGCTTTTTTTGTTTTTTCTCCCATTTATAATTTTTCTTCTTGTTTACCTAAGGCTTCAATTGACTTGCCATCTCATATCTGGTAATATTTTGAAATTACAGTTAGCCTCCGCCAACTGGGCATTCAATTGCAGCAGCATTTACAAGCGAGGTGCAAATACGCCTAATTCCGAAGAGCTGCAGCTTGTGGCTCTCCGTTCAGTTCCGCTTTCACTCAGTTATGTAAATCAAGCTGGGGAAGATGTCCTTTGATCAACCTGTGGGTTTGCTTACACTTGCTCGAATATTAGCTGCCATCCATATGCAGAAGACTGGAGAGGGACAGAGCCTCCCGGCTAATCCCGGTGGTGGAAAACTGATGCAGTCTTTGTATTGGCAGATCTCTAAGGTCGTGTTGATGCGTAAGGTTGCACTGTGCACCACCCCCATGCCTGAGGTAACTCTAGAAATGGGGTGTTCTTTTAGAGACTGTCGCGGAGACTTCCATTTTACCAACTGTTTATGGAGATGCGGGGAGAGGATGGAGTGAACTGGGTTGCGGGGGGATGTATTTTCTTACCAGACGTGTCCATTCACCCCTGCCCTCCAGAAACCACGCTGAGGTATAGCCATGCTTGGGGTGGGGGTGGGGGAGCTAGGACTGGCTGGAGTGCTTGGAATATTAGGTAATCCAAGAGAATAGAAACTTCTCTAAAGTGTAGAACTCAACCCTGGGTGCTGATCAGGGAGCAGAGGAAGCTAGTAAGGCGGCTTCTCTGGGGCCAAGCTCACGGTAGGCCCCAACAAAAGCGTTACCTCAGGAAGATGCCACACTGCTTTTTGGTGGCAGGAGGGGAGGACTGGGGTTTTGTAGGTTTCTGACTGTACTACGGGTGCATCCTGAAGGTGAAGAGAAATTTCCAGGCATAGACAAAGCCAGCAAAGTCCTTCATACCAAGACTGACCAGACCTAGAACTGATTCACACCCCACCCCACCCCTCTAGCCCATCCCAACCCCAGCCAAATGAGTCAGGAAGAGTTTTGTGTTTCAGTTGCTGTTGTCACAGTGCCAGCTCAGAAGTGCAGTGATTGGCTGAGACGAAGAGCTCGACAGTTAAACACAGGCAGCTGGCTGCATTTTGATTAAAATCCACCATCAAGAGCTCTGGCAATCTGGACTCCTGTGATGTCTGAGGCTTTACTCCTTCGTAAATAGCGCTGGTAGTTGTTCTTCCTTTGCTTTCACTCTGTTTAAGATTGGCAGAAATCCTTCCAGGTGAAACACTTTCTGTGTCCGCTTCCAGTCGGCCCTGGGTGGTAGAAACACCAAAGACAGGACTTGTGTGAGCCATGTCCAGGTGCCTAGCACCCACCTCACCCATCTCAGAAAATGGAGGGATTTAGCCCCAGAAGCAGCCAGGAGCTTCCAGAGGGCTGCAGCATTTGGTAGCTCTTTGGCTCCATCTTATGGACAAAAACTATATTGGAAACTGGAGGTGGATAACAGGTTCCACTGGGCAGGTAAGATACCGGGGAAACTTGATTCCTTATTATAAAATCAAAGTCTAATTATGACTCGGTTTCTCTCAGTGTGCATTCAGAAAATATCCCAGAGTTCAGAAAGCCAGTGGTGAATGTGGAATTCTTACAATGATTAAGATATAAACTTCCTGTACATGGCAACTTGAGAACCATGGCAAGGAGTATGGTGTATCCAACTATTGTTACTAGCATTTGGGAAGTCTCTCTGTGGTTGCCACAGAGAGATACAGAGGAAAATATGGGTCCCATTTTGGGGCTTTTAGTCTCCCTAATAAAATAATTTAAGGGGGAGCCAAAGCAGTTGCTCAGTGGCTAAGAGCACTGGGTTAGATTCCCAGCACATACATGATGGCTCACAAGTGTCTCTAACTCCAATTCCAAGGGATCTGACACCCTGTTCTAGCCTCTGTTGGTCATGATGAGAAAGTGAAGCATGTACATTGATCCAGCCAAAACACTCATACTCTCAAAATAAAATAGTTTTAAAAACCAATAATGGATGCAAACAGAAGATTGGAGAGTTTTACTAGAGTTTAAGAGAACATCCCCTTCAAGCAGGCAAGCTGTAATCTCAGCATCTTTAGAGAGATGGAGACTTGAGGAGAGAAAGGAAAATCCCACACTGTTTAAGTTAGGAAGGAGGTCAGACATGCGGTGGACAAGCAAACACATGGCAGTGAAGGAAGCTTTAGAAAAAAAACTAAGAAAGCCCATAACACTGAAGAAGCCCAAAGTGGTGGGAGAGCATCCATAGTCATGAGATAGAAAGGGGAAGTTAACACTTTTTTGAATAATTCAGAAAGCAGATAGACTTACAAAGCTGCATGGCAGCTTGGAGTGTGGGATTCTGGAAAGATCCCCGCCTATCTTTTCAGCATGGCTTATGGTGAACCCAGGTTCCTAGAGGTGATGTTGCCTTCCTGCAGGGTGGTCTCTTAGCTAGGTAGTTGACACAGGCCAACTGGAATGTCAGGTCTCTACTCCTTGTGACCAGGAGGAGCTCTCCTCTCATGGGCTTTGACTGCTTACCTAGATAATGTGACTTCTATTTGCACTTCTGGGAGCTGAGCCTAGGACTGTGATCATGCTAAGTAAATGCTCAACCATGGAGCCGTGCCCAACCCTGAATTGTGTTCTCGAAAATGCTAAGGAACTTGGTGTTACATGTTTTTGCCACAAATATAAAGTGACACAAGGCACCACGTATGTTAATTAGCCAGGTTAGTCACTCCACATTATGTTCCAGACAGCAGGTACGTTCAGTTTAATAAAACAAAGAGGATGGCTGTTTTTCTCATGAGCCACAAGAATTAAACACAGAGGAAGTAAAAAAAGAAACTGCCTGATGGTCTGTCTCATTTGCAGGTCTGCCTTCCTCAGTTTCGGCAGTTCATCGCCATCCTGATATTATCTTATCTCTTTCAAGAAAGTGAGGTCGTATTCAAGTAATTTCATGAGTGTGTGTTGTAACTACTGTTTAAGCTTTGTACATGTCTATATGTAGGGGAAACCCTAAATGTAAGGGTACCGTAGCATTCAAGGTTTTGCACATCCACTGGGAATCTTGAACCATCTGTCCCATGAGTACACTCTACAGTGTGAAGAAGACACAGATTTTACAGTTTCAAGTCACTGAATGTCCTTACGACACTCCCAAGTGTTACAGAAGAGAAAGAAGCCAGAGGTAACTGTGTCCAGCTGCCTTTGTATCATGATGAGGCTGTTTCCCCTAGGGATGACATGAACCTCAGCCCTCTTGATTAGAGAGGCTGTGAACATGCACAAGACCCCCAGCTCCACAGTCATGGTGACAGAGTAAACCAGAAGATACAGTGAAACACAGGGTGTTGTGGACAGTGGGACGAAGGGTTTATTTTGTCTTGGGATCTGAATGTTTAGTTCATCTTGGCCGGGAAGATGTAGTGGCAGGACCATCTCTTGTCTATGGTGACTGGGGAACATAGAGCTGCTTGTTCACATCTTGGTCAATAAGGAACCAGAGAGCAGTGAATTCCCACACATATCCTACTTCCTCCCAGAGGTATACTCAACCTCCTGGATGATTTTAAACCTAGTGATGTTGACAATAACTAACCATCTCATTGGTTCTATGTGTTAGAGTCAAGGCTATTAATATTCATTAGTTAAAAAAAACTGTGGGCCTCCCTGGATCCCTACCTGAGAGTCTAACTACTACTTCTGTCTGTTCCCCAGCTGCATGGATATGCTAACATAAATAGGAGATGAAAGATGGGTTGGAGGAGGCGGGACTCCAATGAGGCTGCTCTTGTGTGAATTGTCATCCATGTTTGGGTGGAACATTTTGTTGATGAAGTTTTGAATCACCCGAACTCTTATAAATGACCTTCCACCATCTGTGCTTTCCTAGGCACCTCCCTAAGCTCATTGTTTCTTCACACTGAGCTTGTTTCATTGGCCTCAGTGCACTATCTGGGGAAAATGGACATTTCCCTGTCTTCCCAGGAAGGGTAACAAAGCACACAGCATCTCAGCTTGCTTCTTGAGTCTCATACATTCCCAGAGGACTTCCAGCTAAATGAGAGAATGGACACAACCTTGGCATGGGGAGGGGGAAGCTCCGGGGTCCCTTGCCCTCTCTCCACGTCTTTAGTTGCAAGTGGGCTATGGTATTCTCTGAGTTTCCTTACGAGGCTCATGCCTGCAATGGACCCTATGGTCTGCTGAGTCATGCATACACTTCATCCACAGGCCTTCTTGGATACACTGAATCCTTTCGTGGAAGAAGAGAAATTTCTGACTCCTCTACAGATGCACAAGGAAAGGGTTTCTCACTGTCTCTGAATGCATGCTTTGTCATCTCTAGCACCTAAAGATCTGATTTCCCAAACATGCCTGGCAGTGCTACCCCCACATCCAGCGAGGATGCCGTGGAGGGCAGACAGATATCTAAGACACTGGCAGTGGGCTTCTTCAGTCTGTCTTCACCATCTGCTTTAGTTTCATTCTGCTGCTGTCATATACTATCCTCCATAAAAGCAAGTTAGGGGAGAAAGGGTTTGTTTTCAGCCACAGAGCAGATCACAGTCCATCACGGCAGAGGAACTGAGGCGAGAGCCTGAAGCACCTAGATGCATGCACAATCAGGAGCAGAGAAGATGCACCAACACATGTTTTCTGCTTAGCTTGCTTTCTCTGCTCTTAAACAGTTCAGGATCCAAGCCAGGGAATGGTGATGTCTCCTTTCTCTCATCAGTCAACACACACAAAAGATAACCTTCGAAGGCAAACTCAGGAGGAATAATCTTGATAACTCCTTCTTGAGACTCTTCCCATGTGGCTCTAGACTGTATCATATTGATAGTTAAAACCAACAATCACATTTTCCTTCCCATGTCCTCTCAGAGGGAAAAGTCAGAGGAGGCTTTTCTCCTTTGTGCATACCAGAGCCCCCTGAAGCATCTCCATTCTTTGTGTAACAGGAATGTAGAGTTAGGCTTGCCAAGCCTGGCTTAGACACTCACAGAAGTGTCAAAACTATCCTGTTTCTAGGGAACTCACAAATGCATTTTCTTCTAGTTAAAGCTGAAAATCGACTTTCTTTTCATGCTTTTCTGATCTAATTATTTAAATCCTCTTACAAACAAATGGAGGCTTTTGGCACAGTGGAGGAGAATGGTACTTTGAAATGCAAATTGAAAAGAACAACATTTTTCAATAAATTAGATATTGAGATACAGTGATAATGAAGATTCCATCTTTATTCTATTATGCTATTATTGTTAGTCTTAGGAAGGCAAGCAACTCATTGTCTGGATATAAACTTGGGAAGCCAAGTTTGTTATCTCTTTTATGTCCTCCTGATGGCTTTCCCTGACTTCGCCAAATTAATGTTGGCTGATATTTGGTTTTACACTAACAATCTCCTGAAACAGTAAAATGTGGAACAGGAGGATGACTCAAAGATTAAAGTGATGGCTGCACAAGCACAGGACCCAAGTTTGAATTCTCCGAGCCTGTGTAAACAGCTGGGGATGGCAGTGCATTTTGGTAACCTCAGTGATGGGAAGGCAGAGACAGGAGGATCCCAGGGAATTGCTGGATGCCAGTCTAGTCGATGAGAAAGCTCCAGATCCACAGTGAGACCCTGTTAAAAAATAGTAAAATAGTAAATAGTATGATAGAAGGCACTCAGCATCAACCTCTGACCTCCATATGTGTCACGAATGCATAGGTGTGCCCATTTGCACATACACCATACCCGTGACTCCCATACATAAATGAAAATAAAAAAAAGAAAAATCTGGGGAAGCTGGTGCACTTTGATTGGGACCTAGTTTCCCACAGCAAAGTGTTGAACCCTTGTGTAGACAGCTCTCCTGCCAGTCAGCCCTTCAGAGAAGCAATGTTGACCTTTCTGTTGGGTTGCAGACTTGAGACAAGCAGCTGAGGTGCTTAATTTAACATACCAAAGCACACCTGGCTTCCAGGTTCTTCCAGCATCCCTCACTCCCTACTGGAACTTTCCAGTCCAGGAGCTGGGCTTCCTCTTCCCCAGAGGCTCTTTGCTATATAATCCAGATATTTTTATTTTCTTTCTTCTCTCTCTCTCTGCCCCCTCCTTGCACACACGCTTTCTTCCTTCCTCCCCTGCACCCTTCTCTGTCTCCCTGTTTGTATGGCAACTTCCCTGGCCCCATTCCATGGGACTGGCAAACCCACCTGAGAGAGCTGCTCCCAATAAACCTGCCTTTATACTTTTAATTTGGCTTGAATTGGTTCATTTTTGTTGGAAGAGAATACCTATCACTTTCTATACAAAATGGCCTTTGTTGTATAATCCTGGTGGTTTGAATAGGTTTGGCTTCCATAGACTCATATGTTTGAATACTTGTACCACAGGAAGTGGCACTATTAGGGGGTGTGGCCTTGCTGGAGGAAGTGCATCGCTGTGGCCTTGAGGTCTTCTATGCTCAAGCTATGGCCAGTGTGGAAGACAGCAGCAGGAGACAGTCTCTTCCTGGTTGCCTTCAGATCAAGATGTAGAATTCTCATCTCCACCAGCACCATGTCTGCCTGCATGCTACCATGCTTCCCACTGTGATGATCGTGGACTAAACCTCTGAAACTGTAAATCAGCTCCTATTAGATGTTTTCTTTTATAAGAGTTGCTTTGGGGCTGGAGAGATGGTTTAGTGGTTAAGAGCACTGGCTGTTCTTCTAGAGGTCCTGAGTTCCATTCCCAGCAACCACATGGTGGCTCACAATCATCTGATGCCCTCTTCTGGCATGCAATTGTAGATGCAGATAGAGCACATGTAATAAATAAATAAATCCTTAAAAAAAAAAAGAGCTGCATTGGTCATACTGTCTCTTCACATCAATAAAACCCTAAGACATCCTGCTATAAGCTCTCCAAGGGCTACAGTCAAGTTCGCATTTCCAAGGTGTCTTACAATAGGCCACTTACCTCTATAGATTTGCCTTTCCCTGCCTTCCTCAAGTGCTAACAAGCAATATCAGCCCTAACAGGCTCTGTCCCTTCCCAGGCCTTCTCTACCCTTCTTAGCTTACTTGTCTTAGCTTACTTGTTTCTTGTCCCCCAAACTAACTAAGCAACTTCTGTCTTACGTGTGTTTTGTGGGGCCAGTAGTTAGCATGGTCAAAAAACAAAACAAGCAAACAACAACAACAGCAACAAAAACCCAAAAAACAAAGCAACAGACTTTCCACAGGTTTTAGCCTATCTAAGACTGGCGGAAAATTCTATTCCTCTTCTCAGTGCAGGTGCGCATGTAGGTGTGCGATGTATTTCCGGCTAGGTGGGAATTCCAGGAGGAGTTTAGCTGCCACCTGCAATTCTTGCCTTTCATTGGACAGAGGAGATCATCCATAGCTCCTCTTAGTCCCATGCCTGCACTGTTTAAACAGGGTTTCATAGATTGGGATGATGTTTCAGGTTCCATCAACACAGCAATCTTCTGTTTCTTCATGGAGCATTCTTGTGATTACAGGTTATATCATCAGGTACCAAGGTGGCTTCTGTTGATGTCTCAGGGATGGGATAACTGTAGACAAGTGAGGGCAGGAGCGTTCTTACCACTGGATTTCTGACTGGCTGTCCTCTGACGGCCAGCACAAGAAAAACTCTGCAGAAAGAAGTGGCAATGGTTTAGCTGTGTACATACAGAACATCTACAATCTGACATGGTGATGGAAGTTTAAAACAACACACAAGCTATTGCTCCATCTTGGTGGTCCAGGAGCTGTGATGTGCAGGAAGATGCAGAATTGACTAAACACAAAATTTCAGATATTGACGTCTGCAGAAGCGCAGGTATACAGGACAAAGCAGCAGGATCTATGATGAAGGTGAGAGGAATACGTTTCCTTGTGTCCTGGGGCTGTAGCTCCCTGAAGGGTGACATCAGTGCAGGATGGGCTCAGGGCTACAGGGAAGAGATGGTGTTCTCAGGGACCCATACAATGGGACTATGGCATTTTTTGAGAGTGTCCATCAGGGTTGGACAGAAACTCAAAAGCCATGAAGGTTGGGAATGTGAAGGAACAGTCTAAGGTCAGGACAGTGACAGCAGGTACCAGGAGGGTGGTAAGCATGGAAGACTTAGAACATAGAAGCACAGGGCCCTTCAGCATTCAAGCTGTCTCGCCAAACAGCCTAGAAAACTTGTGTAAGTGATTCTGGGGACAGTCAGCTGTGTGGGACTTAAGGAAGTGATCCTTAAGATATGGAGGCTGTCACCAGCCCTGGAGCTGGCCTGCATTTATGTTTCACTGTGAAAACAATGGGACTTCTTGGTCTTCTGGTCTCAGCACAGAAAAAGCATCCCTGACTGCAGGAAGTCACAGCTCAACAAAACTGACTCAGTATTGGCTAAGTTCTTGTTGACCAACTTGACCTTGAGCTTTGTATTTTTTATCCTCTCCCCATCTGAGGAAGTGTTAAAATACAGGCTGTGTGTGAATGAGATTAATGTGGATAAATTGGAGATAAATCAAATCAAAACATTTCTTCCCTCTCTTATCCTGTGAAAGCATGACTCGGGTAATTTGCAATTATATCCAAGAGAGTATTAGACAATTAGTGCAAGCAAGCTTAAATCACGCTTTTTGCGATCAAATGCACACAGCCTCCGGAGACCTGCCCAGTGTTGTATTTCGGTCAGTTTTTACCATCTTATGTTAGCGACAAAACACCATCAAACTTGGAAATGCAAAAGAATAGCCATTTTGTTATCTTCCTCAGTTCTAGAAGCTGAGAAGCCTGGGGCATCCACTCATTTTGGCTTGGCTGCAATCATGTGTATGGGAATGAGCACCACGGCCTTTTCTCAGTGCTGGCCATGGCCACGTGGGATACTGGCTGCCCTGGCTTGGTGAGATTAACCGGTGGCTGTGGTTTCTAAACGGCCATTTTATGTGCAGGTTCCTCACAGAATGGCATCTCCATTCTAACAGAAGGTGTTAAAGAAAGAACCTTTTATGGAAGTGGTCAGTCTTCCAAAGGCTAGCCTCACCTTTACACCACTTTGTTGGGGGGGCCAGATGATTGTAGAAGAAGAGAAATGCGCTCTTCTCAGCCTGGGAGTGGCATGCGTGTGCCCAGGCTTTGCTCCCATAAAGAAAGTGTACCTAGCTTTTTCTTAACTAAGCATTATGGCTTTTGATTAGAAGTCAACAGGTCCAGTAACAGGTAGGATCCCTGGGTACTGCTTTCTGGTATGGTTCCTTGGGGAGTCCTGTAAATTGTAAAGGCAAGCTTTGTGCTGTGTTAGTTACTTGTTTCACTGTTGTGAAAAAATAACCAACAAAAGGAATTTAAGGAAGAATTTATTTTAGCTCTCCATGGTTCCCGAGTATTGCTCACTGTGGTGGGGAAGTGATGGAGGTGATGACCGAATCACATTCACACTCAGGAAGCCTAAAGAAATGTGTGCCTGTGCTCAACGCACTTTCTCCTTTTCACTGCCTGGGACCCCAGCCATGAGCTGGTCCCATCCACAAGGAGGGTGGGTCTTTCCAGCTCAGTTAGCCTAATGTAGAGAATGAGATCTGTCTCCATGGTGACCCTAAATCCCATCAAGTTGACTTTCAAGATTCACCATGCCACCTGCCCTCCCCCACAGTTTTGAGAACACAACACGTGAGATGAACAAACTAAGGGTAGTAACGGATCCCACACAGATGGTTTTCCCTAGTTACTCTGAAATGCAGCCAGGTGTATGCTGCCAGTTTCATTTATTAAGTTCTATCAGGTTCTAGTGCTGTCCTGAGAGTGGTTCTTTGCTGGACTTCCAGTTATCCTTCATTTTACACAAAAATACTCCATGTTCACAGCTATGTGGTCATTCCAGCCTCAGTCCTCCCAAGACAAGCCAGAGACTTAGAGATGCCCTATCCTTTTCAATTGTTTTCATCACCCTGACCTGTCAACATAGCCCAACGCTGTTACACGACTGCACAGGTCCTATAAACCATATTGTACAATCCTCTGCACAGGGCAGATGTTCCTGTGAGGCAGGCACCTGTATATGTAGCCTGTGAGTCAGGGTTACAGCACACCTCCCCTAAGATGCTAAGGTTGGTCCAAGCCACTGTTATAAATCATGCTGAGTCTCATAACCAGACGTTATTTGACCTTTTCTCTGAGGCTGCATTTGTCACGCAACATCCTGAAGGTAGTGTTTGAAGATAGCTTTTCTTCTGGAAGCTTTTTTTGGGCTCTCCACAGTTTGAGCAGACTCTTATGGGCATTGTTCATAGCTCTCATAATCCTTTCTCTTGCTTCTTCTTTGCTCCTATATAGCAATGCAGCAATAAAATTCCATTACAGGTTTTCTTGTAACCTGTGAGGGTTTTCTTTTCCAAGATACACCAGGGAGTTGAATCTCTAGGTTTCAGAGACTCAGAAACCTTTATGCACAATTCATAGCTTCTTGGCCTGACCTGCTTTTCCCCTAATTGCCATGGCAACTGGATGCAGCCAGCTCCTGGGACTTCCCCAGGCTCCTCCCATTTGGGAAACTTATAACTTGGCCAGGGAGAGGAAATGGAACACTGTAGGCAGTGCTCACTGTCTAGGGGGTCATGGCTATGAAGGTCAGGAAATGAGCGCCCTCAGGACAAAACACTGCACCTTGCAGCTCTGCAGCAGGTAAACGGGTGCCATCTTCTCCATCCCACACCTGCCCTAGTTGAGCCACTACTTCCCTCGGCATCCTGAGCTTGCACAGCCCTCCCTCTGCTGGCTGTTCCTCATCCTGCCTAGCTCTTAAGCAGAGGCTGCAAGGCTCACCGTCCTGCCGCAGCGAAATATCTCTGAAGATTCACAAGTGTGGGCAGAAAGAGTGTGGGAAGGCCTGTGGATTTGTTAAACAAAGTGACAGGTTATGAAATTAACCAACACAAGCCGCTGCCCTTCATATATATATGTATATGTATATATGTATGTATGTATGTATGTATACACACACACACACACACACCAATGACAAATGTATTTGAAAAATATCAAGGAAATAATTCCATTCTTTTTTTATTTTTTTTTTTAATTATACTTTATTTACTTTGTATCTCTCCTTTAGTTCCCTCCCTCCTCCCCTCCCAATCCCTCCGTTCCTCCCCCTTCTCCACACACTCCCCTCCCCAAGTCCACTGGTAGGGGAGGGTTTCTTTTTCTTCCTTCTGATCCTATTCTGTTAGGTCTCATCAGGAGTGGCTGCATTGTCTTCCTCTGTGGCCTAGTAAGGCTGCTCCCCTCTCCGGGGGAGGTGATCAAAGAGCAGGCCAATCAGTTCATGTCAGAAGCAGTCCTTGTTCCCATTACTATGGAACCCACTTGAACACTGAACTGCCATGGGCTACATCTGTGCAGGGGTTCTAGGTTATCTCCATGCATGGTACTTGGTTGGAGTATGAGGCTCAGGAAAGACCCCTGTGCTCAAATTTTTTGGTTCTGTTGCTCTCCTTGTGGACCTCCTAGCCTCTCCAGATTTAAATATTATTTCCCAGTTCTTTCGTAAGATTCCCTGCATTCTGCCCAAAGTTTGGCCATAAGTCTCAACATCTGCTTTGAGAGTCTGCAGGGCAGAGCCTTTCAGAGGCCCTCTGTGGGAGGCTCCTAACTTGTTTCCTGTTTTCTTTTTCTTCTGGTGTCCATCCTCTTTGCCTTTCGGAGTGGGGGTGGAGTATTTTAGCCAGAGTCTTCCCTCTTCATTAGTTTCTTTAGGTGTACAGATTTTATAGGATAAACCTACTAAACTCTGTACACCTAAACAATTCCATTCTTAACAGTCACAAATACTACCACCTGGGAATAAATTTAACTAAGGAAACAAAAGATGTCTACAATGAAAACTTTAAAATGCTTGATGAAGGACTGGTGTGATGGTTTAATGGTTAAGAGCACTTGTTGCTTTTGTAGAAGACCTAGATTCAGTTCCCAGAATCTACATGGAAGCTCACAACCATCTGTAACTATGGTTCCGGGAGATCCAATGGCCTCTTCTGACTTGTAAGAGAACCAGTCACTCACTCCGCACAAATACATACATGTAGGCAAAGCATTCACACACCCCAAAATGATAAAACGTCAAAGAAAATGTTAGAAGATGAAAATATAAAAAAGACCTTCCATGCTCATGGATCAAAAAAACTGAAACTGTGAAAACAGTAATCCTAACCAAAAATATCTACAAATTCAATACAGTTCAAAACCAAGCCAAACCAACCAACCAACCAACCAACCAAACAAACAAAAACAACCCAGGGCTATTCTTCACAGACACAGAAAGAAGCTCTTAAAATTTTTACAGAGCACAAAAGACTTAGGGTAGTCATACCATTCTGAGCACAAAGAATCCTGTGGGAGCACATCACCATTTTGATTTCAAGCTATAATACAGAGACGTGGCAAAAGAAAGCAGTATGGTACCCAGGCATAGTGGCATGCACCTTTAATTCCAACACTCGGTGGCAAAGGCAGGTGGATCTCTGTGAATTGCAGGCCAGCCTGGTCTACATAGTGAGTTCCAGAACAGTATACCTCATATGTATCTTTCATAGTGAGACATACACTATGAGAGATACATAGTGAGAGCCTGTCTCAAAATAAAAAATGAAAGAGAAAGAAAACAGTATGATAATGACACACAAAAATGAGCATATGAACCAATGGACTAGAACAGAGGCACCAGATAGAAGTCTATGCAACTATAGCTATCTGAAATATACACTGGAGAAAAAAACAGCACCTGCCGAGGAGCAGTTTCGACAGGTCAGGGTAGACTGCAGGGGCTATAGCTGATGGTTCCTGGTGACTGGGGGCCAGCACTGCTTGTGACTGGTAGAGACTTTAAACTGTTTGAACTTTTTGAACTCTTTGGGGGCTAACGAGAAAGAAAGAAAGGGGAGGGGAATCATGCACACATACATGCATGCACACTTGTGATGGATGAAGCATGAGAAGCTTCAACGAGCACATTCCAACAAGCTTAAACAAATCACACACACACACATACATACATACATACATACACAAATACACACATACACACATTCACACATTGGGCGGATGGGGCAAAGCTTCAACAGCTCCAATCATTTTACAAACATACACATATACACATGTACATATCGGGTGGATGGAGTGACTCCAACAACTTATTATTTTTTTCCTCCCACAGCTTATATAGGCCAGTAAAATCTTTCTGAAAAAGAAAAAAAAAAAAAAACCAAAACAAAACAACCATAATGTGATTGCATTTCTTTTTATGTGAAAGATTACAAAGAGTATACTGTTGTGGAAATTTTGTTGTCTTTAAAAACTTAGTCATGTCATGTAAACATGTTTTTGTTTCAATCCCAGGTGTAGGATATGGGGCTGATTCAGATGGTCCACAGCAGCAAACTATTTGCTTTGTGCAGGCTCTGAGAGGGGCTCTTTGCCAGCTGCAGATAGTTTAAAGCTCCAGAGAATAAATGCCAGAGCCCAGAGGGAGAGAAAGGGGGCACTAGAAAGAAGGGTGCTGCTGCTGCCCCCTGCTGCTCCTGGTCGATACTGTTGCAGTTTGACAAGAAGTTGGAGGCATCCTGAAATGAAGATTGGACTTGCTGCAAGGAATCCAGTGACCCTAACAAGAAGGAAGTAGCTAACGGTAACTATTCCTTCTCTCCCCACTAACCTTCTTTCTCTCCTACCTAGTGTTGGGGTGTTGGAAGGGATTGGGATGGAGCAAGGAAAAAGAGGAATTAATAAAATAGTTTTAAAACTAGCACAATAGGTGGCACTCAACATAGTTGGAAAGAAACCAATTAAAATAGTTTTTAAAAGGGCACAACAGTATATGTAGAAAAAAAAAAAAACACGTTCCCCAATACCCTTACATGATCATGTTTTGGATATTATGAGTTAAAAACAAATTATTCCCAAGAACCCACAAACATTTGTAACTAAGCAACTTGTTACAGATTAACAAAGTGTAAGGAAGGTAATTTTTTTTTCAGCTAGTTTTTCTTGACTGGCAAGGCTGCAGTTTATGGTTACAAAGAAAGAATCAATTATCTTAAAAAGTAATCTTACAAAAATCTTGAAAGACTCACATATGTGAATATAAAAAACAGCCAGCCATTTCTACTTTAAATCCTCAAGGTGCACATTTACTCATTAACAATTTTTATTAAATCTTGAGGGCAAAAATGGATATGAGAAATTAATCACCTTGAGGATCAGCTTCAGCGAGAGTGTCACGTCAGCTTGCTTGTCAACCTCAAAAAGTTCCTAGCTCAGCTATTAAGAGTATACTTTTCTGAACTTTAAATTGTTCCTCAAGATTTTTTTGTATCAGAGCCACTGACAAAAACATCTTAACCTAACTTTCTAAAACTGTTTAGATCAAACCAGTAACTCTGTAAAAATCATCAATTCATCCCACCTATATTATTTCATGAACGTTCATCTTCATATTGATGAGCAGGAAAATTGCCCAGTGAGTGGGCTGTCACCCAGAAAACAATCATACCAGACGATAGGCAGTGAGGGTCTCCCACACCCAATCACACCATGCCAGATACATGAGGACGACAGCAATGACGAACAGGAGAAGGCACAGCAGCGGCAAGAAGCAATCCTGAGACGAAAGCCCTGAGGCTGCCTCTCCAAGGTCCACCCATTGCCACTGAGCAAAAGGGTGGACCCGCCCACTGCAGCTTCTTCCTGGCATCAGCAACAAATATGCCGAGAAGACTGGATATCAACATGAAGAATAATGAAAGTAGGTCATTATTTCTTACCCTGCACAACACTCAAAATCCAAGTAGGTCAAGGACTTTAGCATAAACCCTGATCTTTTGAAACTGTGAAAGGAAAAAGTAGGGAATACACTTCCACCTGTGGGCCCAGATAAGCTCTGGTAGCACAGGAAATAAGACAAACAATTTACAAATGGATTTCATGAAACTAAAAAGGTTCTACACAGCTAAGACCCTGTCAGCCAAATGAAGAGTTTTGTGTAGGGTGAGAGAGAAAGATCTAATATCAAACGTGCCACTTAGGCAGTAGTGAAATAGCTGTTACGGGGTAACCGACTGAGTTTATAAGTTAGATATGAGGCCCACATTGTAGGAATGAGCTCAAGCCCAGGACTATGGATTTAGTCAAAATTCCATGGCTAGGAAAGCCATTGGCTCTAGGGGTATGCCTACTATGCATATTTTACTAAGTGGACATATTATCAAACTGCATATTAAGTATTTATGTTTGGCCTATAGATTAGTGTTATCCTCAGTTTTGTTCAAAGAAGTTTGTCCTCGAAGGGAACATTGATTAATACAAACTCATGGTTGGTGACCATGTTGGGAACCAGTAACTATGTATGTTCAGCCTTACACAAGACAATCGCATCATCTCCAAGGTTTGGATAGCATTATGGAAGAGGGAGGAGAAAGAATGAAGGGATGGCTGGTAGGGAGGAGGGACATGAGATGCTATCATATAGGCAAGGAGTGACTGGGACACTCATGAACTCACAATCACTACAGTTGTCTGCACAAGTCAGAGCCCCAAAATATTCAGTCATTGATGGGGAAGAGGCTTATGAGACCCCTCCTCACCCAGGGAGTAAATAGCATTGGAGGGCTGCTGGGGAAAGAGGAAATCCCTGCCTTCACTGATAAAGCCACTTAAGAGTTATCCACGGGGTTAGGTCCCTTGGAGCTGGCCGTAGAAGTGCCTGCTTACTGATCCCAACATTCCTCCCTTTTTCTATAATTAAAAATAGGGAGCTTGGGCTGCCTTTTATAAGTGTCCTGCCAGACACAGATGTTTCCTACAGCCACAACAGCGCCAAAGCAGCTACAGGTGTTCAACTCCGACCTCACGGACTTCCAACAAGCTGCAGGTGTTCAGCTCTGACCTCACAGACTTCCAACAAGCTGGACCTGCACCTTCCCTCCCAGCCATGGATGTTCTTGCAGACCCTGGAAAGCATCAAAACAGCCAGTTCTTCATGGACTTGGCCAACATTTCAGCCTTTTGACCTCCCTACAGCGCCCCCAGTGTCAGCAGGAAGTAGCCAGAAGAGAATCTACGCCCGTTATTCACTTGTTGTTAACAAAAGGCTGAAGTGGTGTGCTTCAGGACCAGGACAAGCAGCTCCAGGTTCTCCCAGCGTTTCCCCCGTTCCTACCTGCTGCTGCCTTGCGTGGCTAGCAACTCTCTCTATTGACAACCCTCTACCCTAAATTTTCCAGGGCAGAGACTTCTCTTATTCTTAACCTTACAACCTAATCATTTTGTTACTATAATTCCTCTCTCTCTCTCAACCTCTTGCATGACAACCAAGAGCTGCTTCCAATGAGCCTAAATTTATATACTTTAACTTACCATATAAAAGGCAGCCCAAGCTCCCTATTTTTAATTATAGAAAAGGGGAGGAATGTTGGGATCAGTAGGCAGGCACTTCTACGGCCAGCTCCAAGGGACCTAACCGGTTATCAGGCATTTGTGAAGACACCCTGACCACCTGGAACTACCTGCGCATGCCCTGGATTACCCTATAAGAGAACTGGAGCCCTCCCCCTCTCCTCCTTTCTTTCCCTCTCTCTTCCTTACTCTCTTACCCTTTCTCTCCTCCCCTCTCCCCCCTTCCCCTAATAAACCTCCCATGTGGAACTGAAAAAAAAAGAGTTATCCACGATCCAGTGGATCCTTCACACTCAAGCCCATGTTCATGGCTCTGATTAAACCTGGAGAATCACAAAGCAAAAACAAGACATGAAAGTGGGTTTGGGGCTTGGTGGAATAGGAGGAGAATAAGAAAGAGTGAAGGAATGAGTGTGACCAGAATGTATTGTACAGATGTATGGAATTGTCAAAAAACAAATTAATAAAATAATTTAAAAATTAAAGAGCACTTGAGAAAGGCACTGACATAGACCTCTAAGCTTTATACCTGAATGCATGCTGACCATACACACATGAACACACTTGTATAACGCCCCCACCACACTTCAAGGAGGTGACTACACATCAGTCCAATTAGGTAGAAATCTGGCTTTGGCTTTTATTTCTGTAACTCTGGTTCTCAATCTTCCTAATGCTTCGACAGCTTAATACAGCTCCTCATGTTGTGGTGACCCCCAACCATTAAATTATTTTAGTTGCTACTTCATATCTGTCATTTGGCTACTTTTATGAATTGTAATATAAATATTTTGGGAGATAGAGGTTTGCCAGAGGGGTTTTCAACCCACAGTTTGAGAACCACTGCTATAAATCAATATTGACTCTTCCCTGTTATGATAGATATTGTGATATTTATAGAAGATTCTACTGGAGTTTGTATTGGTGGCGTAAATATTAGTGTTAATAAATTTTCATACAACTCAATTTAATGCTACCAAATAATTAGCAACTCCTGTCTGCCTGCCTAAAGCAGGATAGCTGAAATAGGAGTGTGGCATGTCATCCCTCAGCCGCACCACTGTGTGGAGCCATTTCCATAGCAAAGATGCAACAAAGACAAAATGGGGAATTATGTACTGGGCACAATATAAGCTTATGCTTCCAATCATCTGGCCCACTGGTCCCCAAGCTGGCACTGGATGAATGAGTAACTGAAGGAGAAAGCAACACAGGGAGACAGCGCAGCCTGGCAGTTTAGGCAGTGGACACCGTGGTCAGTGATAAGACGTGTTCTTGTTTGAGTTTCAGAGAAAGACATCAGAGTTGGCAAGGCAGCCTTCCCTGAGGTTGAACCAACCTAGCACATGTCCACAGAGAGAAGGTGAAGGTGAATCAGTGTGGCGTGATTTCAGCCCAGGGCAGTATAACAGCAGTCCTGTGGGATGTAGCATCGAGGATGCAGGAGCAGTCTGGGCCCGCTGAAGTGATGAGGGAAACTCTCCTCAGTGGGAAAGGCCTTACAGTTACACCTCAGAGCATGTCTTGGGCTGTCTACACGATTTGTTTTTTATCCTCCCTCTTGCAGCTGTTTTCAAGTCCTGCATTTTAGGTGTGTGGGTGATTTGTCTGCATACCTGTTTGTGTACCGTGTGTATGCAACGCCCAGGGAAACCTGAAGAAGGTGTTGGATTTCCTGAAACTGGAGTTATGAACAGTTACGAACCACCTATGGGCTCTGGGAATCAGAATCAGGTCCTCTAGAAAAGCAAACAGTACTCCCAGCCTCTAGCCACTTGCCATATTTTCTTGTTTTTGGATGATATCAAATTTGATGGATCAAATCTGTTACCCGGTTGAAAAGGTGCCACTGAGGTATCACAGAGTAGACGGGCTCACACAAGTGTTTCCCACATTACCGCGATTTCACTTGTCACCCAAACGGAAACTATCACAGACGAAAAATTGAGAGGTGTGTCATTTGTAATCCCAAGGCAGTGGCACCCTCTGCTTAGAAGACCTTCTCTTGGGTTCTGAGGAAGGACATCTAACTGTGCTAAGTGTCTGCTCCACCCACACAGCCCAGGGATGTAGGCTCATGAGCTCTGCTCAGCACCCACCACAGGGTTCATGTCCTGATTATTTTCTTGGCTGAAACCAGCATCGAAAGAGAGGTGGTTTAGAAAAATTGACTTATGGAGATGATTTCCTATGCCAAGGGAAGTGAGAGAGCCCAGTTTTATTGCCCTGTGAGTCAGTTTTGCCTGTTACTGTAAAAGATTGTTTTGAAACTCATCAAATATTACTTCAGAGGAAAGCCAGTGTTTGCGATCTGTTCAGAAAACAAATTAATCAAGATACTTCATGACTGGTTCTGGCTTCATCAGCCGAAGTGTGTTTCACTTATCTGCTATTTACGGAGCCGCCTTCCAGAACCTTCTCCCACGCTTCCTTTCAGTTCAGAAAAACAGACTGTCTGGAACTAGGGCCAAGGCTGACCGGCATGAGGAAAGCAGCCTGCCTTTCCCCAAGTTGGTCTTAGCTCAGCAGTGCACCCAGGTGGAGGTACAGTCTGGGCAGGGAAGAGATCAGTAGACTGCAGGCCAGACATGGATGGTGGGGTCCACAGAAGGCAAAGGGGTGGTACACAGTGCCAAAAATCACAGTGAAGAACCACACTTGCCAGCAAGTTCCAGAGGCTTAAGGCCTGGGAGGGGTGATAAAACTGCCGTGAGCAGGGTCAGTACACACCAGACAGACTGGGCCACTATGAGTGGGGCTGTGGAGGTCATGACCCCCACGAGGTCAGGGGGTGAAAGTAAGGGACTGTCTGTAAGGACAAAAAATAACAGTTCTTTTCTATGCCTAAATCCCTATGTATCTGTGCTGGGGAGATAGCCCAGCCTGTAAAGGGCTTTCCTTGCAAGGACCTGAGCTTGAGTCCCAGAACTCACATAAAAAATGCTGTGAGCTGGTGGGGACTTGGGAGGTAGAGGCAGGTGGATCCCAGCAGCTCATTGGCCAGAAAGCGTAGTGTAGATTGTAAGCTCCAGGCCAATGAGAGAACTGACTAAAAATACATAAACAAAAAACAAGCAAACAAACAGCAAAATGAATGTATCCTGCAGAATGATGCTGGGAGTTGGATTCCAAATGTACACATTGTAGCATGCACACCCAACACATGTGCCACATAAATGGGTAGCCCAACACACACACATACCTGCAAAACCAAAACCAAAACTAAACAAATAAAACCTCAGCTTGGTAAAGGGCATTTTAGTGAAGACACTCTTCTACAAGGTGCACTCTGGCTTAGGAAGAGGAGAGGGACTTGGATGGAAACTTGGGGCTTATGTTGAGAGACTCATCTGTGTTTCCCTCTTTTCAGGACTGGGGTAGCCCCGAAGTTTCTTCCCCTTCCTATTCTTCCCTGCCCTCTTCACCCTTATGGCTATGATTATCCTTGATGGGCATTCAAGCTGTGTATCCCTAAGCTGGGAAGAGGGGTTGAGAGAACTCACATGTAGTTATAAGGAGCATGCTATAAATTTGTACTCTGGGTACATGAGAGTTCCCAAATGTATCTGTGGGTGAGTCTGGACAGCTAATATGTGTATGATAGATGCCTGTCGACTTCATATGATGCATTCTCTCTATGTAGCTGGTGAATCTTGGTTATCGACTGAATAGGACTGAGATGTACCTAGGCAATTAGCAAAGTGCGCCTCTGGTGTTTACACGGAGAATTAACTAAAGAAGGAGACCAGCCCCAAACCCAAGCAGTATTGTCTTGCAGACTGGAGTAGAACAAAGGGAAAAGGAGAGTGTCCTGGAAAGCACAGGTAGATTCTCCCTCCTCCCTCTCTCTTTCCCTCCTCTCCTCCTTCATCTCCCCCTCTTTCTCCTTTTCCCTTTCCTCCTCCCCATCCTTTTCCTCTCTCTTCCTTCACAGTTGTTCTATGAGCTATTTTGCTCTGTCATACCCTTCCACAGACAAAGGTTTGAGACCATGTGCCAGAATAAATTCTGTCCCTTGAGTTATTGATGGGAGGCATGTGCCTCATGAGATATACGTATGGTTACATATGGATAGCTGTCACACGAAGACCTAGCCTGTAATTCGGGGATAGAACATGCCACCAAATGCTTTTCCCTTTGGAAGACTGATACCTGGAGAAACCGAGAAGCCTTCCACCAAGCCAATCATCTGCTTGCTTGTTTTTCAGATAAAGGCTCAGGTGCTCAGGCTAGCCTTTGTTTGCTGTGTGACTGGGGATGACCCTCCTGCCACTACCTCCTAAATGCGGACTTTATGGATGGGTGCTGTCATACTCGGCTTATGATCCAGCACTCTTGCTTCTCAGGGGAACTGGCATCATTAAGCACTGTCACTGCACAGTGACACCCATGTGAGATGACACAACTGTTAGTCTGACTGTACTAGTCCACAATGTATTAATATATACCCCCAAACCACACACGCAATCCTATGCCAAATAAAGCCAATAAGAGAATTATGGAGCTTTCATTTCTAAGAAGACTCATGCAGATAGATACCTTAGACATGATTTCAGCTGGGCTGTGGGCTCTGCTGACTTGTGCCTGAAAGCATGTGCCCTGCTCATGTCGACATGGTAAACACACACTATGTGTCATCCTTGGGCTGTGGGCTGTACGCTTTCATTCATTTCATCTTCACAGAAGCATATTGAGACCACACGCTCATTTTATAGATAAGGTGCCCGACAAAGGCCGGCTGGTGAGTGTCATGCAGGCTTCCAGGTTACAGTCACCCTCCTGTTGATTCTAATTTTGTATAATGTGTGTGTCTGTGGCTGAGTTTGTGCATGTGCACACAAGTGCCTGGAGCTGGAGTTAGAGGAGGTTATGAGCTGCTTGATGTGGGCTCCGGGAACCGAACTCTGGTCTTCTGGAAGAGTATTACAAGTTCTTAACTGCTGAGCCATACTGAAAAGTTTTAATAAAGCAAAGACTGGCCCCAAGCCTGTCACTGCCAAGGAAGAGGAAATTCAGCCCACAGATGGCCTTTGGCCTCCAGCTGCTCTCCCTTGAGTTTGGCGGCCTCTCTATTCATTTTGTCCTCAACAAACATCCACCATCGTGTGAGCTAGTCCCTTAAAACAAGTCTTTTTCTTTGTGTTCACATTCTGTCAATTGTTTCTCTGAAGAGCATGCAGTATAAATTCTGTGACTCTTGTGAGCATTCTTTAAAGCAATCCTTTTTAGACTTACTCATTCCATTTCATGTATCAGTGTTTTGCCAGCATGGATGTTTGTCTTCTGTGATCTCAGCAAAGTTACTCTTCTTTCCTGGCCATCAGTTTCATTATGACAATAGCTCTCAAAAATTTCAGTAACTTCGATATAATTATTAAGGTAAAAACAATGGACTCATTATTATAATAATAATGAATGGTTAATCATGGCCCAGATGGGACAGGTCATATAACAAGTTTCTCTTAAATTTATTTTTAATAGAGAGACTGAAAATGCGAGCAAATTTGTTCTCTCCGTGCAGTTAAGCTGCATGGATTGAGTAGAGGGGATTTCTTAGCCAATTATCCAGCAACATTAGCAGGCACACCTGTCCATCTGCCTTTTTATTATCTGGCCTTGGAGCAAATAAAATTACAGAGGGCCCAGTTCCCTTTCACAAAGCATTGGTTTCTTTTAAGTATAAATTTTCTCCCCTGTGCCAGAGTGGATGGGGGAGAATAGCCAACGGAGCATGAAAGTGTGCGACCCACAGGGAAACTCAAGCGTATTCTACTGAAGACGCCTGGTCTTTACAGGCAGCCTGTCAGGGCCCATGCACATTCTAGTTTTAGCTCATGTTTGCTGGAGAAGTTGTTAATGGGTCTGTGTAGGAAGAATTCTGAGGAACCAGGCTTCAGTATTTCCAGAACTGCTTTCGATGTCCTTAAGTGCATGGTGACATGGGCTGGCTCAGGCCCCTTGTGTGAGAAGCTACTGTGACTTAGGGCCTGTGAACATAGGAAATCCCCAGGAGGACACAGACACCAAGATTCACTCCGGCAAAGGGGCTCTGATTCTAGGGAGACCCCTCCCACCCAGTTGCTGAGAATCTCAACCCTGCACAGGCACTGAGAATCTCAATAGTGTCCTAGGTTCGGAACCTCGGGATTCTAGGTTACTATGGTGTGGCCTTAGGGACAGTGGGCTTAGTGGTTTTAAAACCTCATCAGCAGGGTGGCCTTTTGTTTAAAAGAAATGTAGTAATCAAAGTAGAAGTGGAAGGAGATGCCAAGAGGACCAGGGGATCAATGATTTCTAGGCATTAGGACCCTCATGAAGACCTCAGAAGAATCATTGAGACCAGTGGATCCACCTTCTTCCTTTACTCAAGGGAAACTGAGGCCTGGCATGTGGAGGAGATTCCCCAAGTCTCCTCAGGAGAAGACAGTCTCCGGTGTCTTTCCCAACCTTTCTTGTTCAGCCATAATTTGCCACAGTGAAGTTTCCTGGTTTATCTTTCCCATTGTTAGTGGTGGGGAGTCACTTCCCAGCACAGGAGCTCATTGTGACACTCCATGTTTCTTCAGAGTCTTGTTTATTTTCTATTTCATATGTATGAGTCTTTTTTGTATGGATATGCACCAAGTGCATGCTTGGTGCCAATAGAGGCCCAAAGAGGGTGTCAGATCCTCTGGAACTGGAATTATGGATAGTTGTAAGCAGCCATATCATCTGCAGGAGCAGCTCTTAACTGGCGCCAACTCTCCAGCCCCATGAAAGCATTATGTTAATGATAGCTGGCTAGCATATTCAGATATCATTATTGTGATAAAGGCAATCTCTGAACTGCAGAGTTTACATAACAGTGAAACAGACAGTGAGCTTAAAGACAAAATCACCTAGTCATGCTAGTCAAACTGGAGACACTCATTCATTCAGTGACATTGATTGGGTACCTTCTGTATGCCAGGGTTTTAAGAAACTGCTGAGTTCCATCAGAAATAAAGTAGGCATGGGGCCTTGGCTTCATGGGACTTGTCCAGTTGGTGGGTCAGATTTTAAACAGTAGACATGGCAAGGATGAGAATAGAGAGTGCTTCAGTTAGGACATTGCGTGTCAGTTGCTGGGGAGAGAGTAGGAGAGGAGGGAGGGGCTTTGGTCATTCTCTCAGTCCCTGTGGAGTGTTGAAGGCAGCTCACTGGTGGTGATGTTTGGTCTGAAGTCAGGAGTGAGGGGTAATGCCTTGTGGGAGTATGCAGAGGGCTACAGCTTGAGAGAGGCTGTAGTTACAACTGGCTGAAGTCCTAATGAAAAGAAAATTATCAAGGGAAAACCCATGTGTATATGCATGTGTGTGTGTCTGAGTGTGTTTGCCTGCACACACATACCCATGCTGTGTGTGTGCGTCAAGCCTACATACACATGCATGTCTTGAGAGGTGTATTCATATGACCATGGAGGCCAGAGGTTGGTGTCAGTGTTTTCCTCAGTTATTCTCACTCAATATGAAGCCCACCTCTCTCACTAGGCGGGCCAGCCAGTGAATTCCAGGGATCCACTTGTGGCTCACTTTCCAGTGCTGGATAACAGGTTCCAGCCATCATACATGGCTTTTCCCACAGGTACCAGGGTCTGAACTAGGGTCCTCATGCGTGTGCAAAAGCACTTTACTGACTGAGCTGTCTCCCCACTCCCAACCGTTTGTGGTATGTTCCTATTGTCATCCTGGCTCAGTTCCTGTGAGTGCAAAAGCCCATGGTTAAATAAATATCAGTAAAATGGAGCCAGGGTGAAGGCACTAGAAGTAACAGAGATAGCAGGGAGCTGTCTTCTGCAGAACATCTTATGTGGAACTGTGGACCTGGGTGCTCTGCAGGGTGGGGACCTGGACAGCTGGGTTTGCCAGCTTTGAAAGCCATATTAGAAATCCATAATTTTTCTGTGTTATTTTCAATTCTAACATGCCAGTGGCAACTCATCTATTAAAATGTTGGCCAAACCAAACACATTTTGAGTTTATATTCAGCTTATAGGCAAGCCATCACTTTTCAACTTTTATTTTATGAGATAAAATATAATACCGAGCCCAGAGTCTGCCTGGCTGCTATGCTCTGAGATGTCTTGGCCATTGGATTTTATGTGTTGGACACTAGATTCCCTATGCCCCACTTTGAGAGCTGATTGTATCAGGAGACTGCTCCATTAATAGGTTATCAAGGGAGTGGATGTATTATAAAAGTGAGCTGTGCCTGGAATGCTGATTCTGTCTTGTTAAGTAATATCATCTGCTCTATACAGGTCCAGCAATAAGACCCCAAGAAGCAGATGTGATGCCTACCCCTTCTTGGACTTCCCATTCTCCAGAACTGCAAGAAACATGTCTTCATATATAATATAAAGCCACATATAATAAATGCATACATAAATACATATATACATATCTATGCATGTCTAAAACCTAGTCTCAAATATTTTGTTATAGAAACAAAGACACAGCCAGAGTGAGAAGAGGGAGAACAGGCTGAAGGTGAGCCATGTCCACACACAATCCTTGAGGGATGCCCAGCTCACCCTGTTGTGTGAGCTCATGCTGTCCTACCATGAAGTTCTCTGTGATACCAGGCCTACACTGACCATTCTTTCAGCTGGTTCTCTTTGTTACAGAGCTCACAGCTCCCAATCCTGAACAGGTCCCACCATCTTATTTAATCACATATTGCAAAGCTCAAGGAAGTGGATATTTCAAAAACTCTTTTTGGAGGTTTTTGGGTTTCATAGAGTGAAGACATAAATGAAAATGTCATGCAAATTGCAAAGCACTTTATAAATGCTGGTTGTGGTTTTCATTGTGGTTACAGGAACACGGCTTGCTGTTATTGTCAGAATTAAGTGGTCGTTAAAGCCTAGAAACCCACGGTAATCACTTTTTTGGTGTTTCCTTGTATTAGTGAAAGATTACAGATTAAGGGAATGGTAACCTCAAGTTGTGTCTGCTTTGAATCTCAGCCCCGATCTGCTTGTCGCTGTTGACTGTGTGGCTCATGCAGCCACTCCACACCAGTGTCCTTGACCCCTTGAAGTTAGGTGTGGCCATGGCTTGCTTTGACCTGTGAAACTCAATGAAACATGCCATTGCCCAGAGTTGAGTCTGTTCATCCATGGCAGACAAGTCTCCCATCTCCTGTCCCTGCTTCTTCGACAGTTGTGGAAATGTGAGTTACTACAGAGCAGATGGCTTGCTTTCTGAGCCCTCCTAGAAAGGCTGTCCTGCAGAGTGGCACTCACCTCTAGGGGCCATTTCATGTACTAAGGTCCAGGAGCTATTTGGATGCATCCTGTGTTGACTGATGAGAACTACATGTGGGTGCATGTATATGAGATTGATAGTTATCTGTGGGGCACCTCAGACCACAGGGAAGGCAGGCAGGGGACGGAAGTGCAAGCGCCTGTGCTTGCTGTCCAGCACCTGTGGGGATGCCGAGTCCTTCCACAGGCTTCTAGATCAGACCCCAGAGAAAACTGAGGGGCACACCCTCTGACTGCCAGAAGCGAAATCTCCCGTGGGAGAAAGGGTGGCATTTCTGCAGGGCTGGTAGTCCCATAGAGTGTGCAGAAGTCCACAGGAGGGTGGTAATGATCTTCAGGGAAGGTAAACACCTTCCCTGAATGTAAGGCTTTGTGTATATTCTGTAGGTGGGAAAGGAAGCCTTTCTAGCAGACGAAGAATATATAGGCACAAAAGTGTATAGCAGCAAAGGAGTTGTGGGGACAGGTAGAAACATGTGGCACCTGAAAGCAAAGATTACTATGAGGAGATTGTGACGAGAGCTAGAATAGGCACGTGCACATACCATGGTGTGTATGTGTAGATCAGAGGACAACTCCTGAAAAGTAGTTATGTCCACTACATGGGTCCTGAGAATCAAGCTTAGTAGTCAGGCTTGGAGGCACAAGCCTTTAACTGCGCCGCCATCTTGCTGGCATCTTCTAGTGTTTGCTGCTACCTGCCACATCACACCAACACTCAAGAGCTAAGGTTAACTGTCACGGGATGCTTATGGTTTCAGTGGGCCATAAGTTTCACAAAGATGCGGTGAGGACAGTTTATCTGTGCATGGAGAAGCTCACTCACTCACAGGTGTGGTACGTGAGGCATATTCAGATACTAGGCTTGTAGGTTGGAGCGTGCGCAAACCCTCAGCCCACTTAAAGGTCTGGATGCCAGGTTATCAGTGCTCAAGATGCTGCTCAGGAGGGAGGCTTGCAACACAGATGGTGTCACTATGTCTCTGTCCTGTTCTGTCTTCTGCAGGACTTTAGTCCTTCTCTGGGTATAGAAAATGAAGGCAACATAGAGCAGCGCTGAGCTCTGTCAGTGGCCTGGGGCCTGATTGTCTTTGACTTTAACACACAGAGACAAACCACGTGCTAATTTAAGAATTCATTGGCTATACCCTCAGGTCTTCCATGATCTATCCATCACTTATGAAATAGCTTGCTATAGGAGAAGGCATTGCAGCAGCTGACAGGTGGGACTCATGTTCAGGCATAAACTCGCCAGGGTGGAGCCCAGAGGAATTGAGAAGTGCTGGTACAATGAATACTGACAAAAGCTATTTTTTTTTCTCCTTCCGGTGTCATTTTCTCTTCTCTTTCCTGGAAGAGACACTTAGCCCACTTTTTAAATGGACTTATATTTAGTACCACTTCGTAGAAACACTTCTCTCTTAAAAAAAAAGAAATACACTGAACTTGTAAGCAAAAGCTTGGCTTAAATACAGCTGGTGGGAAGTTTCCCAGTAATAGAATCCAGATTGAAATATGGGGAGGGCTTCTGATGCCTCCTAGCTTAGTCACCATTGGCAGGGGAAATTATCCTACAGGCATCTAGATATTTTCGGAAGAATGAAATCTTAAGCATTTTTAAAGCCATTTTGAGGTCTGGAAGAACCCCAGACATGTTTGCTGTTTTTGGTTTAACTTTTGCTGAGCATCTTTCGATTAACTTAGGAATCTAAAGTGTAGTTCAAGGGCGGCTGCATCTGTGCAATGTGTTTCTGATTATTTGCATATAATCCAGCAAAGTAGCTTTGGGAAGATTTATTTATTTATTTTTTCATCGCTTTAATTTTCATTAAGCCTCATGATTTTTCCCCCCATTTCCTTTCTCTGGCTTTAGTTTACTGAATGACCTTTTTGTGGACAGTAAAATATTTGCATTTTGAAAGGCTCTCATTTTGGCAGCCTATCAAGATTCCTAGGTAGAACAACATGTGTTTCCCCCAGAGGAATGGAAGTCAGGGCTGTATGGAAGCTGGGCTGGGGCTCGGGACTCTCACTACCTTTTTTATTTCTCGAATCACTTTGGTCAGTGATTCCTAAAGTACTAGGGTTATCTATAGAACATGTGACAACTTGAGGACAAGGACAAAGAAGAAATTTATGTTCTTACTGGCCCATGTGCCTTCGCAGTACCTCATGGCTGCTCCTGAGACTGGCTTCTTTGAGGGGACGTGGCTCCAGGAAAACCTGTTAGAGGAATCTGAGAAATGCTTCATGGGCTAAGAAAGCTATAGGAAGGCAGGGGAGGATTTGAGAGCCTCGGCTGTGAGACAGCATTAAAGTGCTGGACTTATGTGTCTCCACAGGTGTTCTCATCCCTTGACTCCTTGTTGCTTAAGGGAGGTTGCCCTGTTTGTCTGAAACTGTGACTACAACGTGTCAAGAACAGTCTGGTTCCCAGAATGCTGGGCTGGGCACTGTTGTTCAGTGGGGAGCCAATAAAAGGCCAGCTGGTAACCGAGGAATCCAGGAATTAGGCAGGTTGAAACTCTTCTCTGGTGTCCAGAGGCCTGTGGAGCTGCTGGGCTGGCAGCCATTGTCTGTACTAGGAAGGGTTCCAGTGATTTCAGCTGCCCCCACCAACTTGTCTAGTGCTTACACACAATCCTAGCTGGTTCAGGTGAGTGTCTGGATAGGGAGACCATAACAAACCAGGAAAGCAAGCATAAGGGGACCCACACTCACAATCTGCTCAAAATGCTCAAATCCTATGCATAAAAAACTGGCCGATTTCCTCACTCATGGAACATATCTTCTCTGAAAACACATCCAGTGAGAAGCTGAGGTCTTTTGTCATGACTGGTTCTATCTACATGCCCTTTCTGGCTTTGATTTATGATATGTTCTGCCCAGAGCTTATGCTGGGTTTCCTTCAGCTTCAGCAATGCAGATTACTTCAGCTTTATAAAGTTAATAACTTCTTTGGCTTCCAAGTTCATTGCCTGGAGTAGATCGGAAGGTCAGAAAAGCAAGGGGAATGCACTTTCATGAGATCCAATTTAAGAACACCATCTGGTTGTGTAAAGCAACAGCTCCAAGGAGATAGAGCTCACACATGGTAACACTTCTAACCCTGCTTAGAATGCACAGTTCAGTTTTTGTGGTTTGTTCATAGGTTGGGCAGCCATCACTGCTGTCCAATTCTGAATATTTCATCCCCTTAAGACGAACCCTTTAAACCTCTCTCTTCTTTCAGGCCCTGACAGCTACTAATCTATTTCTGCAGTCAGCTCCTTCAGAATCATATAATGCTTGGCCATTTGTGGCCAGATCTCTGTTGTATGAATCAGCACTTTGTTCCTTTTGTTGAATCATGTTCAACTTTGTGGGACAGTACATTGACTCATTTATTAGTTGCTGGATATTCAGACATTCTGGGATTTGTACAACTGCTTGTATGTACATGTGTTTTAAACACACCCAGAGAAGTGGCAGTGCTCCGTAATCATTTGTATGGTAATTTTGAAGAACTGCCTGATTGATTGTTTTCCAAAAGTGTTGCATGAATGAACATGCATCTTACTATCCCTGAAGATAGTAAGCAAGCATTCTTAATTTCTGGACATTCTTATAGGCCCTTGTCCTTCTTGTTTTTGCTGTTACATGAGCTTGAAGTGCTGCCTTTGTGGTTTGGTTTACATCTCTCTATGATTGGGTGTATTGAGCATCTTTTTTTGTGGGCTTTTAAGTCACCTGTGTGTCTTTCTTAGAGAAATATTCATTTAGCTCCTTTATTCATTTTAAAACTGGCTCACCATGTATGGCAGCACTTACCTTTAATCCCAGCACTCAGGAGGCAGAAGCAAGTCAATCTCTGTTACTTTCAACGCCATCCCTGACTACACAGTGAATTCCAAGCCAAGGAAATCTACACAGTGAGACTGTCTAAACAAATGAGCAAATGACCATACAAACAACAACAAAAACCCCTGGCTATTTGTCTTTATATTGTTTATATTGTTGAGTTATGCAAGTTCCTTATATATTTCAGAATAAGTTCTTTATATATGACTCACAAATATTCTCTCTTGCTTGTGGGTTCTCAGTGGAATCCTTTAAAACACAAACACTCTTCATTTCAGTCAAGTCTATATATATTTGTCCAGCACTTGTACTTTCAGTACCAAATCCAAGAAACTGAAGTTGCGACTATTTACTTTGATTTCTGCTAAAGGTTTTGTAGTCTTTGTTGTGGTTATTATTATTGTTTTGTGTTTGTTTGTTTGTCTGTTTGTTTTTGATACAGGGTTTTTCTGCATAGCCCTGGCTGTACTGGAAATTGCTTTCAGATCAAACTAGCCTCAAGCTCACAGAAATCTGTCTGGCTTTGCTTCCTGTGTGCTGGGATTAAAGGTTTGTTCCACCATGCCTGGCTGGTTTTGTAGTCTTAAATCGTATTTTGGGCCTTTGACTTATTTTCAGTTAACTTATGCGTATGCTGTGAAGCTGAAAGGCTGTTCTTCTGCATGCTTGGTCTTGAAGCCCTTGTTCATGCATAGACTCTCAGTCCATTCTATCCACCAGTGTATCTGTCTTTATGTCATGTCACTACCACATACTCTTTTTTTTTTTAAGATTTGTTCATTTTAATTTTATATGTGTGAGTGTTTGCCTGCAGGTATTTTGTGTACCATGTGGGTTCAGTGCCTGCTGTGGCCAGAAGAGGGTATTGGATTCCCTGGAACTAGAATTACAGATGGTTGTGAGCTCTTGTGTGGGTGATGGGACCCAGATCCTAATCCTGTGTGAGAAGCCAGTGCTCTAACTACCAAGCACCTATTCCTTCTCAAGTACCACCCAGTCTCGATTACTGTAACTGAATAGAAAGTTCTGAAATTTAGAACTGTGGTCCCTCTGATTTATGATCTTTTCTTTTGTAACAACAATTTCAATTATTCTGAATCTGTTACACTCATCTGCAGTTGGGAAACATCTTGTCTATTTTCTCAAGTGAGAAAGCTGAAAATTTCATAATGAAAAACAATTTGTTTTAAAAGAATGCTAATATAGAGGGCACACAGTTCATCCCCTGCTTTTACATTATCTTAATTAATAAAAATGATACCATGAAGGGGTGGAATGATGGCTGCTCTGGCGGAGGACCAGGATTTGGTTTCTAGCACCCACACAGCAGCTCATGATCTCGGAAACTCCAGTTTTAGATGATCTGATGCTCTCTTCTGGCCTTCATGGGTACCAGGCACACACAAACAGTGCACACTCCTATGTGTGGGCATTGTTATTAATGAACAAAAGAGTTGAGGATAATAGTGTTTAAAAGTGTAAAGGAATTCTGAGATTAAAAAATAATTGCTGAGCAACTTGTGTAACAGCCAAACCCTTAGGTAAAAAACAACGTATTTTCTCAAGTGTTTGTGTCTACACGGTAGTGTATACCCACCAAGCCTTTTCTCACTCTCACGAGTGTTCTGACCTGGAGAGGGGCTAATGGCATTGCCTGGGGTCACATGGCTAGTAAGTAACAGAGGTAGAATTTGAACCTTGAACCTTTTGTGCCTTGTTTCCTCACTGTGTCTGAAGAATCTGCAGCCTTTGGGTTCAAGGAATATTAAACTTCACAAGTAACTATCTCTAGGGATGGGGAAGCAGGCATTCTGAGGCATGCACCCAGTCCTTTCTCAGAAACCGCTCTTGGGTTATGAACCTCTGGTTGACTGATAGCAACAAGAAACAGCCCACAATCTAGTACATAATATTCCAAGAGATCTTGCCTTGGCACTCCTAGATCGTTTAAAGAGTGGCTTGTTGGCTGCCCTAAGTCCTTGACCTCATTAGATTTACGGCTTGAGCTGAGGGGAGTTGGCTAGCATTCTGCGAATTACTGGGCTGGGCCCCATTAATCACAAGCTCCCTCCCAAGGAAATCTTGGGGTGAGAGAAGCCATCCAGGTTAGTACAGGGCCCTCCTTGGGACAGCAGATCTTCTTGGTATAACTACTTCCAGTTTTTAAAACAGAAAATGAAGGTCAAAATTAAGGTAGTTATAGTCACGGCTGAAAAACAAAAATGTAAAAATGACTAGGGAAAAATGCAAATATTGGCAGGTTATGAAAAATCTGTCCAGACTTATAAAAAGGCATGGATATCTGAACTATAACTCGTTCATTTCTGCCATCAAAAATCTCTTACATACGTAACACACAGGGGACCCCTCCTGCAGGCCTGTCCTGGTTCACACCACCAGGCCTTGCACGAACCGCCTTTGCTCCTTGATTTCATGATAAGAGAACAGGGAAGCAGACGTTTCTTTGCCTGAGCCCCCACAGCGAGTTCATAGCCCAGGCACCACGTTCTCCCTTCTCCTGATATTCCCATATTTACCTCACAGATTGGCAAGAGAATAAAAGAGAAGAGGAAAAAAATAGTTACTGAGAACTCAGCTGCTCTATGCCAGCAGTTCTCATAAAAATAAGGACATTTATATCTATCCTGATGTCTTTTGAAGTCTAAGTTTAGCTCCACACACTGCTCTATTTTATCACCTTCCCTTATTCTAAGGCAATATGAAGTGAAAGTTGTCAAGGGCCATTTTGTCCTTAAACTGATGGCTGTCTGGCCACTGCTAAGCTATCCTTTTAATTCAGGAAGAAAGAGGAACATGGCTGTGTTGGCTGTTTATTGCTGTAACAAATATTCAAGGTAATGGGTTTATAAAGAGAAAAGATTTGGCATAATTTCAAAGGCTTCATTTGTGATAGAACAATGCACTTACTTCATGGTGGCTGGGAAGCAAATACCAGAGAGGAAGAGATTAACACCCTACAGTCCTAGTCAGAGGTGTTCCTCTATGACCAAAAATCTCCAGTAGGCCCCATATTTGAAAGGTTCTGCTGGTACCCTAGCAGCAAGCTGAGGCACATGTCTTTTGAACACAAGGGATTTTGGGAGCCATCATGGATTCATACTGTAACAATGAGCCCCATGTTGTTTCTTCTTTGTAGGTTAGTGATAGGGTTTGAATATATCCCCCTGGCACACATACAAATTTATGTGTTGAAAAGTCAGTCCCCAGAGTTATACATTAATAATGTTTGGGGAGCCAGGCAATGGCCCAGTTTGAAAAGGGCTTATCATGAAAATTCTAGGACCTGAGTTCAGGTCTCTAGCATCCTCATTAGAAGCCAGGTTTGTAGGCATCTGTAATCCTAGTACTGGGAGCATGGAGACAAGAGGGTCTCTGGAGGTCATTGAACATCTAGCCTATCCCTCCCCACCTACACAGAATACACACACACACACAGCAAACTCACACACATACAAAGCACACATATAGAGATCATACCTACACACTCACATATATATATACCGCACACGCACATAGTCCCCTTCCCCAGAGAGCACACATACACAGATATACACAGCAAACACACATACACACAGAACACACATATTCACAGAGCACACATACACACAGATATATACAGCACACATACAACACATACACACAGATTGAGCAAAATGCATTAGAAACACATTCAAACACACACACAAAATGGTACTGGGAACTGGGACCTTTGGGAAGTAGTTAGAACTAGATGAGGCCCAGGGGATGGAGTCTCACTATGGCAGGAGGAGCGCTACCTACCTGAGCTGACATGCTTGCTCCATCCTACTGTGTGACACCTTCCATGCACTTAGCAGAGGCTAACAAATGTCAGCATTGTATCTTTGGATCTTCTGGTCTCCAGAACCATGATAAAAATAAATGTCTATTCTTTATTGATTGCCTAGTCTCAAATACTCTGTTATAGCAATGGGAAATAAACTAAAATAGGTAGAGTGATCCCTGCTTTGTGACTTCTAACCCCTGTGAACTAACCCCTATCCCTGGAGTGCAAGCAGCCCTTGGAGAGCCTCCTGCAGCTTTGTTGCCACCAGGCAGGGCAGGCCTCAACAAGCAGGGCAGGCCTCAGCAAGCAGGACAGGCCTCAACAAGCAGGGTAGGCCTCAGCAAGCAGGGCAGGCCTCAGCAGGAAGGGCAGACCTCAGGAGACAAGGCAGGCAAGGCAGGCCTCCCCTGGCCTGAATGTTTGGACATTTCTTAGGACATTAATGGGGAGTTAGTGGAAACATGAGGAGTCACGTTCCACTTCATTTCCACACAAGTCACAGCCTACACTTGTGTAACGGGGCATGAGTTTCATGCAAAGAGAAAAGGCTCCACAGATGGCCCATGGCTTGCCCAGCCTTCCATAATCAGAAGTCAGTGAGAATCAAGTGCTCTAGCTTTCACACACCTGAAACTCAACTGACCTGATGAACAATGCACTTACTTCATGGTGGCTGCATGCCCATCTCTGACTGCTATGGCAAGGAAATATGGGCAAATCCATGGTGGCTCACAGAGACTAAACCACCAACCAAAGACCATGCATGGCCTGGACCAAGGCTCCTAACACATGTAGCAGGTGTGCAGCTTGGTCTTCATGTGGGTCCCCTAAGAGTTGGAGTCAGAGCTCTCTCTGACTCTGTTGAAGGTCTTTGGAACCCTTTCCCTAGCTGGGCTGCCTTGTGTGGTCTCAGTGAGAGAGGATACCTTTAGTCCTGCTATTGGTACCCATGGTCGGGTGAGGGGGGTCTCTTCTTCTCTGAGGGTGGGACTGGAAGAAAGAAGAGAGGGGTGGCTGTCATTAGGATGTAAAGTAAATAAATAAATGGGAAAAAGGAAAATGTGGGCAAATCCTTGGGAGAGGTCACTTTATTGGCATTTAGTGCTTTCTTACTGAGGGTGCAATTTATTTTCACTTATTAAGTGCTGAGGCTTTTATTTGTGTTTCATTCAACAATGTCACTGCTGTCTCTACTTTTAAAAAAAGATTTATATTTATTGCTTTTTAATTATGTGTATGCATGTGTGGGTATGTGCACATGAGTGCAAGTACCTGTGGAGGCCAGAAGAGGGAGTATGATCTCCCAGAGCCATAGTTACAAGAAGTTGTGAAATGCCTGATTTGGGTACTGGGAATGGAACTTGGATTCTCTGCAAGAGCAGTGCATGTTCTTAACTGCTAAGTCACCTCTACAGTTTATTTTACTGACCCTCAGAGAAATGAGCTGTCTTTTCCAACATCACATGGCTAATAAGTAAACAGTATCAGAACACATGCAAGTCAAAGCTGATTGTAGCATGTTAGTTGAGAACCTTTCAGTTGAATTGGTTTAGACTTTAGAGTTTTCAGATTTTGAGGTATTTCATAGATTTTAGCAGCTGAACATCCCAACTTGAAATCTACAACTTCAAATGTTCCCAGATAAGGGAACCTTTTTGACATCTTGCTAACACTCACACATTTCAGATTTGGGAATTTCTTGATTTTAATTCCTGTTTCCTGTTTCATATTTCTGTCCAGCCTATGGCTCTTCTGTGTGGGAAATAAAGTGAGAGGCTACACATAGAGCTTGAGTCTCACCTCATTGCATATTTCCACAGCATTCCTGGATCCATGTCCATCTTGCCAACCATATCTCAGCCCCTCAAAGGTTGTCAGCTCTGGAGAACCCCTGACAGCAGCCCATCTCCACAAAGAGAAGGGCAGTGGGAGCTTCCATTCCACTGGGAAATAGAAAGACTTTATTTCTTGCTGCTAAAATGGTGGGAGTTTGGGGCTTGATGTCTTGAACCATGCATTAAAAAGGCAGATTTGAAAGGCCTTCAACCTACTCGGCTCTCTGTTCAATTAGGTCCAATTAGAAGCCACGTTGCAAAACACAGGCCATCACTATATGGTAGGAGGGCTTTGCTGCTTTCTCCATCTCAGCTGTCAAAATAGCTGGAGTTTTCATGTCCCTCTCTGTTCACTGGGCTCTGATAGACATCACGTTTTACAAGGAAAAGACTGAAAATGGACAAGGGTTTCAACTAAAAAAATTCCATTAGGCCTGCAAAAACACATGCAGGAAATCTGTTTAGCAGATCTGTTTTGGGGCAGTGAAATCCAGTAAATGATCAAGCCCTCTCCAATTTAATGTTTCTTCCAGGGACTGATCATCAGAAAGTGACATTCTTGATACGGGCCAGCGATGGATTTTCCTGCAGTTTTCTGTGGAGGCTGGCTTACTTCCCTCCTCGTCCTGGCAGCTATGGTGTACTTTTTTCTATAATGGACACTGGTTCACAGGGGGATAGCTGCAAGATCCGTGATGACTTTCTTTTCTAGACAGGCTTTTCTTTAGTTCTGTCCCCAAAGGGCCTCAGTGAAGTGAAGCCAGTACCCCAGCCAGGACACATTATCTGGTTCAGCCTTGACTGACTGTGTGGTGCTGGCCAGGGCCTCTTTCACAAAAGCAAAAGAACATTTTATTTTTCTGAGTACACTGATTTTAACCATGTAACTTAGATGGGAGAGTTGGCCTGAGAGACTACTGGAACATGCCTCTATTTTGCCTCTTGTCCTTGAAGTGATAGGAAAAGCTGCTGAAAAGATTCCTGTGATAAAAGAGCAGGTCCCACCACCAAAGGGCTTCTAGAAACATAGACAAACTCTGGGAATATTATGGATTAGCACAAAGTTGATGTGTCAGGGAAATGTGGAGGAGAAAACCCAAAGCTGAAGCGGGCCAGGAGGACTTGAAGTCAGTGCTGGCTCAGGGACCCACCCAAGTCCCTGGCCTGCAGCTGCTTAGGTGAAAGCAGCTGGAATGAGGGTAGGATTTGCAGAATGACATCACGAAAGGTGAGGCCAGCTGGTGGCAGAGATGAGAGCGTATTCACAGAGTGATGGGAACCGATGGCCTCTGGAGAGAAGCAACACCTGTGTTCTGCTGCTTGGAGGGACTGGGGAAGGAGGGGCAGGTCAAGATGAGTCCCAGAGGAGGCAGTGGTCAGAAACACTGAGTGTCTGTCCTCTGTGTGTTTGTGCAGTGTCCACGGAGACTAGGAAAAGGTGTCGGTTTCCTGAGGCGGCTGTGAGCTGCCATGTAGGTGCTGGGAACTAAGTGGAGGAAATAAAATCCACTGGAGTAATTTAACTGAGCTCTCTTTCATCTGACCTTGGTTTGTCATTGTTTATGTATAAGATGGAAACCCCAGTGTCTTACACTCCCATCTTCCAGTCTCCAGCTCTAAGTTAATTTCCAGACAGGCTTGCCATCTTCCTCCTACTCTTCATATATTGCTTCACATGCCTTTTTTCCTTGCCTTGATGGCCCTTGCATTCTGGGACTTTCATTCCCTGTCCCCAAGTTTTGCCTGATTTTGGAGCTTAAAAATATATACATCCCACATTTTTCTTTCATAGCTTCATTTGTGTCTGCATCTCTTCTGGATCTTCTTCCCTGCGATGCTGAGCATGTGGTCTATTTTCTGTTCTCATAAGCCCTGTGCATCCTCAGGAGGCTGCCATCTAAGGCATGTCTGGGTTAAAGGTTAATCACTTGCCTTTTATGTTTTCCATCTAATATGGAATAATTTGACCTATGCAATGGATGCTAGGCATAGTTGTTGGTGGGTTTGTCTTTAGAGGACACAGACTAGAGATAATTTCCCAGCATCCTGTGTGTCAGGGACTTGGCATCATGGCACAGAATGGGAGGCAGATGGTGATCACATGTGCACCCCAGCTTCTTATCTCCAAGGCAAAAGGAGGGAACAATGTCTGCTCTCCCTTTATCACCTTTTCTTTTTCTTTTCTTTCTTCTTTTTCATCAATAGCATTTTATTGTATTCTACCACATGTACAAATTCTGAATGGTTAGCAAGTGACTTTTAACATGTATGTGTCCTGATTTATACACAAGAGAATTCTGACTTCAGACATCATGCCTTCTTCAAGTGAGCTACTACCCCAAATCTCCCGACTGCGGGCTGTGGCTGACCTGCTCTCTGTCCTTGTGAATTTGGTGTTTAAGAACTTGATTCAAGATAAAGCATGTGTGGTGTTCTCCGCTTACACTTTGGCTTATCCAGAATATTTTGAAGTTCATGTCATGTTGTGTATATTTATAGCCCATTGTTTTACAATGAAAGTTAAGTGTGTGTGTGTGTGTATTAGAGAGTGGTATGTGCATATGAACTCAGATGGCTGTAGAGGCCAGAAGAGGCCACAGGATCCTCTAAAGCTGGAGTTATAGGCAATTGTGTGCTGCCTGATGTGGGTGCTGGGAACTGAATATGGGTTCTCTGAAAGAACAGTACTTGATCTTAACCACTGAGCATCTCTCTAGCCTAGCGTTTTTTTTTTTTAATTGTTCAATATTATTCCATTTCACATGGATACACCACAATTTACCCATTTTCCTAGAAAGAGACTTGGTCTGTTGCCATTTTTTTTCCTTACTGTGTGTGAATAAAGTGGTGATTTACATACAGAGGTTTTTGATAAGCAAGCTCATGCATTAATTTCTCTTGGACTCAAGTAGTGTTATGATGTTGCAGTATCATAGGGTCAAGTTAGCCCAAATGCATTGAAGGAAAACTACTGCGAGAAGACATGCCGTATCTTTTGCCTTTAAATAATGTTATTCCTAAAGAAGCTAAACAACAAGGCGGACCCTAGAGAAGAGGCTGAAACCTCACTCAGAAGGGCAAACCAGATAGACATCAGAAGTAGAAGAAGACAAGGAACAGGACAAGAGCCTTCCATAAGGGGCCTCTGAAAGACTCTACTTATCAGGATATCAAAGGAAATACTGAGACTCTTAGCAAAACTTTGGGCAGGGTGCAGGAAACCTGATGGAATAAGAGGCAGACAGAAAGACCTGGAGGGGACAGAAGCTTCACAAGGAGAATAACAGAGCCAAAAATCTGGGCTCAGGGTCCCTACAGAGACTGATGAATCAACCAAAGACCATGCATGGAGAGGACCTAGACCCCCTCCTCAGAAGCAGCCCATAGGCAACTCAGTCTCCATGTGAGTTCCCTAGTAAGGGTACAGCGGCTGTCTCTGACATGAACTCAGTGGCCTGCTCTTTGATCACCTCCCCCTGAAGGGGGGGGTGCAGTCTTTCCAGGCTACAGAGGAAGACAATGTAGCCAGTCCTGATGATATCTGATAGGCTAGGGTCAGATAGATGGGGAGGAGGATCTCCCCTATCAGTGGACTTGGAGAGGGGCATAGGAGGAGAAGAGGAAGGGAGGGTCGGATTGGGAGGAGACAAGGAAGGGGGCTACAGATGGGATACAAAGTGAAAACATTATAACAAATAAATAAACAATAATGTTATTCAAAGTAAATGTTTATTTATACCATATAACCCACTGACTCTACAGAATTCAGTATCTTAGTTTATCCCTATGAGAGACGTACAACTGTCTCTACATCACATTTCTACTGTGCAGTACATAGTCACTGCTTCTCTCCAAACTCCTTCCAGCTCTAAGCAGCAGCAGATGTATTCCTGTCACTGTAGATTAACTTGTGGACATTTTGTAAGAATTGAATGATGTAATCCCTGGTCTCCTGTGACGGATGTCTTGTGATTCTGGATGTGTTTAACACCTGTGGCAAAGGATTGTGTAGAATTGCTGAGACCCAGGCCTGTGAATCCTGGGTGCTGCCCGCTCTGTTCCTCATCTCCTTAGGGTACATGTGTCTGAGCTCCAGACAGAAGTGGGATATCTGCTAGTTCTAGGCCTTGCTCTTGTGGAGAGTAGGATTATCAGTATCTTTTTTTTTCTTTTCTTTCTTTTCCTCTTCCTTTCCCTTCTTTGTTTGTTTGCTTCTTCCTTCCTTTCTTCCCTCCCTCCCTCCCTCCCTCCCTCCTTCTTTCCTTCCTTCCTTCCTTCCTTCCTTCCTTCCTTCCTTCCTTCCTTCCTTTCTTTCTTTCTTCAGAGACAGGGTTTCTCTGTGTAGCCTTAACCTCCTGGACTCACTCAATAGACTAGGCTAGACTCGTACTCACAGAGATCCTCCTGCCTCTGCATCCCCGATTGTTGAGATTACAGGCTTGCTTCAGAGCACCAGTCTCTTTCTTTTTTTTCAGTATTTTGTATACTAAAAAAAAAATTGTGATTAAATCTAAAAATCACATGTGTTTGTGGGGTGAAGTGTCATATTAAAACAAACACACATATAATTATCAAATCAGGATAACTGACATGTCTGTCACATTGAACTTTACTTATTTTGGTTTCCTTCAAAAACCAAACCACACCAAGCATCTCAGCTCCTGGTCCTTGCTTGCCTTTACCACACTCTGGGTGAGTCTGAAGTATTCAGGAGACCCAGAGGGAGCAGAGCGCGCAGATGGATCCCAAGCAAGGAGTAAACCCTGCTCTGATGCAGCTGGACTGAGGCTGAGGGCTGTAAAGAAATGTTTATTGTGCTAAGTTAGCCCCTGAGATTTATACCTGTTTACCCCAGCAACTAATCTTATTTACCCAGACTACTAAAACCACTAAAAACACTCCTTGAAAGCCTGTAATTGTGAGCACTTCTAACTTGTCAGGAGCCTCAGTGTGCCTCATGTTTTAAAGCAGTGTGTCAACGGGTCAGCTCTCCTGGACAGACATGTACTCCAGTTCTCCTCAGATAAGGCTGCAGAAGATGGGCGGTACACATTCTGTTTATTTCCAGGCATCCTACAGACAGAACTTTCTGAACTGCACATGAAAAGAGTCAGAGAGGACATTATTTTTTTAAGGATTTTATAACTCTTTTTTTAAATTAATTTATCCTCTCGTATATCACATCAACCTAGCCATAAACCCTACAATTTGTCCTGCCAGCATGATGTGCTAAGATAATCATGGCGCAGACATTCTTTGTTTTGTGTCTACATTATTTTGTGTCTGTGTGGGTGTGCGCATGTGTGTGCAGGTGCCCACAGAGGTCAGAAGATGCACCCCACCCCTGGCCCTGGAGCTGGAGTTACAAGTAGTTGTGAGCTGCCTGATATAGGTGCTGGGGGCAGAACTCGGATCCTCTGGAAGAGCAAGTAGTACAGGCTTTTAACCACTGAGCCATCTCTCCAGGTCCCATACCTTAACGAATAAGTGACACACATCCAGAAATGTTTATGAAAGGTCTTAGAACAAATTCCTCCAGCTTCCCAGTCATTCACTGTCTGCTCTAATCTGCCAGCACACAGGGGCTCCACAGCAAGCCCTAGGAACAGCACTGCGTGCATTGCAGGGCACTGTGTGAATTATAAAAACCTGTGCTGTTCTAAAGATCAAAACGTCTACCCATCTGGATTATATAAATCCCATCCCAGAATTTATGAGGGGGTTATCTTGAATTATGTGCTGGGTGTTGGGTTTGGCACATAATAAATAAAAATGATCCTCCCAGGACAGTAGATTAGCATCCAGGGGGAGAACAGAGACAGGCATCTGTGGAATTTAAATGGGAAGATGCCCTCTCCCTTTCAGAGAGGATGCAGCTCCCAACCCCAGGAAATAAAGTAGAATCCCTGTTTTTAAGGATGCTATGATCTCCTTCCAGAAGGGGATAAGCTGATTTATCTTCCCATGGCTTAGAACACAAGCTGTGCGAGTCTGGCTCTCTGGATTCAATCTGTTCTAGATCTTTCTCTCCACAAAAGTTTCTATTTTCTGTGTGCCACATGAGTTGCACCAGTGTGACCTGTGACCTTGTTCATCTAATTTTAAAGGGAGGTGGAAGGCAACCCTCTATTCACTACACACCCAGCTGAACAGCTCACAGCTCTGTCTTCATCTATACTACTTTGGCTCTTCCAGCTGCCTGTGAACTGGGAGTATGCAGCAAAAGGACTCCAAACAGCACCCCTTTATTGCTAACAGGGGCATCTCTAGCATACTTCAGCCTCTGCCATGCGCAGAGCTGCATTGCACACAAAGGCGTAAGGGTGCTTTTAAATCTTCTCAGGTTGAGCAAAACTCCCTGAACCAAGGGACATGCAGGAGAGCTCAAAGTCAGAAGATGGCCTAGAAATAAGGCAAGACTGAAGTTTTATCAGGAGTCCAGAGGTGCTATTAGATTTAGATACTCACGAGGACCAAGTGAGGCACTAGCTGTGGCTGTTACTAACGCTAGTGTGTGTGGATGTTCACGGGAGGTGAGTTAAAATCAATTTCCCTCTCTCTGGTTTAAGTTTACAAGAAGTTTTTCTAGTCTCTTCCACCCCTTTCTGGTTATGAGTGCTTACATAGCATGGAAGAAGAATCAAGAACACAAAAGCAATATGAGGATTTCAGGGGGATTCCTAATGGTGTGTTTACAACTAATGACCTGTATATTCTGCATTTCCAAGGCTTTGTAGCATATCGGCATAGAGAATGCTGTCAGCAGGAGCAGTGCTCCTCTAGCTGTCAACTGTTATTCTTGCCACAATCTTCTCTGTGTGCATTTCTCTCCATACTTCTAGACATCTGTGTTTTCCCTGTAATTAGAAGAGCAGACAAAGATTTGCCAGGTACCTTCATGTATTCCTGCTCCTCCCAAATGAAGGTACTAGAGAGAAGGACACATAGTTAAGAGCATTGGCTGTTCTTCCAGATGTCCTGGATTTGGTTTCCGGCACCCACATGGCAACTCACGATAGTCTGTAACTCCAGTTTCAGGGGATCTAACATCCTCTTCTGACTCTGCAGACACCGCATACACGTGTTACACATTCAGGCGTACACTCGTGCACATAAAATAAAAATTTTAAAAATCATAAAGACATAAAACAGCAAACACACACAGATAAGAGAGCTTCAGTCATTAATATACAATTCCAAATCCTTTAAGACATTTGTCAGGCTTGGCAGTTCTCATTTTATATTCTATACTTATTCTATATTCCACCTCATTCTTTATTTTGTACTTGTTTTTATTCTACCTCATCTTATATTCTAAACTCACTCATTCTATAGTCTATCTCATTTTATAGTCTACATTCATTCTATATTCTATACTTAATCTATATTCTATACTCATTGTGTCCTATTGTCATTCTATATTCTACATTCATGCTATATTTTATCTCATGCTATAGTCTACCTCATTCTATATTTTACAATCATTCTACATTCTATACCCATTATGTATTCCATCTCATTCTATATTCTATACTGTTCTATATTCTACACTCATTCTATATTCTATAGTAATTCCACATTCAATGCTTCTTCCCTCTCACCACATTTTCTTGTTTGGCCTTGTTACTCTCTCAGGTATCCACACTCCATGGTTCCTCCTACGGACAGGTCTTATATGGCAGTTCCAGTCAAAGAGACTTTAGCAAAATGACTAGGTAGGGCCTTTGGTGAAAGAGTGTTAAACAGTTGTTTTGACTGGCACACTCCCCTTTGTTTTGGGTGCTTTATCTTCTTTTTGCCTGTAAAGTCATTGTGACTGTTTTAGTGGCTACAATGTAAACCTTTTAAGTTTGAAAGCTGGGTGCTAAGGACAGGACTCTACATCCTGATGACATTATAGAAATGTCATACCAGTCACCTCTGTCTCCTTGCCCGATCGATTTAAGCCACGGCAGTTTGTCTTGTTTACCACATTGTACCATCCTCAATTCCCAGTTAATAAAACCCTCCACACACAGACTGCTTTACTTAGAGTATGAATGTTCAGAAAGAAGTCTCCTCTCTTCCAGAACATAAGTTGGGTGAAATTGACTAGACATTGCATATAGGACATGTCCTACTTTTATATGGTTTCTTTAGGGTATCAATGAGGCTGAGCTTAACAAGAAGCATTCTTTAAAGCTCAGTTTCATCTGAGAGGAGAAATTACTTTGTTTTGGTTCTCATCTGCAAGGTAAAAAGTGATAGACTATTCACCAGGGAAAGGGCCCCTGTTACAAAGCACAGGGGTTCTGATGGCTGGCAAATCTGGGTTGCAGTGTAATTCTGATCCATTATATTCTTTCCCAGCATTGAGTTTTGGAATTCTAAAATGAACAAGGTCTTGGATTAAAACAGGAAAGTTTACAAACCAGTTTACCAAGGAGAGACACACCCAAGCATCCAATACCACATAGTACAATTTCCTGCATTGGTGTGCTCTTCCTTGTCTTTTATGAAAATTAAATTTGTATTTTTTGTGGTGGATATTGTGCATACCTGTACATCTGTGCACTGTTTGTGTGCCTGGTGTCCATGCAGGCTAGAGGAAGGCATTATACCCTTTGGAATTGGAGTTATGGATGGTTATAAGCTGTCATGTGGGCTTTGGGATCAAACCTGAGTCCTCTGGAAGAGCAGCCATCACTCTCAACTACTGAGTCATCTCTCTAGCCCCGTTCTTCTGTTTCTTTACTTAAGAGATTATGACCCCAGCATATACAGTATACCCAGTCAGTGCTGTGGGCTCAGTGCTTTGACCCTCTGAATTGTGCTTAGTGCATTACAGCAGAGTAGGAGGAGGATGGTGCTTGGTTCATTTAGTTCAACTGAAGTAACTGTGAGGTGTGAGTCTGAAGTTCATTTCAGGGTTTCACTTAAGAAACCACTCCGAAATCTTAGAGCCCTGGTGAGGTTGGAGATTTCCATCTAAAACCAGATGTGAGGGCCAGCGACGAATCTGGAAGACACAGGCTGTGTTTGGCAGCCAGAGCCAAATCCACCTGGAAAAGGCCATTTCTTTTTCCAGGAAACAGAATGGTGCATTGAGATCCTAAAACCTGAAGTGAAACAGGGCTTGCTTCCTTGTGACACAAACCCCACCACAAGTTTCATATGTTCTACAGATGTGAGACCAAGTGCTTAAAAACATTCAAAGCTGAAGGGCTATTAGCTACAGGAAGGCACACACTGCTCCTATGCCTCTGCAGTAGGTCTTTCCTCAGTTCTCTAGGAACTTGGTGAGCTGTGCAGACTCTCAAAATGCCACCAGCTTTGAAATTGCTCAATCCGTAGTATGTGTGGGGTGAGACATGTAGACAATTTAGAAACGAGACTGAGCAGAGAGGCTGGCGGGTATAGATACTTTCCTCCTTCAGAGGTCAGTTGCTCACTTTGCTCCTTTTTGCATCAAGTCTCTGGGGTCAGGATTGGCCACCACAAAGAGAAGGTGTCCTAGCAGCCCATATTTCCTGAACATGTTCAGGCTGTGAGGGCTTTCTATCATTCTCCTCCAGGCTCGCCATTCATAGATGCCGCCTGCCAGGAGCATGGGACTGGGTGATGGCACAGCTTTCCGTGGCATGCCTTTGGACTGTGCTGGACATCCAGCCGTGTAAGTCTGCACGCACCTCTGAGCGGCACTCCACCGGAGAGGTGATTTCCCACTGCTTCTGGCATTTTCATAAGGAGAAAATTGAGCTTGGAAGAAGCTGAGCCCTCATGGTAATGCAGCACAGCTGGGCTTGGGAACAGTGGGGGTGGGGCCCGGCACTCTGTGCCTTTCCACATGCATGTGGCCCAGATGCTCAGGGCCTCCTGGAGCTAAGATGGGGCTAGAATCATCCCCTCTCTACATGAGAAATGAGAGACCAGAGGGGCTGGGCCAGTTGCCCCAGATTGGGCTGGCATAAGAACTGCAGGCCTGGTATCTTCCTCTGAGGAGGTGATGGGAGGTGCACAGAGGGGAGAAAGCAGACTCATTCCCCTTCGTTTTTTCATTTTCTGGTTTCACAACATAAGTAAGGATAAGATCTGGAGCGGACCCGCCCCCCGCCCCAGCTCCCACAGCATCACATTCCTGTATGGTTTATAGATGTTTTTTCCTGTGCTGGAACACAGGCGGGTGAAGGGTGTGTTTACATTTTTCTCTTATCTCAGGCAGCCTCTTTAGTCTCCACGCCTTTGTATGTTCTATTGGATGAGCTATGCCTTTCGACTCTTTCCATGGTCCATATGACTGGCCTGCACCTCTGTACTTTCCTTCCTGCAACATGTATGTGTTGTGCTTGAAAAGCCTGTTTGCATAATTCTTCTTCCTGCTCAATACTGAGATGCCTCCTCCATCCATCCTGGTAGAGATGAGATGCCTCCTCCCTCCTTTCTGCTCAACACTGAGATGTCCCCCTTCATCCATCCTGGTCAACACTGAGATACCTCCTCCATCCTCATCTGTAGTGATGAGATGCCTATCACATTCTTTTTTAATTTTAATTTATTTATTATTTATTACAATTTATTCACTTTGTATCCCTACTGCAGCCCCTCCCTCGCCTCTTCCCAGTTCCACCCACCCTCCCTCTTCTATCCCTATGTCCCTTCCCTAGCCCATTAATAGGGAAGGTCCTCCTCCCCTACTCTCTGACCCTAGCCTATCAGGTCTCATCAAGGCAGGCTGCATCATCTTCTCTGTGGCCTGGCTAGGCTGCACCCCCCAGGGGGAGGAAATCAAAGAGTCAGGTCACTTTGTTTATGTCAGAGACAGTCCCTGCTCCCCTTACTAGGGAACCAGTATTGACACTGAGTGGCCTATGGGCTACATCTGAGCAGGGGATTGAGGTCCTCTTTATGCATGGTCCTTGGTTGGAGCATCGGTCTCTGCAGGCCCCTCTCAGCCCAGGTTTTTTGACTTTGTTGTTCTCCTTGTGGAGCTCCTATCCCCTCCAGGTCTTTCTATATCCCTGTTCTTTCATCATATTCCCTGCACTCTGCCCAAAGTTTGGCTATGAGTCTCAGTATCTGCTTCAATACCCTGCTGGGTAGAGTCTTTCAGAGGCCCTCTGTGGTAGGCTCCTTTCCTGTTCCCTGTCTTCTACTTCTGATGTCTATCTTGTTTGCTCTTCTGAATGAGGATTAAGCATCTTCCCTAAGGTTCTCCTCGTTGTTTAGCTTCTTTAGGACTATAGATTTTAGTATGTTTACCTGTATTATATGTCTAATATCCCCTTATAAGTGAGTATATACCATATGTATATTTTCTACTTCTGGGTTAACTCACTCAGGATGATCTTTTCTAGTTCCATCTATTTACCTGCAAATTTCATGGTTCCCTTGTTTTTAATTTCTGAGTAGTATTCCATTGTGTAAATGTACCGCGATTACTGTATTCATTCCTCAGTTGAGGGACATGTAGGCTGTTTCCAGATTTGACTATTATGAATAAAGTTTATATGAACATAGCTGAGGAAATATCCTTCTTGTACAGTTGAGCATATTTCGAATATATGCCCAGGAGTGGTATAGCTGGATCTTGAGTTAGCGCTGTTCCCAATTTTCTGACAAAGCTCCAGACTGATTTCCAAGTGGTTGTACAAGTTTACATTCCCACCAGCGATGATGGAGGGTTCTTGTTTTTCAACATCCTCTCCAGCATATGTTGTCACTTGGGTTTTTGATCTTAGCCATTCTGATGGGTGTAAGGTGAAATCTCAGGGTCATTTTGATTTGCATCTCCCTGATGACTAAGGATGATGAACGTTTCTTTAAGTGTTTCTCTGCCATTTGATATGCCTCTATTGAGAATTCTCTGTTTAGCTCTGTACCCCATTTTTTTAAATTGGATTACTTGGTTTAACTTCTTAAGTTCTTTATATATTCTGGATATTAGCTCTCAGAAGATTCTTTCCCAGACTGAAGGCTGTTGTTTTGTTCTGATAACAGTGTCCTTTGCTTTACAGAAGCTTTTCGGTTTCATGAGGTCCCAGTCCACCACATTGTTTAACTTACTGAGGATGTCTTGTGGTCTCCCTCGCTTCATAATAACACTTTCATCATGAAATCTCTCAACTCTGAGCTCATCTTTTCCCTTCTAATAACGAAAGTTTTACTGTGAGTTTATAGAAGGTTGAAGAAACACTGGCTTTAGATTCTTAATAACACAGAAAACATTACTGCTCTAAGCCCCAGAACACTGTTTTGTGGAATTTTCTTAAAAAAAAAAAAAAACTGAACAAAGAACATTTGCAATAGCCAGATCTTTGGCTCTTGCTGTTTCCTTTCAGGCCCTAAATGGTAACCAGACATGAACTTAAATTCCCCTGCCCCTGTGGCTCCTTTCCCCTTCCTCTTTTTCTCTTGAGGTTCATTATTTTCTCCAAATTAAAACATTCTGGTTGGAATGAGGGAGTATAAAGAGACAGGGCGGCAGGGAGCTTCCCTTGTGCAGAAGGATTACATCTCAGGGAAGACTTCCTTGCCAGTTTCTGATATGATTCATTGTCTGAAAGGAGCATGGTTTTATAGTTAGATGAGGTCAGTTTTAAAGGAACTCTTCCCTCATTACCCATGATAGCAGGGTTGAAAAACAATTTCTTAAGGTATTTTAGAGACTTGCATTTGTAAATATGAAGCTAAGTTAGCATTTAAAGGTTTGAGGGTTCCAGGGAAAGGCAAAGCTGGCTGATCCTTGCTTCCTCAGACCAGACACGAAAGTGGAAGCGACAGGTGTTAACACTCAGAACAAAAAGTGGGCTTCCATATCCTGAGAGAGGAGATGAAAGAAGAGGAATGCTATGTTCTGGAGTGTATGTTGTGCAAGTGTTAACACAAAGTTCCTTCCAGGGAAGGGCTATGAGAGAGATGGTGTGTGCAGAGGTCACAGGAGGTAGGAGGAGATGTGGTTCTGAGCCTGTGATGGAGAATGGAGGAATGGCAGGCTAGACTGAGAGATTTCCTCTATATCCCCAGAGCCAAGGGCATGCGCTACACTGAGCAATGGCTTGATAGGCATTGCATTTAAAAGGATTCCTCCTGTTCCAGTGCAGACAACAGATTTTTTTCAGAAGACTGGAATGGATTAATTCAAACACTCACTGTCTCTTATGTAACATAGACCTTGGCATTCTGTCTATAGCAGAGAGATGTTCCTGCCATCTGAGACCTCAGTGTGAGTGAAGACAGACTCTAAGCAGGAACATACCTAGAGAGAAAGGTCCAGTCCCCATAGTGGTGAGTGCAATGATGGGGCTTTTATATTAGGATTCTACTGGGCATCAGGGAAGGCCTCTTAAAGGTGTGTCTGGCCTAGACCCAAGTACATTGCCAGTGAGCCTTTCACAGTCTAGTCCTCAGACATGATAACTGTAAATGTTCTTCTGTCCCCTCTTCTTCTTGGTCTTTGTGTCTTTCTTGAGCATCTGGACTTGAACAAGCTTTAGTTTGACTCCATTTTACAGTCAATGATCCACAGGCCAGAGAGGACTGGCTAGGTTTCCAGAACTCCAAGCCTCTCCCTGCCCCCTGTACTTGGCTCTTGCACTTGTGCTGAGTCCTTGCATATTGGTCCCTAACCACTTTCATTCCTCAGTTTGTAGAGACTCCAAATACCTGCAGAAAAAAATGATTAATGGTCCATTTTATTTCCTGGCATCTCCTAATGCAAAAAGCCTTGGACAGCAACCAATTTAATTTAGACTCTAGGAACTGCCATTTTTTTCAACCTGGCTTATATTAATGATATTTTTTAAATGCCTGAAGCTATGAAGCATATTTAAAACTGTCAAATAATATTTTTCCATTTATAGAGTTGCATGAATGCAAAGTCCCAATTGAAAAAAATATATATATATATGAAAAGGATTCCTCGTTCTCCTTTGTTTACTTAAATTTTGAAAAATTAATGACATTTCTTATTTAAATTTATAAAAATATAGATTATTTATTTAATTACTTTGCAGCCTGATCCCAGACCCCTACTTCTTCTCCCAGTCTGACCATCACACTATCTCTCCTCCTATCCTCCTTCTCCTTCTCCTTCTTGGGTTAGGCCCCCAAGGGGTACTAATCCACTCTGGTACCTCAAGTCGCAGGAGGACAAGCACATCCTCTCCCACTGAGGCCAGACAAGGCAGCCCAGCTAGGGAAAATGGATCCAAAGACAAGCACCAGAGTCAGAGAGAGCCCCTACTCCCATTATTAGGAGAATCATATCAAGCAGCTGATGGAAACAGGTGCAGAGATCCACAGCCAAACAAAAGGCCAAGCTTGGGGAGTTTTGTAGAAGAGAGGAAGGATAGAGGAAGCTGGAGTGGGTAAGAACATCACAAGAAGACCTACAGAGTAAACCAACATGAACCCGTGAGGGCACAGGGAGACTGAACCACCAACCAAAGAGCATGCATAGGATAGACCTGGACCCCTTACACACAGGCATAAAAATATTTTTTATAACTGAATTTTGTTGATTACATTTTAACCTAGAATGCAGTTTCCTGGAGTTGAAAATCCTTCTAGAAGAAAATGGTGTGACTAAACTGAGGCAGACCTTAGGAGATTCTCTGACCCACCAGCTCTCTTTATTTTTATATTTTTAAGATTTATTTTATTTTAATTTTTTTGTGTGTGAGTGTGTACAGTACTCTCAGGTGCCAGAAGAAGGGTCAGATCCTTAAGAATTGTGGTTACAGGTTGCTGTTGAGATGTGTGGTGGTGGGAACTTAACTCGGGTCCTCTGCAAGAGCATCAGATGCTCTTAGCAACTGAACCATCTCCCACTGCTTGTCGCTCCAGCTCCCCCAACCCCGCTCGTTTTATAATTCAATTCTGAGAGAGAAACTAGTTGTGTCTTTGTCATTACGATGACAAGATACTGAAAACTTAGGAAGGAATTATCTGTGTATAAAGAAATCTCCTGGAAAACTTTTGAGGCAGACCACGGTGGAAGGACTTCCTGTCTTCCCCTTCCCTTCTGAGTGATGCAAGTGGTTCATGAACTCCATCTGCAGAGACGAAATTGATGTCCAGAAAAGTGAACTAAGTTACCCCCAGTTAAAACAGATAAAGCACTCATTAAGTGCTGGGAGGACACACCCTGTGTGGTGTGCTTCCTAGATGAGAAGCGTAGAGCTTAGCACAGAAAGTCTGTCCTGAAACACGGGAATTCATGTTTGAATGTCCACTGTAGGTTTTGCATTTCCTCTTGTGTGATTTGAAGAGGTCAAGGTGGCACGAGAACGTCTAAGATTCCTCAGGTCAGACTTTTTTCAGGAATGTCACAGAGATTCCCATGCTGAGATGCATTAACCTGGTTCTGTAGCAGTGACTACAGCAAGCTGGCATACTAAGAGGTGTGATCAAGTGGATGAGTTCCTGCTGGCTGCCACAACAACCAAAGCATCTTAAAGCACCATAACTTTATTCTCTTACAGTTTTGGAAAACAGAAATTTAAAGTCAGGATGTTGGGAGGACATTGGTCCTTCCTGAAGAAGTTAGAAGTGAATGAATTCCTTGCTTCTAGCACCCAGTATTTTCCAGCTCTTGCTTGCAGCTGCTCTACACACTATACTCTGCATTCTTGGTCCTGTTGGCATCTCATTTGTGTCATATTAATCTTTGCTTCCCTCTTTTAAGGGTGCACATGGCTGTAATTTAGGTCCACTAAAGATATTCAGGAAGGCCTCCCTGCATATAATCTTAGACACTGTCATGTTTTCAAATAGCTCACTTTTACATTATGGAAGGTCCCAGGCCTGAGGGCAGTTACTGTCTAGCCCTAAGGTCATCATTGTGTGTCATATACTTATGGAGGGTAAAGAAAAAGCTTGCAGGCAGAAGGCCATCAGATGAGTGAGTGCTTGCTCACCAGATCTGGGATGAAATGTTATAATCAGACTCTTACAGAATAAACGACCAAAGGGATGCTTGAGCAATACCAAGTCCCGCGGTGACCACAGTGCCATGATTGCTGCTGAGTTTGTTTATGAGAGGAAAGAAAGCAGCCATGTTGGGGAGCCATGGTGGTTTTCACATCCTGGAAGCTATGGAGAAATGACCGAGGAGAAATGCATTCCCCTGGAGTGTAAACTGATTTTAAGTTCAAACAGACCGCAAGGCATGAACAATGAAAGAAAAATCTTCCCAGGGTTGGGACTATGAAATGACTTTCAAAGGTTCTTAATTTGGCCATTTGAGGCCAAAGGAAGATGATACCGTGTTGTTCTGGCTGATTTTACCCCTGCATTTGAGCTGTTGAGAGGACACACAAGGAAATCAGAGTATACGGCCGTGGTAACTAAACCTGGCGCTGGAGAGGCTTTCCCTTCCTGACCTTGTCACAAGCCATGAAAGGAAGCAGCGCTGACACCTGTCAGTTCCAAGTCTGCAGTCCTGTTGATCACTGCTTTAGGTTAAAGAGCACAGCAGCATGCCCTTCCGAAGCTGTCCTTGGTCAAAATGGATCTCCTCTCGTCCCATAACCATGCTCATCAGAGAACCTTCCAGGTCTTATCTTCACTGTCTTGGGACAGTGATGTCCTATCAGACATCAAAAGCTCTCCATCCCTTGCTTCTGGCTTTCTGTTCAATGAACAGCAACAACCTTTGTGGGTCTTGAGAGGCTATGCACTGGGATAACATGTCTTGAATATATGAATACATGAGATGCATCTTCCCTTTGCTGGAAGCAAGTCAGACTGGGAACTTTATTTCAGGACATATAATATTTAGGAAAATCCATGCGACTCCAAGGCACTCAGTTACAGTCTTAGACAAGATCAGTTCAAGGATCCACTGGCTTTTGGACCTTTTATCTCTTCTTAAGGGTATTGTGTAAATATTGTTCCTATCATGTAAACTCTGTTTTAACCTGATGTCTCTGAACTCACTTCCCCACAAAAGCAAGCACTTGAAGTTGTGGTCCCAGGTGGTAATTACATTGGGTTGATGAAGGATGATGACTCACTGATTGAACTCACTGAATGAAGCCTTTCAAATATTTAGAATGTTTTGTAGACCCAACTCAGACTTTATTCTTGGGATGAAATAATCCACTAAGCTCTTGACTTAAAAAATGGCCTTTTACCCTGAGCCTTTCTTGCTCATTGGAACAGAGATCAGACCTGCCTTTCCTCTGCGCTGTAGTATTCTTCTGATGGGGTTCTGGGGCTGCACATGGTTGGTTATCCTCCTTCTTCTCTCTCCCTTTTCCTAACTTCTTCTCTCCCCTCCCCTCTCCCCTCCTGTCTTCTCCTCTCCTCCCTTTCCTCTCCTCTCCCATCTGCCTCTTCTCCGATTTCTTCTTCTCTCCCCTCCCCTTCCCCTATTTCCCTCCCTTTATCTCCCCTCCCTTCCTCTCCTGTTCTCCCCTATCTTTTCTTCTTGTGGTGCTAGGAATCAAACAGAGGGCCTTGTGCATGCTAAGCAATTGTTCTACCAATAAGCTACATCCCTATCTATCATGTTTTGAGACAAGATTTTGCTTTGTAAGTTAGGCTGGTCTTGAACTTTCTATGTAGGCCAGTCTGTCTCCAAACTCATGATTTTCCTGCCTTTCCCTCCCAAGTGGTGCAGTTACAGGTGTGTGTTACCAAACATATCATTATCACCATGATTTTGCAACTGAAGATCCAGTGGGAGATTCTTTAATTGAAGATTCTCTGAGTGTAAGACATAGAATAATAGTAGTAGTAAATATGAGACAGGGTCTCAGGATGTAATTTTGGTTTCCTTTAACTCACTACATAGAGCAATCTGACCTTGAAATCACAGGAATTCCCCTGCCTCTGCCTTCTTAGTGCTGAGATTATAGTTTGCATTTGGAGTAGTGTATATAGGGTGAAAAAATATATTCAATATAGGTGTTTCCCTACAAGACTAAAAGACTCCTCTGTGTTGAGGGTTGGTCTGGTGCTTAGTTTTCTAATGCTAAATACTGGCCCCTGAGATCTGGTTGCAGTAGAGACAAGTACATCCTCACATACAATAGTCTTTTGTTGCATAACTTTGGTTAATAAAATAGCTAGAAACCTGTAACTGGGCAGAAGAGAAGCAAGTGGCGCTTAGGTTCTGAGGTTTGGGGTCAGAGAGGGACCATGAGGCCAGGAGAAGAGAGAGGAAACAGATGTAGCAGGAGGATAAGAAGCTAGAGAAAAGGAAGTCACTATGGGCAGTATGGCCATGAGAACGTGGCCATGTCAGCTGGCCTGATGGGACAGAAGCAGCCCAGGCACGAACAATTATGGCAAGTAACTTTGGGTGTGTAGGTAGCAAATAGCAAAATAGCCTAGAGGGTTGATACCTGCCCAGCTACTGTGCCTTAAAGCTTTTATGATTCTAAAAGGTTTCTGTCTTGATTATTTGGGAACTAGCTGGGGTAGAGAAGCCCGCTGGAGTCTAATATCCTTTCCACATCACTTTTGGTGGAGAAATAAGCAAGTAGACTGTGCCATAAGATGGTTATAGGTGACAGTCTCTTCCCACTCCTGTCACTCATAAATAGTTATTCATAGTTCCATGCTGTGGTTGGAACATGAATGTCCCCAAAAGTTCATGTAATTTACTTCTCAACCTGAAAGTATCCAGAGGTGGGTTTAAGAAAATGTGGAGATCAAGTCTCCGGCTTCCTAAGTGGGTCAAAGTTGCCTGTGGGAGTGGGGTTGTTATAACGCAGCTTCAGCCTTCTCCATGTCCCTCCCACCATGTGGTTCCTGTTGTCAACTGAAGAAAGAGAAAGATGCCTTGCCAGATGTGGCCTGTGACCTCTGCCCAGCCATGAACCAGATAAGCTTCACAAATTTCAGATTTCTCAGCCTGTGGTACTTTACCATAACAGAAAAGTCAACAAGGACAACAGCCTCTTACTTTCCAAGCTCTTTGCATGGAGATTAAATTTTATGATCACTATAGTTAGAGCTTGAGAAGTAGCCATCTGATAGAAACTTCAAACGCGGCCCCATGTTGCCCTTACAGTCAAGGCACACATGTGAATGGAAATTAGGTTGGCAGAATGGCTTTATGGCAAATATGCAAATTTGTTACCCATTTCATGGAAGAGAGACATAGTCAGCATCTCAGTTGTTGAGAACACATTGTATTTCACAATTCTAAGGGGCCCAGAGGAAAATGTCTGACAAGAAGCAAATGCAATTCTTCTAAAGGGAATACCTCAGAAAGAACAGAAGAGCTAGGAGACAGGAGGGCTCTGAGAGGGTGACTTTTAGACACAGCATGACCTTGCACTCATGAATTCACAGAGGATCTGTTACCTGCATAGAACTTAGCCTGTTACCCTTCTAACCTGGGTAATGGAGGGACTCACGAGGACCCACCTTTAGCTGAGGAGTTATTGGAAGTCAGTGGCTGATGGGGGAGAGGGAACCATCTCTCTTCAGGGGTATAACCACTAGTTAGGTTGCCCATGTTCTAGTAAATGACACCCCCCCCACACACACACAAACTCATGAAAGCAATTCCAAGGACACTCAGTGGGCAGTTTTCAAAGGGGGTGGGTAGGTGGGTTCTGCAGAAATGGCTCATCAGTGAAGAGCACTGGCTACTAGTCCAGAGTAGCCATGTTTAGTTTAGTTTAGTTCCTAGCATGTTTAGTAGCCATGTTTAGTTCCTAGCATCACAGGGTAGAGCACAATCTAACTCCAGTTCTACAGCATCCAATGCCCTATTCTGGCCTCCATGAGCCCCACATGCAGACTAAAGAAGTGGGTATGAATATGATCAAAACCCTTTATATGCATGTATGAAATTGTCAAAGAATGAATAAAAATATTCAATAAAAATGAACGGGGGGCCAACCTTAAATTTTTATGTAATTGCCTCAAAAAGGTGCTAGAAATAAAGACTATGGCATAAAGAGTAAGGCAGCCTCAAGAGCAATAAAGAAATGGAGGGAGGGAGGAACAGATGGAGGGAAGGGAGGCAGGAAGTGAGAAATAGAAGAAGGGAGAAGGAAGGAGAAAGGGGACACTTAGATATCAGTATGAACAGCACTGGAAACCTGTAGCAAAGACAGGGAACCTTAATGGTCTACTATTTGCCCTTAAAATGCTCTACTGACCCATTCTTTGGTAGTTTTTCCTCAGTTACTTTAACTCTATATTTGTGCTGTGCATATTAAACAACCTGCATGTAGCCTGGTTCTGACTTCTGAGGGGTTAGGGGTTTATAGCAGAAGCTATGGAAGTTCCTGTGGCTCCACTTAGATTGTACCATTGTTACTATCTTGGCCCTGGGGGGGAGGCACTTGGTCTTGTCTTTTTTTGAGAACCATTGCTCACCTTTGACCTACATGCACTGACCAGGGTAATGACATGTTGAGGCATGAGTTGTGGTCAATCATTAGTTATCTTCAACTGGTGCATGAAACCTACGATTTGTACAACCTAATGCCACCACCAGCCAACAAGCTAGTGCTGGCAGCCAAGCTGTTGAGCCGCTATTGCTGGTGGACTTTACTCCCAGTAAGATCTTACCCTGAATTTTGACATAGAGTTTCTTTACTCATCCATTTATCCTGGCAGCAAAAGAAAAGGTGACATTTTATTCTTAGCTGCTGTCCCTAAACCACCAGGGCCTGATAGATGTGTCTGATGGCACTTTCTTTTGTGTGTGTACACACACACATGAAACCCCAAGGTTTGTATTTCTTTTTTCTTCCCTTCGATTTCATAGGTGCCTCAGATTTGCTGCCTGAATTCTTCTGTGGTCAACTCATCCCTCAGTGATTCTGTGAGGTTTACTAATCTCAGCTGCTTAATGTTTTGTAGGGCTTGACTTGTTCAGGCTCCATGCTGCTTTTGTTTCTCTTGCATGGAAATAATTTGCTTTTCCCTTTCAGCAGCCTTGATGTTCAACATCTGAAACCTGGTCTGCAATTAGAGAAAAGGAACTTCACTCCCTAGCTATCAGAGAGACCTGATGTCTCAAATCTGAAAGGAACAGCTTGAGTCCATACCTGAGCCACGCTGTGCTTCATCACTGTGCCTGTTCACAGAACCCACAACATTGTTTTCCCAGGATGCTTGGAGTCACATGTTTGTGTGTTAAAATGTATCTTCCCACAGATAGCAGCTGTTACTTCTATTTTACATAGTTTTCAACATCTGCCTTCATCATTCTAAGAGGTTTTGTGCACATTTGTCTTTTTTATTGTTCTGCAGTCCTATTCAGGCTCCTGGAAATATGGGTACATATTAAGAGAAAACTCTTAGAAAACAGCTCTTTCACTCCCTGTTGAAAATAAGATGTGTCCACAGTTATCTGTATGGCTTGGTTCAAGGGAACAGAAAAGTTACCCCAAACACTTCTATCCTATTGGCTTGCTAGGACAGTTAAGCCCCAATCTTTAGAGCATGCTTCCTTAACTGTGGCAGGTGGCTTCTCAGAATTGAAATTAGCCCACAGAAGCCATTTAACAGTTTGACTTTCCAGTGTGTGTTCTTGTCCTCCAGTTTCAGGACCTGTATCTGTGAGTGTGGAGCAGGGACACCAAGCATTTGTGGACATGCAAATCAAGTTTGGGGAACTGGAGGCAGATGTGCCTGACCGTGCCAGCCAGTGGCTGTGGTGGCCTTCCTGGAATCAGCCCTTCTCAGCCTACCCCAGAGAGCAGGTAAGACAGGAAAAAAAGGAGTGTGAAGAGTCTGGGTCACTCAGTCCCATGAGTACCCTTTCTGTGGTCCCCAGGGCTTAAGAAAATAAGTGCCAGAAAAAAAGCACAAGATCTCAACTTATTGTTTAAAAATTGCTTTTCGTTTCCTTTTTTGTAAGAGCTTTATTGAAACATAATTGCACCATGCAATTTACCCATTTAAAATGTAAAAACAGGTGGGCGGTTCGCCCGTGACTTACATGCCTGACGTACAATGTGCAAAGAAACAAATACACCCATATTTTCTCAAAACAGTAATAAAAAGTGCACAGCTTGGTAGTTTTGTTCTGTTACATGTATTCAGCGGATTGTGATCACCTTTGCATTCTTCTGTGTCTTCTCTAGAAGTTTCTTAGCCACCACTATTGGCTCACTTCCTTCTCATCCCTTGCTTGGCATATTCTTCGAGCTGGTGCTCTTTCTAAAGCATCCTCTTCTGTCTCGCTCCTCATCTCTACAGACTTCAGCTTTTCCCAGGTAGGAGAATGCCTGTCCCCACAGGTCCTCAGTTTCCAGGGCTCGAGTGCGCTGAGGTCAGAATATGAAATGTTCCCCACAGGTTTAAAGTGTTGGAGTTTGGTCCTCGGCTAGTGGCTCAATTTTGAGAGGATCTGGAGATTTCAGGAGATGGCGCATAGGGGAAGAATGCGTGTGTTTTCCCAGATTACATCTGACTCCTGCTCTGGTCCTTGCTGTCTGCTTACTCTCCTCCCACACACTCTTGACTCCATGGTGTTCTGGTCAAACTCATGATGTACCGGACAAACCCCTGGAAAGGAGGAGTAAGACAAATTCTTCCTACTGCCTTTGCTTGGCCACAGCAATGGAGGGCAGAACAGGGTGGGCAGAGGAGGGGACGTAACTGGCGTCCCTGACCAGATGTGGCTGCTTATCCTACATGAGTCCCCATGAGCTGGCAGAGGTGAAGGGCAGGAGGAGCATTTGGCCCCGGCAGCTGGGAGCTTGTGTTCTAACAATCTGTGTGATCTTGAGAAATGACACATCTTCTCCGAACCCGTGAAGGATGAGCGCAGAGCACCTCTGGCCCTTACAGCTTTGCCCCTGCGGATGCCGTGGAGCCTCTGTCTCCAGCGGAGCCTGTGTCTCCAGCTGCCTGCCACACAGACTGCGGCTCTCCTTTTCCCGCTCGCCACGCCCAGCACACACTCTCTTGTGAGGATGGAATTTCCTAACGCCTGGGGTCTCAGACCCATGTGGCAGAAGAAAGGGCCGGGGGAAAGCTATGCTTTGGGTGTGCAATGAGCCAGGGCTAAATTAGTGTGAAAGCCTTGTCTGCGAGTTTACAAACACACAATTACAGCTCGCACAGTTATCTAAATCCACTTTCTTGCCTTATAATTTTATGGTTAGAAGCATTACAGTTGTTTTTAGATTTTCATTATAACTACAGTAGCCACAGATGGAACCCAATAGTGTTTGTATATTTGTGTAACAAATTACACCCGTCAGCTAGCTCCACCGTGTAATTTGCATTGGGTGTATATTCTTAAAAAGAATAAAATGAAGAGTATACATTGGTCTGAGGGTCTCCTTTTAAAATTCTATTGTCTTCCCAAATCAGCACTTGACCGTACAATGTAAGACACAAACTGCACATGTGGGGCGTCAACTGCTGTGAGGATTACACATATGTATGCTATATGATAGGCAGCTGAGGCAGACTTCCAGTTCCCCCCCCAGCCTGGTAAAGTTGAGAAAAATCAGCTGATGTCAATATTATGATTGTGATTATTAACTACCTACAGAGTGAACTCTCTTTGTCACCTTGACACGAGTCAGAGTCACTGAGAACAGAGCAGCTCAACCGAGAAGATGCCTTCATCAGATTGGCCTGTGGGCAAGTCTTTGGGCACTTTCCTGATTAATGACTGATGTGGGAAGATGCCGCTCACTGTGGGCGGTGCCACTCCTGGGGGCAGGTTCTGGACTGTGTAAGAAAGCAGGCTGAGCAAGCCATGAGGCGCAAGCAGGTGAGCAGTGTTCCTCCATGGTTTTACTTCAGTTTCTTCCTCCAAGTTTCTACTTGAGTTCTGCCCTGCCCTCCCTTCATGATGGACCGTGATTGGGATGTGGAAGTGAACCCCTTCTCTCCACAAGTTGCTTTTGGTCAGTGTTTTATCATAACCACAAACAACAAGCTGTGGCAGATGTCAATCACTTATAGACGTTGCTAGAGGAGGGACCCGGCATCAGGAACCCTAGGGTTGGACAAATTCCTTACTTTGATGCATCCGATGAGGTGGGCTTTTTTTTTTTTTCTTAATGTATTATTTTTTTGACTGGCTTATTTAGCTTAATGCCCTTGAAGTCCATTCACATTGTATCATGTGTCATGAGTTCCTCCATTTTTAAAGCTGCATAATATTCCATTGTATGTATTCACCGCATTTTTGAATGTGCTCATTCGTTGCTGGTGGAGGTTGGATGGCCTCTCTCCTGAGGCTGTTGTAAATAATGCTTCTGTGATGACGATATGCAGTCTCATTTTGAGGAAACATTTTTAGTTCTTTTAGGTAAATATCCAGAGAAGAATTACTATATTATGTATGCAAATATACAAATTACCATTTTAATAACTTGAGAAAGGGCCATGCCATTTTCAGTGGTGACTGCACATTTTATGTGCCTACTGAATACTCCACATCCTCACCAGCATCGACCTCTTTGTCACCCGAATGGTCCAGGTCTATTTCTAGAGGAATCTTCACTCCTCTAGTAATTAGTGACATGAGCATCTTTTGACGCGCTTGTGGCCATTTGTGTACACTGAGGGATACATCTAGTCCTTTGCTTGGCTTTTGTTGCTGTTGTTCTTATCAGTTCTTGGGACATTCTGGATAAAGGTATCTTCTCAGATACAAGAGTTACAAATATTTTCTCTCATTTTTGCCTTGAGCTTTTATTCACATTTCACTTCAGCCCTAAAGCACACTCAAAATATTCTTTATAAATTGCAATATAACACACAGAAGAATAGTTTTCTGAGTTGTGCTGAGTTCAAACAAGAAAGTGTCTGAAGTCCCCTGAATATTTGAAATATTGTCTAAATATATATTAAAGATACCTTGAAGGGCAGCAAGAGCTGTCCTTTCCAGCAGGTTAATTTTTTTTTTAACTAGATAGCTTTCTGCCGCTGACATGAGCAGAATGTGGTTGAATTTCTTTGCATCATCACTGGAAATTCCTGTGTGAGTGAGGTCTACCACCAGAGGGGCAGCCAAGCAGGGGCCCAGACAACAAGACCTTGGAAGCCCCCGATGAGAACAAACCATTCCATGTGGTCTCTGGTCTTTCTCGGCAACCACCGAACTTCCCTTGAGACCTTTCTTGCTTGTGACCACCCAGGATTTTTGCCTGTTGAGGATTTTAATCCATCCATGCTACTTTTACTTTGGTCTCATATATGGAACAAACAACTCTTAAGAACTGGTAAAGCTGAATTTATCTAAAAGGAATAGAAAATAAGTAATACATTTAGGAAATTTGAATGGTTAGGAAGTTGGGTGGGATGGTGTTTTGTCTTTTAAAGAATAGAAGCATCTTTAATAAAAGTTCATTTCCTCATGTCAGGTTTAGACCTTCCGAGAGTCCTGCTAAGATCAGATGTTCCTAAAGAACAACATCTGGCATTGTTTACGGTTCCCACATCAAGGTAGGTGCACCTTACAGCTGGGCTCTTACCCCTGCTACAGACTAGACTGACTTGGCCACAACCAGTGCTCAGGAGCCTATATCTCCCCCTGAGAAGGTGGCTGTAGTCATCCTGCAAAACTACTTCTCGCTCCAACATTCCTTTGGAAATGTCCACTTTTGTTCTCTGTGCTTCTGTAGCTTAGAAATGAGAGGTATTATCAGTCTCTTATGACTTGTGAACGTACTTCTTTGAACAGAAAAGTATATTAATTTATTTACCAATTAAATAAATGCAATCTAAAATAAAAATAAAATTTCCTCCCTCTCTTTATCCTGTTATTCCTTCCTCTCTTCCTCTTTTCCTTTCTCCCATCATCCTTCCTTTTCTCCATATTTTTTCTATTTCTCTTCCTTCTTCCCTATTTTCCCTCTCTCTTCCTTTCTTCCACAAAAGTTCTAGGCTCCTGTTTTTACTTTTGCAATGATATGGGAGTGAACAAAGCAGCTACAGCCCAGCTTACAGGACTGTTATGCTATGATGCTTTATTCTGGACTGTGCTGGAATGGGGGTTTATGCTAATACTGGGAAAGTCCCTGCAAAGTAAGATAACATAGTCACTTCCAGGTCAGAGATGCTGAGCATGAATAAATTTTCAAATGATGAACCAAGTGACTCAGAAACTGTCAGTTACTTTGTAAAAAACTCTAAGGATGGTGAGATGGAGATGCTTTGGGTCGGGGCTCTGATGGACAAAGGAGGGCTCTGAAGAGTTCAGCTTTACAAGGGCCAACAGGGGACATGGCTAGTAAGGAGTTAGCAATTTCAGAGGTCCTCAGATCTTCCAGAGGGCACAGATCTTATCCTGTGTGAGAAAGAGAAGAGTGGCCAGGAGACTCCAGTGAGTACAGTGGAGCATCTTGGCAGGAAAGGAGCTAAAAGGCTCTGAGGAACGTGGATAACGTTGGACATTAGCAGCTTCAATCCTGGTACCTTTCCCCAGTCACCCGGTCTATGTATCAGAACCCCTAAACTGCAGACTGAAATCAGGCAGCTCACAGCTGGTGAGCCAGGATCAGCCCATGGCGGGGGGTACAGAACCCAGCTGGTCACACTAGCCAGAGAGGAGCTGGAGCAGAGAGGACTGGGGAGCTTTTGTGGCTTGCATTCTTGCTCCATCTTGGGGAGCAATTATAGGGTGGCTTAGGGATGTAACCAGGCCACTTCATCGCAAAAAAAAAAAAAAAAAAAAAAAAAAAAAAAAAAAAAAAAAAAAAAAAGCATTTTTGTTTCCTCTTCCTATCCTGGGTCTCATCCAAGAACAGGGTTCTGACCCCCTGAGTCACAGAGACCAGAGATAATGGACACAGCAGGTCGGTGTTGTCAAGGGGCAAGCTCGTGGTGAGGAGAGTCATGCGTGGTCACTAGCCGGATGTCCATTGTACACTGTGCCTAGCAATATGCTGCTAAGAAAGGAACGGCAGAGTTCCTAGTTTCAGTCTCTTTTATTTGTCTGAGATCTTCCTTCTTGCCAGCTGGTGCCAAGAACTGTGCAGCCACACTGAGCCAGTTTGCAGAACAGCAGAGGGCACAGGCTGCCCTTTTCTTTCTGTCTCTGTCCTCATGTTTGTGGATCATATCCGGGGCCAGGGTGGCCAACTGCAGGCTAGGCTTGCCCTGCTGTCCTCCCCAGATGTAAGAAGTGAGGAGGCCTTTGCCTTAGGAGAAACATGACATCTAATAATGAGCACCATAGGTGAGAAAACATATGATCTAAAAGACATAAAACTGGAAGTTTTTTTCTGGACTCTTCAATTCTCCTATAAGAGAGCTGCTATATTCCTTAGACTCTAAATCAAGTGAGTCCTGAAATATAGTTTTCAGAATTACCTTTTTTTTTTTTTTTGTCACAACAGGTTTTGTAAGCTATGAGAAGTGGGGCTGGAGAGATGGTTCAGCAGTTAAGAGCACTTTCTGCTCTTGTAGAGGTCTTAGGTTCAGTTTCTAGTACCCATGTCAGGCAGCTCACAACTGTCTGTAACTCCATCTCTGGAGATCCGTCACCTCTGGCCTCTGCAGAAAATAATAAACTGAAAATAATCAAAATAGATCTTAAAGAAAACATATGAGAATCACTGGGTGAGGAAGTTAGCTGGGGGAAAGTGCTCGCTTTGCAAGCCTGAGGACCTGAGTTGCAATTCTCAACAGCCATGTGAAAAAAGCCAGGAGAGGCAGCATAGGCCTGCAATCCTGCAAGAGAGGTGGAGTCAGGGGTTTGCTGGCCAGACAGTCTAGCCAATTCAGAGGACTCAGGAATCACTGGCCTTTACACACGTGTACACACACATACACACACAAGCACGCATGCACGCACATACGCACATACATGTATACGCACACGCATATCTACACTCACGCGCATAATGTAAATGTATGGAAATGATACCGTATGGCTTCTTTTAGAACTTTCTCTCCTATCGTTTGATTTTGACCTTTGACTTTCACATCCCTGGTGCTTCCCCTTTTCACAAACGTAGTCAATACAAACCCCTTTGTTGCAGCATGGCCCACATGGTTTATGGTAATAATTAAAATTCCACAGCCACTGTAGACAGATTGTGTGACAAGAGTAAAGAGGAGCAATTGGGTGGAGCAAATGGGCCAGGAGCCTCTGTCTTAAGGATTCAGGTTCATTCCCTTTCCCTCTAGGATGCTGTGACAGACAGTGCCTCAGGTGGTGCTGCTGTGTCTCTGTGGCTGTGCTGAGTGCTGATCTGCACTGGGCGTCCCATTTTTCTCAGCTGCGTGTCTCAAGCAAGCTCCTTGACCTCTCTGAGTCTGAGTGTCCTTACTCACAGAAACAGGAAGTGACTTCAGCCTCAAAGAGTTCTAGGGTCATACTGACTGCATACAGGCTGAGTCTATACCAGTCTGCCCACAGCCAGCATTTGCTGTGTTTTAATTATTTCTTTACATCCCAAACGTTGCTTCCCTTGGAAGGAAGGAAGATGGAGGACACACTGTTTGGAGCTAACTGACGCTTTGCGGTGGTGTGATAGAGCACATGGCCCCTCTTGGCCTCCATCTCCTCTGTGCACAGTCAGCCTCTGTCTAGGGTTGCCCCGTATCAACAGCCACACTCACTTTCAGGGCAAAAACTGAGCTAGGTCTACGTGGCACCATGAGGGAGTACTGGACCATGAGAGAAGGAATGACTCTACTTCCCGGCATGGGGCCTCCATGGGGCGTCATCTCCAGCTGTGCCCCTTCAACAGAGCTTCATGTCCTTACACCTGCTGTGGCTCTGAGGGAAAAGGGTGTGTGTGGAAACACTCAGCTATGCTAAGAGAAACAGTAGTGACAGCAATGGTAGCGTTTTCTTTTATTTCCTGGTGCTCCGAGTTCTGCTGTACCCTACTGTATTTCTGGAGTGTTCCCTTCAAATGTTTTTGTTTAAATCTGCTAAGTGTCCTATGCTTTTCAGTTTTCCCTTTTCCACAGTGTATAAGCTGCCACACAGACACACAGACGCATACTCTACACGGCGTGCACACACACAAGCACACTCATACACACCACAGGCCAAAAGTGTCCACACCCACACATACATACCCATGCTCACACTGATACCCCATACACAGGCATCTCTCCCTCCATCTTTAGGGTCTTGTTCCCCTTGGCTATCTGGAGGAACAGGCTGACAATATTTCTAGAGTTGTGGTGTGTTCCGGTTGCACTGGGTAGACAAGGTGTAAACCCGGGCTTTCCCAGCTTCCTGTGAAGGGCCAGTTTGTTAGCATCTTGAGCTTGGTGGGCCTCACAGTTCCCATGGCAGCAGCTCCATCTGCCTGTTATGATACAAAAGATCCTAGGGGCAATTCAGAAATGATCTAGCCTGGCTGTGACACAACAGAACGGCATTTGCAAAACTGGATATGGGACTTCTGTCAAGGGGCCTGTAGTGTCCAGCGACCCCTCTGCCCGTGGGCCTGTCACTTGTCAACCTGAGCCATAGTCAAAAGGATGGAAGAAGGGTGGAAGAAGTACTTGAGCCCCATGGAGGTGACCAGGGCAGAGTCTCAGAGCCACTGACATTTAGGTGCCCTGACCTTTGGGTCCTGACTGTCCCACCCTAGCTCCTCAGGCCAGGTTGCGTGGCTCCAGCCAGGGAGCCCTGGAGCATTCCTTCAGTGCTGGTTGGTTCCAGGGGCTGGAAGAATGGAAATTTACAAGAGGGTGGGAAGACTGCTTTCTGCCAAGGCCTGATTCAGAGTTCAGGGATTAAGCCTCTGGCTAGGGGATTAAGTTGGAATTTTACATCCACAGATCCCGTTTGCACCAGGCTCTGGGCTGGGCCAGGTTGCTGTCACAGAGGCTTCCATGCCCTGTGGGCACAAGAGTAAAGAAAAAACTCCAGGCCCCCATTTTCTGCTTTTGGGCTCACTTTTGTATATTTCGTCTGAATTTGAGATGAGTGTATACTTTGGAAAGAGCAAAGGAACATGAAGGAATCTACTCCCAAGGCCAAGAGCGACTGAGGGCTTCGGTAGGGGTGCAGAGCAGTGAGGGTGTAACAGGCATGTTTCAGCCCCCGGCTTTGTTCTGCTGGCTCTGGCCAGCTGCTTCCCTAAGAGTCATGTCCTTGCTCCATATGCCAGGGCCACGGACAGGATTGATTTCAAAGGCAACTTTTCAGTCCCCCAATGTCATTCTGGAACCTCCTGTGAGTGTCAGTACTCTCAAACTGGGGAAGAATAATTTGACTCCCTGGTCATTTTGGTTTTCACATGGAAAGCTTGGGACCCAGACAGTGAGCTGAGCAATCTAGAGCCTCAACTCCAAAGTGAGGAGAAAAGCTTAGAGACCGCTTCTCTCCTAGGCTTCTATTCTAATCGTCTTCAGTCCTAGGGGCGCTGGTGCTCTGGGGTGGGGTTTTAGCTACCAGTTTTTGATTTAACACCGTGTTACAGATGAAATTTGTTGTTTTTCTTTGGCATGGAGATATAAAGAGTCTTTAATCTCATTTTGTTAATCCAATTTTACTGAATCATACTAAATCAACTATGGTGTACTTACATGGAGATCATCTGTAAGAACTGTGTGTCAGTCTGCATAGGATGAATTACAAATGACTCTAAAGTTTAATGTCTCAGAAATACAAGGTTTTAGAGCTATAGAGATGGCTCAGCAGTTAAGAGCATTGGCTGCTTTTACAGAGGACCGCTGTTAGATTCTTAGCACCCAAGGTGACTCACAACTTTAACTCCAGTTTCAGGGTATCTGATGCCCTCCTCTGGCCCCCATAGTCACTGCACACACATAGTACATAGACGTTCAGCAAGCAAAATACTCATTAGCATAAAATTAATTTTAAAAAAATTTAAAAAGTAACAGTATTTTATGTCTCTCAGGATACATGCTGATGTTTAAGTTGTGGCGTTTCTGTCATTATCTCCTAAAGGCAGAGCTGCCTTTTTCTGAGCTGTGGGAAACAATAGGACAAATGGTCTGGACACCTGTATTGGTCAATAAAGTTTTATTGACAGGTATGCATGATGATTCATGATGGCCCTTTGTCTCCAAGAACTGAATTAGGCAGCTGGAACTGAGACTGTACAGCCCATAGCACTGGTGGGTTTTTTCTCTCTCTAATCTTTACATAGTATCTTAGCTGACCTCTGAGCTGTCAGAACTCGGATAGCAAAATGACTACAAGGTGGTTTTTAGAGCTGCTGCTCCAAAGAGACACATAGCTTCAGCTCATATTTTCCCAGTTAAAGCAAAACACCACTTGATGCCTGAAAAAGCATGCCTTCAATCATGCGTTTTTTGCTGTGACAATAGAAGCAAACTGTATTTAGTAAAACTAGAAAGATTTATACAAAGACAGTGCAAATCTACAGGAAGGGTGAAGAGCAAGACTCCAGAGGACACACCTTCCCACTGCAGCGGTGGCCTCTGTGACTGTGACCCTCCCATCGTCCGTCCATCTGTCCGTGTGTCTTTCTGAAGCCACTGTAAGTAGCTAGAACTGAACTTTGGCCTGGGTATCACTCTCCTGTGATCTGAAGTGCTTGGTGGGTTCTGCTGACTGACCACGTATAAGCCATGTGTACATGTTCTGCTGCTTGGAGGCTGGGAAAAAGAACAGCAAGAATTCTTCAACTTTGGTAGTAGATGGACGGGGGTCTCAACTCACCTAAAGACTTACCTATTAGAGATTTCATCCGCTGAGTACTGTCGGCAAGCTGAGAAGTCTGTATCATCCTCCCACTGAGCTGGGACCAAACAAACACAAAAATAAAAACAGTAACAGGGGATGTCTTTCATCCTTTACTGTGGCGTTCAAGTGTGTTACAATAAAGCTGGGCGGAAGGGAGGCCACACTGATCAGCTTTGCTTTGAGTTCAACCTCTTAACTTTGTTTTTTAGAGGCTGCCTTCAGCAAGTGGTCCAGAAGAATGTGAAAGAGAAGGGAAAAAAGTAAGGATGTAGCTCAGTGGAAGAGGGCTTGCCTAGCCTGCTGAGGCCCCAGGTCCTAATCCTTAGCATCACAAGAATAAATTAAGAAGAAAGAAAACATGGCCAAGTCTCCTTTGTGCCCTTAGCAGCTAGAATGTACTTCATTTCCTGGGCTTTTTATTTATGTCATGATTTCCTCTTCATTTAAGATCTCCAAACCTTCAGTCTTCCATGGAGTCTTGGCCATCCTGAGAGGAAGAGGAATGATGCTAACACTCACTTTGCATCATCATTTCTGTTAGAGATTTGCATCACCGAGGTTGAGGTGTGCCTGTGTGTCTACAGGCTTATAGAGATGGGTTTGCACGTAAAGAGCTGAGCACAAAAGAACTGAACTCTGCCTCAGATGAAGCCAGGGGGTCACTCTAACTAGGCCTCATTGCCACAAACATCCTCCCACAGAACTCTCCAATTTGTATCAAAGTAATTAGTCTATGTGATTGAAAGAGAATAGCTGTTGTGGATTATTGCTCAATTTAAAACTTGTATTCCGTAAGCTATAACCTTACGAGTAAATTTTCTTAATTTCCCTGTCTGGAGACTAAGGCAATGTGGTGGAGGAGGCCAGGGCAGGTCACCAAATCCACTCGAGCTAAAATTACAGATGGTTGCCAGATACCATGCAGGTGCTGGGAACTAGACCCAGGTCCAGTGTTTTTAACACTTGAGCCATCTCTCTGGTGCCTCATTCTAAGTTTTAAACTTATTTTGATATTCTTCCTCCTCCTCTTCTCCCTTTTTTTTTCACTTCTCCCTGTGAATGTGAAATCTCAAAACATGAATCTTCCTGGAAAATTCTAACTCTTGACCTGTCTGGGCTGCTTGAAGAAGAGGGGCTGTCTCTAAACACTCAGAGGCAGAGCTAGTGTGCTGTTAGCATTTGGAATCAGAAGTCAGACTTCCTGGTGTGTGTGTGGGGCGGGGGGAAGCTGTACATCCTGATGGTTGCTTTGGATCTGATGGTGGTCCAGGGGCTTCCTCAGAGTGTGAAGCATTTACCAGCACCTTGTTACACTCTCATCAGCATGTACCTGATGGAAACAGTGTACGAAGTAGTCTCATGCCTCCACTGGTAAAGTCAAATGTGTTTGGCAACTGACAAAAATGAAGATAGTATTTCTGAAGTTTGCACAATGTGAGAATACTCCACCCTGCGTGGACAACATAGGTCTCATTATATATGATTAACAGAGGCTGGATGTTGGAGGCTCAAGACGAAGATGTGACAAGGATTCTGCAGCCTGCCCTCAGCTCTATGCTGTGATACATCAGTAAGGGTGCCAAACAGGAGCCTAGGTTCCCAAGTGGGAATGACCTGTCCAGCAAGCAAGCTGAGTGTCTAACAGGCATAGAATGACAGGCTTGGAGGCATGTACATAGGAGGGCCAGAGTCCTCTCTGCTCAGTCTTTTTTAGTGACTCCAAGTGTCATGCCCCAGAAGCCTTGATGAAGGGCCTGTGCCATCTCCTCGTGGAGAGTAGGTAGGTTCTAAAGTCAGCAATCTTGTTTTTACTGCACTGAGGACTCCAGCATCATACCCAGTCTCACCGCCTGTCCCCAAGGCATCCTAGGCTGAAGAGCTGCTTCTTTCTAACTCTACTGATGTCTCCTAGGTCCTTGTCATCTCACCTGGCCTTCTGCACCCACCTCAGAGGTGTGGAGTGAACTCAGGTATCAGCAGAAATGAAATTGCGGTGCTGAGGATATCTGAAGACTGAGTTCACAGCAGCACCTCCCACAACAGCCAAGACAGGAACCAGCCCAAGTGTTCATAGGTGATGAAGAAAAAGTGGAGCATTCATACGAGGGAGTACTCAGCCTCAAAGGAGGGAATCTTACCATTTGTTCCAACATGTTTGAGCCTAGTGAACTAAGATGTGGTTGAGTGAGAATATCCCTGGTCAGTTCTGATGTTTGAACACTCGGACTCCATTTGGTGGCCCTGTGTAGGAAGGTTTAGGCAGTGTGTGGCCTTGCTAGAAGAAGTATGCCCCTATAAGCATGGAGAGTTTGAAGACTTAGGGCATTCCCGTTTGCTCTGTACTTTGTGCTTGCTGTCCGAGGCATGGGCCCTCAGCTTCCTGCTCCTGCTGCCATGCCTGCCACTTGTTTCCATCTGTCCCTGCGGTGACAGACTCTTAGCCCTCTAGAACCATAAGCGAAAATAAACTCTTTCTTCTGCCAGTTGCCTTGGCCATGGTGTTTTATCACAACAACAGAGAACTAATACAGTAGGTGTGGACAGGTACCGCCTGCTGTGATTCGTGTGAATTGACAAAAAATATCAAGCCCAGAGAAGCAAGGTCATTACTACAGCTGGGTTGAGAATGAATATGGTCCATGGAGTATAGGGGTACACTGATTAAAGGGTACAATGTTTCCATTAGGAATAAGTCTCAAGGGTCTATTGTACAACACAATGAAAACTGCTGAAAATAATGTATAATATACATGGAAATCGGTGGATTGATTTTAATGTTCTCACATAAGTATATGACAGTGATATGTTAATTATCTTGAATTAATCATACCACTATATATACACATGCCAAAACATCACATTGCATACTGCAAATATATTCATACTTGTTTGGTAAAAATTAAAATGATGGGCTTGTCTATGAGCTCCCATAACCGGATGTCCATGCCGGCTCCACATCCTAACCTCTTTCCTTTTCTTTGGAGATATCTCAGCTAGAGAGGAGACTGAAGGTTGTGGGGTCACTAAGGTTCCCCTGGAAGTTGGTGGCTCTACCAGAAGCCTCTTTTGAAATTCTTGGTAGATGGGAAGAGACATGGGACAGTTGGGCCTCTGATCACAAATGCAAACAAACATCATTTCTCCTCAGTCCTGTGACTGCTGCTCCTTCTAGGCCTGGCCTCTAAGTCCAAAGATAAGAAGGGAAATGATGTCACCAGCTACCACAACCTTGTGTTTTGTGAGAACATGATTGATTCTCTGGAAAGGCCAAGAAGAAATCAATTTCAATTTGTATTCCTTGTGCTGTACCATTAGAACACACACCCCTACTCTAATGATGACATGCCTTTATCAATGACCAAAGGGAGATTTTAGCTTCTCTTTGTAATAACTAGGATGCTAAAGCTGAACAGCCCTGATATGAAGATCTAAAATGCAACAGCTCCAAACCCCAAACACCAACATGACCTTCCAGTATCTGTATAGTTTGAAACAGTTTGGATTTTAGATATTTTGGATTAGGTGTGTTCAACTGCAACACCCACTTTCTGTCCCTGCCCATTTTTGGATAAGGCGTATGTAGTCAGCCCACATTTAAGGTTATAGTCTTTTTTTCTTAAGGACTCATATTCAATAAGAAGAACCTTCATATTTCAGTGGTGGCGGTTACCAAGGAATCATATGGTTTAATCCTTAGTTTTCCAAATGGAGAAGCCAAAAGTAGCAGCAAGAAAAGAACCATCCCCAAGTCACCATAAAGTGGCCTTCATTAAGGCTTTCTCGTGGTTGCCTGCTTGCTCAATCTCCAAGCTGTGTGTCTTCCCTTCACTAGTGCAGTATGAGATGGAATCATGAAGATGTCTTTTTATTTTTAATTGTGTGTGTGTGTGCATATGTGTGTGGGGGTTTGTGCAGGTGCACACAGTACCTAGATGCCAGAAGAGGGTGCTGGGTCCCCTGGAACTGAAACTGGGAGCCATCTGATATTGGTGCTGGCAACCAAACTCATGTCCTTTGGAAGAGAGCAAGCACTATTAAGCACAGAGCTATCTCTTTAACCTCAACTCTCTGCTTACTATAAATAGCCTTAAAAAAAGATTACCAAATGAAAAAATGTTCAAAGTCCAAATAATCTCATCACAGTAGTGAGTCCATGTGTGGACTTGCAAACAGACAATGATGCGGGCACCCGAAGTTATGACATAGGCTCCCTGGGGCTTGACTCTCTTGAGCTCCAGCATCTCTGGGCCCAGTAATCAGTAGGTCCATGGCAGGGCTTTTGTAGGAGACCTGCACGACACAGTGGGGTAGGATGACTTGTAGGTCCCAGGCCTGTGCAGGCTGCATCTCCAGCACTGATCTTCTAACAGTGCCCTTCTAGTTGGCATGCGCCGGCTGTCGGCTGTGGCCGTGTGGGGGAGGTACAAGAGCATGCTTCCAAGCCCTTGGGGATGGTGTGATGAGAACCATGTGTAAAAGGAATGCTGAAGGAGCCACACCTGGGACACATTCAACCCGTGACAGACACTCATGTGGCCTAACAGCTAATGCCTTTCTAATGTGACTGTTTTATGAAAATGTACAAGCAAACACACACAAAAACATTTGATAAAAAATGTTATGGAATCTAAGATTTTTTTATGTGTGATTTCTTTCTTTCTTCCTTCCCTTTTCCCCACTCCCTTTCTTTTGTCTCAATAAGTTGCAAGACTTGGCCCTCCTTAGAGGAAGGAGACCCAGGGAAAGAGTAAGCTTGAGTCAGAAGGGAAAGCCAGCACTCTGCCCAGCGTTCACTCCCCCATCCCCCCAGGGACTCTCAAGTTACCTTCCTAATGAAAAACAGGCCTTTAAAAATGACTTGAGACCAAATGAAAAACGATTCGTATCTGAGCGGGGCTTTTGGGGATGGGCCCAAGGATTTATAACAGGGACTTTTGTGGCTCCTCCCCCACCATGCAGTTAGAGGAAAATAAGGATAAGAGGGGCTGGCTGTAACTAATTCCAGAAAAAAACAAAACAAAACAAAAACACAAAACAAAACAAAAACAAAAGAACAGAAAACACTGTGTTTTGATTCTGTAAGAACCACATTGTTTTTGTTCACTTTGCTATGGACAAGTGAATGAGTAATTTCCTGAAGCTTTTGACTAAAGGACCCCAAAGTTCTGGGTACTGTTCTGAGTAGAGGCAGGGCAGAGAGGACTTATGGAGTGAACACAGCCTGCTGTGGGCCTTTCTGAAGGTGCCCTTAAGAGGGCTGTTGGTCTAACTCACTCTGCCTCCTGCCTGGACCCCACCTGTTTCTTGAATTCTGTTCACTAACAGCCCTTGGTTAAGTATCCCACTGGCTTCCCATACCCTTGTTCCTTGGTGTTTAGTTAGGGTTTTATTGCTGTGAAGAGATACCATGAGGCAACTCTTATAAAGAGAAATATTTAATTGGGACTGGCTTACAGTTCAGAGGTTTAGTCCATTATCATCAGCGGAAAGCATGGTGGTGTGCCAGCAGACATGGTGCTGGAGGAGGAGCTGAGAGTTCTACATCTGGAGCTGCAGGCAGCAAGTGAGCCACACTAGGCCTAACTTGAGCATCTGAGACCTCAAAGCCCTCCCCACAGTGACACACTTCCTCCAACAAGGCCACACCTCCAAATAGTGCCCCTCCCTGTGGGCCAAGCGTTCACACACATGAGTCAAAGGGGGTCATTCCTGTTCAAACCATTACACCTGGCCAAAGTTGGCACTTCTTGAAGTGTACCATCTTAGCCATCCTGCCTGTACAACCTCACCATCCCAAGTCTCTTTCTTCTCTTTACCTAAGTGGTAAAAAAGAAGTTTGTAGCCCTGACAGGTTCTACTTCTCTGTGTGAAGCATTAATTCTTCCCCATTGTGGTATGGAAGGAAGGACTTATGGTACACACAGGCCTAAGCTCCTTGGATGAAGGGAATGCATCCATTATCTCTGAAACTCCAGGTGTATTCAGGAACTCCAGTGTAATCATCAAGGTTAACTTTTTCTATGTCTCTAATCTCTCTGCCCCTGAGTTTGCTTATTCTTTTAGGTACATTCTTGTAACCATCCCAATAAGGGGTAAAACAGGGTCACTATTTCCTAGCACATCCAAAATGACAAAGAGCAGACTGCTTCCTTCTGGACTTAGCTACTCAGTTCTGGGATGTATTCTGGCCAGCAAAAGTAGGTCAGGTACCTGCTCTCACCCATTCGCTGGAGCTGTGGACTATATGCCCTGATGACCCATTTCTGAGACTGGGGATATATAGTCCCCAAAAGCCACAATGTAGAAGCAAGGTCATGCTTCAAGTGTTCAAAACAGCAGAGAATGAATATTAGAGATGAAAGCAGATTGTCACTGCATGGAGACAAAGACAGAGGCAGAGCTAGTCTGTCCCCAAAGTGGATCAGAGTGGAGAAGCACCTTTTGAGCATGGTCAAGACTGTCAGTGCATGTACAAAACCTTTTGTTTTCATTCTGCATTTGGAGGTGAGAGATGGCTCTGTTCTATGTAATAAAGTGTATCCTTGACTAGAACAAAAAGGTAAAGCTACTTTCCCAAGGTATCTGGAATGTTCTCTGGGACATCCTTTGGAACCCCTGTCTGTATGAATACAAAGAAGATATGTTCTAATGACTGCTCCTTCGTCAGAACTTACTGGGTGGAAGCCAAACAAGGACACAGAAGAAGGCTTAAAGCCAGAGACTCTTCAGGTAGGCAGTACCAGGCTGGGGAGGGAAGGATCAACTGGGAGAGTGGGGAGGGAGAGAGGGCACTACCCTCATTGGCCCAATGGCATCTGTGATTATCTCTAGGCAGGTGCTAGTGGAAAGGTCCTTCCTTCTCTCCTTTATGTATCGAACATTTCCTTCTCTTCATCTATTTACTGGGAGTGTCTTAGAGTATCTGGCATACTCCAAGTGCTCAACAAATATATTTGAGTAAATAACACCCAAGGAAACATTCCTTTGTTTCACAGGAAAACAAAGGGAAAAGTGAGCTTGAAATAATTCCCTGGAGTTGATGCTCCTGGTGTGGGCATCTGCCATGGAGAAGCAGAGTGGTCCCTTGGCATTCCTGGGGAGGGCTCCAAGGGTATCAACATCTGCACGTACCTAAGTCTTTCACACAAATGGTGTGACATTTGCATATAACTCCTCCCATCCTCCATATGCTTTCAAAGATCACATTCCATGTAAGTAATTGCATGGTGTTGCATAGGGAATAGCAAGGGAAACTCTGTACATGCTCAGGGCATGTAAGATTACTTGAAGGTTTTTTTTTTTTTTTTTTTAATGATAAGGTTGACTGAATTTTAGACAGAGAACTCTCAGGAAGAGAGGGATGGCTATTCAGATTAATAGAACTTCTTTTTATTTGAGTAGTATGATAAAGATGATTAATGAAAGTAACAACTCACAAGGGACTTCTTGGATATGCCCCTGATATTTTACCTTGCATCTATTCCCTCGTTTAACCTCCTACAGAATCTTTATGGCTTGCTCATATTTATCATTCCCATTTGAGAGAAGATGGAATGAAGGTAAGGCAAAATTAACTGGTTTGGCCAGGATTGCAAGGACCTTGGAGCTAAGGTTTCCCTAGAAGTCAGTAGATATCAAGATAAGGCTGCAGGGTCTAGATAGTTGAATAGGACACAGGACAAAGGTTTTCTAACAATGTCTATCAGACAAATGGTTTAAATGTTAAATGAACCAGGCAGTTTCAATAAGGGTTTTGTCTTCTCTCTCTCTCTCCCTCTCTCTCACACAGAAATAAAAAAAGAGTATTAGAAACTTATCATCTGCTGGCATGCTGCTGGCTTTTGTGGTACTTCAGGTCTTGTTGCTGACTTGATACTCCATGCCAGTCAAGCTGGGCTTTGGCCTAGCTGTTTGTGAGCTTCCATCATATACATTTGACCCCTGTTTGAATTGTTAATCCAGCCAGGCTAGAATAAGACCACTACCACAATTTTTTGAAGTATTTCTACAATATTATGGGATACTTGATCTGCTTTATAGAAAACAAGGAGATTACTGGATGGCTTTAAGAGAAAATTGTTTATATACAAAACCACTTGGTACTCATTAGTTGTACTCAAAAAGTATTGCAGAAAAAAGGAGGCCTGAGATGTGTTGGTGTGACCTACAAATTTGTATTTTCTGATTATGAAAAAGTTTGTGCTTAATTGTTATTTGGAGGTCTATAGGTAGCCATTTTGTCCCCTATGCCAGGGAGTTTCCTTTTGACTTAACAGTCCAGCCTATTGAGGATAAGGGGTGATATAATCTCTTCTGTAACTACTTTCTGCTGAAATTAGGATGCCCTTGTCAGGGCCCAGGAAGGCTGGAATGCTAGTCATGGGTCATGAGGCAATCATCAGAAGCATCTGGTTAGCTGTCCCACCTGAACAAGGAACAATCACATCTGCTGGACTGGTCCATACCAGCTTTCAAGAAGTCCAGGGCTTGCAGTCATTTGGAGCAGGTTGTAGTCAGCAGCTGTTTCCTGGATGGTGTCAACCAAGCAGATATCTTCCGAGTTAAAGTTTAGGAACTTAAAGGAAACTCTTACATTTGAAGCTTTCAGGTCCATAGTCCTAGTAATTGGAAGAGGGGAGGAGTCCCAAGAGCAGAAGAGAGAGCCCATGTTCAGAAACAGAGAGGTGGGGAAACTTAGGTTGTACTTATCCGAAGTCTGTTTGGCCAGTGGGAGATGGATCCAAGTCTTATGATTCCCTTGACTCCCAGAAGCTTACCTGGATTTTTATTTTACAAAAAAGATAAAAGTTTTAGATGTATTAGCATTGCCACTGCTTGTAATCTGTACTAAAATCCACATTGTGAAAAAAGCAGCTAACAGGTGTCTGTAAAACACATGGAATAGATTCACACCTTTGAGTCCTAGCAAAAGTTCTGATTTGGGGTTAAAAAGAGTGAACATTTTTCTCTCTGTCCAGAGAACTGGATATATAGATTAGACAAAGATGAGAAGCACCTTTAAGCCTATACTTAGAAGACAACCAAAGGAAATTTAAAATCTTGAGCTTGGGACTGATGCTAATAGTCAGAGCTTTACTGGCCTATCAGAGCCCCATTGAACAATGTTAAAACTCTGAACTTTTGAAATCTTAGTGTAACAATAGCATTGAGGGGGGAAAGAATCAAAAACATTTTTTATTAACTTAAATCCCTTCCTTTTATGTTTCCAACTCGCATTTACATACCTTAAAATGCTGTCTTAGAGTCTCAGAAATCTAAGTGCTCACATCCTCAGGCTTTTATATACTTTAGAACACTTTCTTAGACCCCCAGAACTTACATAAACTTAAAACTTTTTAAATCTCATCTTACATAAAACTTAAAAATCTTACCTAAACTTAAATCCTTTTTTATATAAAGCCTATCTTTCCATCTAATCATTTTCCAGAGACAATAGTAGTTATTACTGAGAGCAGTCATTGGAAAGCCAATTCTTTTGAATAAAGTCACACCCTGCTTAGCCTTTAATATGAAGCATGTGATCCAGGCAAACCTGTCTGCCTTCCTCAGCAGGAGACCTAGTGGCTGTAGGAAAAGCAGGGCCTGAGTTTTAGCTATGAAATGAACTAGCAAGGAAGCTGCAGCCTTGGGGAAGGACCTAGTTGCCTGCTGCTGTTAAACTGACAAAGGTGCTGTTAGCCCAGTTGCCAATGTCATCAGAGATCTGAGAAAGATAAATTATAGCAGGAAGTATAACCCAAATGGCCTATGTATCAGTCAAGTGACAGAGACTCATCCACTATCTAGACAGTTGCCCTAGGCTCTATGGTCTCTGTGGCCACTTGGGCTAATCACACATGACAGAATGTGATCCTCAGGTGCCACAAGCAACAGCGTAGGCCATTAACTGCCAGGCCCAGGTCTGAGACATTTTCTTGTGAAGGAACTAGGAAAAACTGATCTTACTCTGACCAGGTAGGGTAGGGCAATCAACCCAAAAGTGTCCACACCTCTGGCAGAGCCCTGGAGACAGTTGGTTAGTGTTACCATGCTCTAGATGGAGTCATTGTGCCCCATCTGTCATCTTTGGAAACCTTAGGCTTCCTGCTAGGAGGAGGCCGTTCTCTCTATAATGGAAAGTTTTTTTTTTTTTATTAAACATTTTAAATGCCATATTTGGCAGATCTCTAAAGAGTTTGAGGGCTGCAATATATTAAGTATACCTGGTTTTAAACAAATCTTACTTGCATTCAGTTACTTGCTTCAGACTTAACTTTGAAAACACATATAGAAGTCTAAATAAAGATTATTCCTGTAATTAATTACATTTTAACTTAGTGTGGCTACAAGTATAGTTCTGAACACGTTTATGAGGCGGCTGATCATTAACTTACAAGTCTAAACCATCCTCAACAGTTTATAACAAGGTCATACCGTATCTTTTATAAGATTAGGATTTGCAGCTTTATTTTTGTTAGGTTTGAGCCCTAAAACAATAACTATATTTGAATCGAAGTTCCCTTAGTATCAAAATAAAACTTTAAATCATAACTTTTAATGTTTTGATTCTTTCATAGTGCACCATTACAGAATATCACAGTTCCTTGTATCAGTCAGTGTATCGAAATAGCTAAAGCTTAACAAAGTTAGCAAAGACAGAGCATAGGTATTTATTCTTTAGTAGTCTCTGTTAGGCAAAATGGACCTTTGGGAAGAAAAGACATTCTAGGGCTCTTTGCTGACTTCTTAGGTCACTGTCTTGCTGCATCATGAGATAAGAATATCCCAGTTTCTTGTGTATAATGTTTGGTGCTCATAGATGTGGCCCTAACTCTTCAGCTTTTTATTTATTTTTTTAAGATTGCATACTAATTAAGACACAATATAAAACACTTCATAAACTTAAAATGTCCCATAGCGTTATAAGCTTAAATGTTTTTAAAAGCTGTTCCTTAAAAAAGATTTATTTTTTAATTTAAATTTTTCTGTAAAACTTCAAAACTTTCTTTTAAAGAAATTTAAATCTCTTAACTGTGGGATCCTGCAATATCAAAAATAAAGTACCATTTTTTTAACTTTAAGAGGGAAGAAACAGGGCACAACCACAATTTGGACTAGGTAAAACCAAACTTAAACAGTGCCAGCAGTTCAATGCTCACTATCTGGAATTCACAACAGCCCTCTGAGCTTCCTCTCCAAGGGGCTCAGGTCACCTCTTTGGTCCTGCCCACAGGGGCACACACAGCCTGTCTTCTAGACCCCAGCCAGCTCCATTTTGTTGCAGCTGGTGTTTTGGTGGCTCTCACAACATGGCACCAGCATTTCCAAAGCTGCTAGGGTCGCCATTGTAACAGGGCTTTTTTTTTTTTTTTCTCCAGCCACACAGTGCCAAGTTTCAGCTGCTTTTCATGACCCCTTCATGCCTCTATAACCAGTGTCACCGGGGTGACCCTTACATTAATAAGGCCAGCTGCCAGCATAAGGTGCATTCTATATGAACATGTGGAGGTACATCTTTGGTACCTTATTAAGCAGGTATTGTTTTTAAATCTTATCTTTCATAAACCTTGCTTTCCTGACTTTGTTTTCAGAACAAGAATTATACAAAAATCCATCCTAATCTAAAATGTCCTGGAAACCTGTTGTCATCCCCTTGGTTGGTTAATACCATGTGGTCGGTCACCTTTAATCAGTATGGCAGTTAAGTCACATGTCATCCGTCCTGATGGGGGACAGAAGCTAAGATGGTGGCACGCCACATGTTACTTACATCTCAAGATGCTGTCATGCCACATGATTCCTTTAAGATGACTTATGCATAGATTTTTAGCCATCAACATCCTGTGTTGTGAGTTTTAAGCTAACTTTGTTATCATAGATATTACAGGTTTTTAGCCATATCCACTAAACTTACAAGTCTTGGGATACAGAGTTCACATAATTCACCTTATAGCCTTACAAATCTTAAGATAAGGTTTATATCTTAACAAAAGTTTTAGACAGTTACATAAAATTAATAGTCATGTGTGTGAGTGTGTGTGTGTGCACATGAGTGTCTGTCTGTCTGTGGCTGATTTGCTTTGCTCTCTTTTTCCTGTCACAGGATCAAGTAGCTTTCCTGACACAGGACACAGAGGAAACTTACATAAGCATGCTTGAATCTAGAGGAGGGAAATCCATAACCTAACTCTAGGGCCAGCTTTTCAAATAAAGCAGAACAGCATAAAACAACTTTAATATTATCCACACTCAAAAGACATTTGAATCCCTGAAAAGCAGAATGCAGTGACCGGAATGCTCAGAGATAAGTTCTGAGCCCTGGCCAACAAGGCAGCCATGGCAAGAAGTGTTAGCGGTGGTAGCTGGCAGCTGGCAGTGTCAGAGGTAGCAGAACCCAAACCAATAAATACAGAACACAAAAAGCTCACACATTCAAAGGAGACGAGTCAGAAACAAAATATGCAGAGGCCACCACCATTATTACATGCAACTGACAGTAACCCACACTAATCTTGGCTCACATGTTTGCAATGAAACTTACATACATGCCAGAAAACACAGACCTACACACACACACACACACACACACACAGAACAGTTAGACAAACAAAACTTTCCAAATAACCAGAACCAGGCAGACAGGTGACATCTAGATTCATGCCCTGAATGGGAGAGTATTTGGGTCCTTTTGAACCTTTCCACATCTAAAATCTGGATCCCGCAGAACAGGACCAGACTCTGATTTACCAGGGCAGGCCTCGGTAGATGCTTGCCACTTTTCTCAGCACAGCGGTTCACTCCAATAGTCCATGAAACCAAAGACATGCCACAGAGCCTTGGAGTCTCAATGTACATGCCTCCTGAGGTAGCCCTTCAGCTCCAGAATCCCAAACTGAAGGTCCAGCTTTAGAATATGGGTAGGTGGTCTGATCTTGCTGGGGCCTGCAGAAAATATTAATCCCACTGGGAGAGAATAAGACCACTACCACAATTTTTGAGCTGAATATGACATGAACTTCATTAAATACTGGCTGGGACAATGGACACTGGCCAGGTCCATACCCAGGATTTCAAAGAACGGCCCCAAACTGCATTAGTCAGGTGTTTATGAAGGCAAAACCCATAAGGTCACATACTTTCTGCCTTCATCCAATTGAGGGCAAACATACTTCCTAATGTTCTTCCTGCCTAAATACCTTCTGCCTATGTGTGATCAAGTACATCTTGTGCAATTGGGGCAACGAATTCTGTTTACTGAAGTGAAAACACATGGTTTGTTGGCTTACCTGAACAGTTCCCATCATTCCAGGAATTTTCTGTCCTTGGATAAGTGGGGCTTACAGGTGGAGTTTACAGGTTAGATGCATTTTTGTTTTATAATCTCTTAAGCACAATAATTAAAACTTAAAAAAATAATTTCAGCCTTCAGAAATAAGGGGGGGTTGTCGTGTCCAGGTGATAGAACTTTGGTTGCAGATAAAGTTCTGGAGTGTTTTAGACTTCTGTTGCTGACGTAGCAAATTGAATGGCTTTCCAGCAATAAATTTATCATTTCACAGTACAGGAGACCAGCTGGAATGGATGGCAAAGGGCAAGAGCCTCTGTTTCTGGAGCTGTTAGCTTTCCTCATCAATCCTAAAATAACCCACAGTATTTCTCTGCCTGGAAGCTTGATGGATATAGCCTCTAGCCTCTCCCATGCTTCACGTCCTGTGCTCTTCTCATCTGGGAGGATGGTGTGTGGCCTTAAACTTACAGAGCTCACTTTCTAAGGCAAACATTTCTCTGGACGTGGCCATCCTTGATCACTGTCATCTGCAGACCGCATTGGCTCATGATCTAGAATGATCTAGAACACGCTGTGCTGAACATGTGATGGTGTGTTACTTTGTCTCTTCTCAGGCAGACACTCTCTACAGCCCTGGGTTTGTTTTTAGAAGGTACTGAGGGTGCATGCATAAGCATCCCTACAAACCAGCTAGAACTGGCCCCAATATGCTGTGTGAAAATGACCTTCGCACTGACTTTGTGAACATTTTCCTCTTTGCATTCTTATGTATTTAGCTTTAATTTACTCTCCTGAGAAAGACTGTCAGTATGTGGCAAAAGGAAGTGGCTCTGGATCTGAATCCAATCCCTGTGACCTTAGTGAGCTCCAGTTTGGCTGCCTCAGATTTCCTCATCTGTAATCAGAAACAAGTAAGAGAAATGCACAAAAATGAGAAAATCATACCTATGTATTTATAGCAGTGCCTGGTATTCCATTTGTGGTTACTATCACAATGTGTATGTTTGGATGCTTTCCCGGATGTGAAGGCTGACATTTGTGAGGCAGGGGAAGAAATATGTGAATATGCTGGTCACTCCTCCCTTCATGCACATCTAAAACCTGCACTGTAGGGACAGTACTAGACAGGGTCTGGGGAGGAGCAGGAGCAGGGTGCTTCCTCAGATTCTGAATTCATAGCCCGAAAGGGAAGGCAGATGGCAAACAGATGAGGCACAGGTGCTTCGTGAGTGCTTGGAGAATTTCTATGAAGGATTTCATGTGGAAATTTTGTGTGAGGCAGAAGAGCTGAGAGCCAGTATCTGAGGAGGGCTGGTTAAAATCCTTTCTGCACAGCTGTGCACTCTGTTTTCTCTCTCTGAGAATTTGAAAGCTTTTTGTGTTTAGGAGCTATGAAAAGTTTGAAATCCTTGCGGATCAAAGAAATATTGTGGATCAAAGAAATTGTACAGGAAAGTCTTCGATGTGCAAAATCAAGGACGGCACATGGAAACTTGTGAGATCACTTCCAAAAATCACTTTGAAAATCTTGATTATTCTAAAATCATTTGAAAGGGGGAGTCAAGATGCCAGAGTCTAACAAAGACACCACATTTCTCAGACAGTAACGATAATACGAAGGGAGCAATACTCCAATAAGTTTAGATAGCACAGGCCAAACTGACAAGAACAGACAGAAATCCTACACAAAATACTAGGAAATAACTCCTCCAAGGAGCAAGCTTGGTTTATTTTAAAAATAAAAATTGTCAAGGAGAGAAAATAAATTTATAAGAATGTGTACAGACAGATTAAAGAAGGATTTGTCATTTTACAAAAACCTTAATTTGATTGTGCGCACACGCACACACACATCTTCCTGCCTGTGATTGCCGTGCCTGTAGAGGCCAGAAGAGACCATCAGATCTTCTGGAGCTTGAGTTATGGGGAGTGTGGACTGCCTAACATGGGTGCTGGGAACTGAGCTCTGTCCTCTGGAAGAGCTGCAGGTGTCCTTAACTGCTGAGCCATGTCTACAGACCAGGACTTGTAATTTTGGTGTCTGAAGAAGTATTTGCTGATACTTAGCATTTATTTACGAAGAGAAGAGGAACATTACCTATAAATACCTTGTCAGTGTCCACACCCACTACTGTTTCCTTTGCAATGACACAGAGGGGCAGACATGCCCTTTCCCGTGTCCTTCAGTGGTTCTGCACATGTGAGCCTGTATGAAAGTGAACATGAAAGAAATGAACCAACATTTGCATAAAAAGAATCATATTGGGATTTCTTGTTACTTAGAGAGATCCCCTAAATAATAATAATTTGAATAAAGAGATTTAAGCAAATTTTCTTGATACATGATTAACACACAAATCATTTCTTTTCTATAAAGCAGCAGCGCAGTGAGAGTCATGTCAAAATAAGTACACTACAAAACATGGGCCTCGTTTACAGAGAAAACTAGACATCATTATTACAACAGATCAGGAAGTACTGCCCAGTGCAGGGTCATTTTCCTCCCCAAGAGCTGCTAGAAACAAGCACTGGCACAGAAGTTCCCCCACACACACACAGTTCTGGGTGCCGGGGCTCCTGAAGTGGCCGTAGAGCCAGGGTCTTCCAGAAATTCTGCTTTAAATATCATCTTGTCTTCTCCTATAGGGAATTTCTGGTCTGTCAACTTAGTTTTTGGCCATGGCAGGTCGGCTCCAATCTCTGCCTCCAGATTCCCATGGGTTTCTTTGCCTTCACCTTCATATTTTTAGGCAGTAGTTAGATTGGATTAGAGTCTGCTATGCTTCAGCTATATGATTATAATTATGTCTGTGGTCCATTTCCAAATAAGGCCACATTCTGGGATACTTGAGGTTAATACTAAGGCAACTAAGGGACATAGTTTTGGATAAACATAATGTTTACAGGCATCTATAATATGTGCTATGTTGGATAGATTTTAATGTCTATTTCACTAATGTCAGTTTATTTTTTAATTGTATATGCAAGAAAAATGCTAGAAACAGCCAATATAATCTTTATGAAAAGACACTCTTTGTGCTTTCTGAGATGTAGAGACACTGTAAAGTGATAGAAGCCAAGACAATGAGTTATTTGAAAATAATAAAACAAGTGAAATAGGTAAACCAGAAGCAGAATCATAGAAACACGGAATTTTTATTTTTTTAAAGACATTTTACTTGTAACCATGTATGTGTGTGTGTCTGTGTGTGGGGATGTGCTCATCATTGTGGTATCCTTAAATCCAGAGGAGGGTTACTGAAGGCGAGTTGTCCAGTTTGAGTGCTAGGACCCAAACTCAGATCCTTTGCAACAGCTATAAATATTTTATTTTATTTTTTGACAGAGATAGCATTGGACAACCATGGAAAACTGAACTATTCAGTAATTGGTCTTGGAAAATATGTGCATATAGAAAAAAATTGAAAGTGAATCCTAATCTTGTATTAAGTCAAAGATAAGTGGCACGCCAGCCAGGGATTTACAGGTGCAATGCAAATCATCAAAGTTATTAGAAGAGGAGAAAGAATGTCTGTTTCCTTAGAAATAGGAAGGGGCTTCTTAAATGAGCTGTGGAGATCGTACAGAACAATTAAATGTCTGGCATAGACTTAGTCCTGCTGTGACTTGATGTGCCAGGGTGAACTGGTTTCTATGGGTGGAGGCTCTCTTTCTCTGAGGCAGCTGGTGGAGGTTGGAGGGGTGAGGGTGGGACTGGGAGGAGAGAAGGGATGAGCTACAACCAGGCTGTAAAGTGATTAAATAAATTAATTAATGAAAAAATTCTGTCATAAGCCATCAAATGTAGTTTGGTTCCAGCTTCTTCCTTCCAGGTGCTTTATAAACTCTGGGATCATAGTAGTGATGGCAATTTAAAAGCTAAAGTCCCCTGTGTAGTGAGGTGGATACTTCGTGCAGTCTGCTGAAGGCAGTGGAGCGCTGTTGAGAGGAAGCTGAGAGATGAAAGTGGGTGGAGAACTTTGCTCAAGTACACAAAGGGATACTTGCTCAACCATGTTTATAGCAGCTTTATTTGTAATAGCCAGAACCTGGAAACAACCCAGATGTCCATCAACGGAGGAATGGGTACAGAAATTGTGGTATTTTTACACAATGGAATACTACTCATCAATCAAAAAGGAGAAAATCATGAAATTTGCAGGCAAATGGTAGGATCTAGAAAAGATCATTCTGAGTGAAATATCCCAGAAGGAGAAAGACAAACAAGGTATATACTCACTTATATAGACCTATAAGATATGACAAACATAATGAAATCTATACACCTAGAAAAGATAATCAAGAGAGCAGACATGGGGTAAGATGATCAATCCTCGTTTAGAAAGACAGATGGGATGTGCATTGAACGTATGACAGGAGTCTACTGAGCGCATCTGAAAGACTCTAACTAGCAGTGTTTTCAAAGCAGATACAAAGACTCATGACCAAACCTTCAGCAGAGTACAGGGAATCATATGAAAGAAGGGAAGTTAGTATGATGGGGAAAGGATAGGAGCTCCACAAGGACCAAATATATCTGGGCACAGGGTCTTCTCAGAGACTGTCATTCAACCAAGGACCATGTATGGATATAACCTAGAACCTCTGCTCAGATGTAGCCTATGGTAGCTCAGTAACCAATTGGTTTCCCATAGTGAGGGGAACAAGGACTATTTCTAACAGGAACTCAATGACTGGCTCTTTGACCTCCCCACCCCCCAAGGGAGGAGCAGTCCTCTTAGGCCACAGAGGAGGGCTGTGTAGCCAGTCCTGAAGATACCTGATAAAACAGGTTTGGATGAATGGGGAGGAGGTCCCCCCTATCAGTGGACTTGGAAAGGGGCATGGTGGAGATGAGGGAGGGAGGGTGGGATTGGGAGGGAATGAGGGAGAGGGACGCGCCTGGGATACAGAGTTAATAAAATGTAACTGATAAGAAAAAAATAAAATTAAATTAAAAAATAAAAAAAAGAAAGTGGGTGGAGGAGGTCATCTTAGCTGAGAGGAGCAAGATCAGGAGTTATGCTGTGGCCAAGTGCACAGAGCCAGTGCAGGGTGAAGCCGAGAGAGCTTTGAGGAGGCAAGGAGCAGTAGGAAAGTGAGAAGGCCGTGTCTCTGCAAGGTTTGTGGCTAGATCCATAACTTGAGCCTCAGTCAAGGGTGATAGGGAACCTTTTCTTTTATAAACCAAGGGAATTATATGGTCAGACTGGCGACTGGCTTTGTAGACCAGGCTAATCCCAAACTCACAGAGATCTGCCTGCCTCTGTCTCCTGAGTGCTGGGATTCCACATGTGGGCCACTGAGCTGGCTCAGACTGGCAATTTTCAAACAATATTCCAGGTGAACTAAAAACAATGAAAGCATGAGTGGGCGTGGAAGAGCGTGTCCACCCATGTCTCCACTTCCACCTCATCTCCTTAAATCCCATCCCACCCTGCACATTCGCCACCCCAGCCCACCTCTACCTCACCTCATTCCACCCACTCCATCCAGTCCCACCTACTCTACCAAGGCATATTTACCTTACCACCCCCCCAACTCACCTATTCCATTCCATCTAGCCCTGCCCATTCCATCCTACATACCTACATACCTCACCTCGGTCCTTTGTATTCCCTTTACAGCTCTGCTTAGTGCTCTTCCCAACAATATTTCAGCTAGGGAACTGAGGAAGATTTTAAAAAATTATATACTGTAATAACAATGGTGGAAGTGGTTTCTAGGGTCTCACCATGGAGCCATGGAGGCCCTAGCACTTACAGATCAGGCTAATTTGAACTCCTAGACATCCCTTTGCCTCTGCCTCCTAGTGCTGGGATTAAAGGTGTGCACTATCATGCCAGGCCAGATAGTAAATGGTTATAAATCCACATCTCTCTCCCAAGGCAGCTACTTTAGATTTCATTTCTTTTATTTTAAAATATTTATTTAATTGAGAATTATGTGTCTGTGTGGGTGTGTGCATATGTGTGGCAGAGCTTAAGGGGGCCAGAGGTGTCAGAGTCGACTGGTCCTGGAGTTACAGGTGGCTGTGAGCTGCTCAGTCTGGCTGCTGGAAACTCAACATGGGTCCTTCACCACAGCAGTGCATGCCTGGGCCCTGCTGAGCTGTCTCTCCAGCCCCAGGCCCTTCTTTTAAAGAAGGGAAGTCATAGGCTTGTCCTAGCCCCAGGAGCTAGATCTGAACCTTGCATTTGTCCCGAGTCTTTGTTCTTAGCTGCTACACTAAGTCAGCTAGACCAAGCAGAGTTGACAGGAAAATGGCAGCTGTCCTGTATTGCCAGTAATTTTCAAACTCAACTGAAACCCAGTGGACATAAAATACTTCCATGTAACATAGAGGTTTCTGTGAAGGAAGAAGAAGAGGCGAGCTCAGCACCGGTGCCAAGATGCTGCTGTCATCCACGGGAAGTTCCCTGATGGACACTGGCACCACTGAAGGGGCATGGGCAGAGGCTGTGTTTGGGTCTAGTTAGATCTCGGAAAATCAGATTTTCATCACTTTCCTCGATTGTGCCAAGTACTGATCTAGCTCAGAAGGTTGCTGTGGCTGTTAACCTTGGTTGCCAGATTGACAAGACTTAGAATCACTGTGTGCATTCACGTGCTTGTGCCATAGATGCCAGAGGCACCCAACCCACACCCCAGTTACACAATGTGGCCCGCTACCTCACTCCTCATGCCTCCAGTCCTGCTGTCATGATGAATGTTATCTTCAAACTGTCAAGTGATATAATTGTAGCCCTTGTACTGGCTGGTTTTGTGTCAGCTTGACACAAGCCTAGAGTCATCAGAGAGGAAGGAGCCTCACTTGAGGAAATGCCTCCTTGAGATCCAGCTGTAAGGCATTTTCTCAATTAGTGATCAATGTGGGAGGGCCCAGCCTATTGTGGGTGGTGCCATCCCTAGGCTGGTGGTCCAGGGTTCTATAAGAAAGCAGACTGAACAAACCATGAGGAGCCAGTCAATAAGCAGCACCACTCCATGATCTCTGCATGAGCTCCTCCCTCCAGGTTCCTTCCCCATTTGAGTTCCTGTCCTGACTTCCTTCTATGATGGACTAAGAGCTGGAAGTGTAAGCCGAATAAACCCTTTCCTCCCCAGTTTGTGTTTTTGGCCATGGTGTTTCACTGCAGCAATAGAAACCCTGACTGAGATGGCCCTCCTTCCCCAGATTGCTCTGGTCAGCTACATTGCAGCAGCAATAAGGAAAGCAATGACGGAAGTTAGCCACCCAATATGGTATGAGCTGGGTGTGCACGGGGACCACGGCCAACGCTGATACTAAACAGGTGGTTGGTACTGTAGCTATGGTTTAGACATTACGTAAGAGAAGTGCTCATACGCTGGTATGGGTGGGGCGCTGAGGCTTTCCAGGGACTTGAGGAGATTTTCTCTTTAGGAAGAATGGTCTCAGCTTCCTTCCCAGGCTGTTTGTGTTCACAGCTCTACTTTGCAGACTCCAGACCTGTGTGTACCCACACATGATCTGTCAAGTTTGAGAAGTCTGGGGTGGGGGTCCCTTTGAGATGCTCACAGCTATGCTTTATCAATGTATCTTTGCTTTCCTTCATTCCCTGTCAGCAGGGTTTCAGTGCAGGTCTGGTATATGTCATCAGCCACACTGTCTGTTGTGATTCCAAACACACAAGGTCACTGGTGGGTAGCCAATGTCTGAGAAATGGACAGCCAGGAAAAAAAAAAAGATAAATAAATGTACCAAGCAGTGTCAGCTCATTTTTGCTACGAGGGTCTGTGGACATACAGGTTGCCTCATCTCTGACTTCATGTGAACCATATAGTAAATCATGTGATTATTGTTGGTAGGTCTTTCTTCAGATGAGCTGTTGACCACAGCAGCCTGCACGGTTGATACCTCCCAAATCAGTCATAGCAGAATAAGCGAGAAACCGAGCTCAAGATGGTGATGAGAAGGCCTGAACTGACTGGTTTCTGTCTTGCTTGATTTTGCCTTTGATGGTACCTCATATACACCCTGTTGTTTGCAAAGCATGTTAATACATTTCATTCGTTTCTCCTAAAAATTATGGAAAATCTTTTAAAATATTGTTAGTGTTTTTCTTTAAGGAGTAAGGGTATAGGGATTTTTACGTGGAACTTAATTATTTTATTTTCCCAATTCATACAACATATGCAATGTAGGAAAAGGGTTTAAAAATACCTATGGGGAAAGGAGAATTTAAAAATGGGGCAGGGAGCTGGAGAGATGGCTCAGCAGTTTAGAGCACTGCCTGCTCTTGCAGAGGACTCAGGTTCAATTCCCAGCAACACATAACAGCTCACAACCATCTGTAACTCCAGTTCCAGGGGATCTGAGAGCCTCTTCTGGACCCTGGGGATGCTGCACACGCATGGTGTACATAAAACAAGTAGACAGACACATACGACATAAATAAATGAAGAAAAAGGCAGTGAGGTAAATGTAAGAATAGTTCATTCTTAACTAGTTAAGAATCTAGTTAATGGCATGTGTTATTCTCTTCTCTTCTTTTCTTCCTCCTTCTCCTGATGCCTCCCCTACCCCTTTAAATCTTTTAGAGACAGAGTCTCAATGCCCCTGCCCCAGGTGTGTGGCACCACTGTAAGGCTTTTGTACAATGTTGAGATCCTTCTAAATTTAAGTTTGGAGTAAAAATTTAAGGGATTGCATTAAGTGATTGAAAGCATGTCGTTCTTAAACAGTGTTTAAGATGGGCAATTACAGTGAATTTCCTTGGACCTTATTTGCAAGCCTGAGCAATATGAAGCCTGCAGGTTTTGAAAGAGACTATTGTCCAGTTAGAATCTGGTGTGATGGTGTGTTCACTCACAGCTCTTACTGAAATATAAAACTAAGCAAATTCTTTTCTTTATTTATTTTGTTGCATGTATGTGGGCACTTACGGGCCACCTCGCTGATATTTTTTTTCTGAGCACAGTATCTGCTATAATTATATGTGGAATGGCTTTGTTGTAAGGCTCATTTGTTTTAAGTTCAGCTATGCTTACTAAATATACAGAGCTCTTTGACCACTACAATTCAGTTCTGAACTGTCTTCATCCCCCAGAGACAGCCCTGGGCTAAGTTTTAGTAAACTCCTGGTCTCTGCACAGATCTAAGCAGACACAATGTTCTGGACATTTTATGGAAGAGGAATCTTGGCGTGTGTGTGTGTGTGTGTGTGTGTGTGTGTGTGTGTGTGTGTGTGTTAGTGGAAAGTTTCTGAAGTCCATCACCCCTGCTTTCTCTGGGACTTTTTCTTTTGGCATATGAAGTTACTTAGAGAGTAAGCAAATACTTTGTCCTAGCAATGAAGAAAGTGACACCCCAAAATCTCACAAGTGAGCCTGCTTACCCAGAAATCAGCCTGAGGAATTTTCTTAACCAACTCTCCTAATAAATGCACGCAAACAAAGTCGTTTTGTGTTTTTTTGTTTTTTTTTCCTGCAGCCCCTCTCAGAGAGTGGGAGGCTGCCGCTGCTCTCACTTCAACAGATATAAGACGCTAGACTTGTGGGAAACTTTTGGAAGCTTTATTTGCTAGAATTATAAACCAGTTTGCAAACTTGAGCATTTGTGGGCATAAACACACGTGAATTTTTCTTCTGGCAAGCTGAGGGTGATGGAGTTGATGTCTGTGTGATACTATCGCACAGCAGCCAACATCTTCAGACACTGGGTCTCTGGGATGAAAATCAGAAGCCACAGCAGAGACATGGAATTGGCATCTCTGTAACAAAAATAAAATGTGATAGCCACGACCTGGCCCAACTGTTTAGGCATCTTTCCAGGCTTTTATCTGAAGGAAAGTCAAGTGACTCCGTTGAGACAAGTCCTGTGATAGAATCAGTGGGCTACAAATGTGAGTGACAAGGGGTGCAAGAGAAACTCAACCTCAGGGGAGTGTGTATCATATAAACTGTACTGCTTTTTAAAAAATTGTTTCATAGTCACTTGTAACGTCAGGTTGATTAGAAAGGAAAAACTGTATTAGGTTTAAAGGTCTCATGGGTAAAATGTTCTTGCCAGTTCTGAGAACTTGAAAATGAATTTATAGTGTGCACCCTTTCCTTACAATGAAAAACAACATGAATTTACTTATAGATGCATATGAATATATAATTTTACTTTTCAGGGCACACTTTACTGTAGTGGAGAGGAACCTTCAGCCAGCCTCTGGCTGCTGGGGCAGAGGCTGAGCTGAGGGCAAAGCTCACCCCACATTCCCTGGGTCTTGGTTTATCTCATCTTCTTCCATCAGGGGTCTCAGACTGAGCAGTAAATGTCCTCCATGATAGCCACGAGGCTTCTCCATCTTGACCTCATCCTCTTTGGAGTCTGTTATGATTTGCTCTTTCTGAGTCACCTGATTTGTCATGGTGTCATTCTTTGGTGCACTTGCAGTCAGTCCTGTGATGTCCTATGTTGCAGGCAACTGGCCCTTAGTCATGTTGCTTGTCATGTTCAAATGAGCTTTTTCTGTGGTTTTGGTTCTTTTGGTGTTGTTTGTCTTATGCCTCCCAGGTTGGCTTCACATTTTGAACATCCTTCTTTCTCTCCCTGAGATTACAGGCATGTGCCACCATGCTAGCTTTGGACTGGGCAGTGATAGGGGTTGAGCTCTGAGTTCTGTGTATGCTTGGCACACTCACCAAGATTCTACTCCAGTCCTCAAAAATATCTATTAATGTAAAGAATCCAGCAGACAGATTTCTGTTGTTGAGTGCTTCAGGTTTAAGCATCCTAAGAAAAAGCTATTTATCAAATCAAACTTTTGCTCATCTATTTCCCAAAATCAGAGTAATTTCTGGTAAGATGGTATTAGTTAAAATAAATTAAAAGCATTTTCCTCCATATTAAAGGATTTATGTACTTAACACCTCACTAGATCACAGACGTCTCAGCCGGAAATCAGAATCCACAGTAGATAAATATCTCAAGTTCAAGTCACTGAAGCTGCTATGTTCAGCCCAACTCCAACCCAAACCATGTGACCATGGTCACTTTCCTCCCCATATGATGCCGTCCCCCTAGACAGAGGAAGTGAGTTTCTTGGCACCGATGGTGGGCCTTGCTCCACCCCATGACAGGTGCCCCAGATGATCAAAGACCATGCTGAATGGGTCTTGTCACCATGACAACTGGCTCCCTTCTCCACAGAAGCAGAAATAAGGGCAGTAAAGTAACACTAACATACATAAAGCTAGGATTCATTGTTGACAGGGATGATGTAAGGACTTCAGGGATGGAGAAATTATTAAAGTTTTCAAACTGAGACAGTACAACTGACACTCCAGTCTCTGGTGCTGAAGCTGGACTCTCCCATAGAAACAGGTGGCTGGATGTACTTAGAACCCTTCCACAGCATTGTTCTGAGATGAGATGTCAGACTCAGGCTCTCAAACAAATGGGGCAAACTTTGCACAGCTGAACTACACTCTGAGGCAATTTTGTCATGTTTAAGTTTAAATAATTCTTGGTTTAGATTCCACCTATCATCTTGCATTAGTCAGGGTTCTCTAGCATAACAGAATTTAAGGCATTATTAGACCGATTGACAGGCACTGTGGTCCAGCATGTCCAACATGGCTTGCTCTTAACAGAAGGTCTGAGACTTCAGTAGTTGTTCTATCTTTGAGGCTGGACATCTCTGTTGGTCTTCAGTAGATGCTGGAATCCCAGAGAAGTTGGTTCTGATGCCAGTTAAGGACTGGAGGGAAAATATGAGCTGATCTGGGACAGAGGGACAGACTTTGAAAGAAGAAAGATGATCTCAAGGAAAGAGAAGGATGTGACAAGACATGGAGAGAGAAGCACAAGGAACAACCAAGGCTTGGGGCCTGCTGAGCTCTCCCGCACAGATTTCTAGGTAACCTTAGGATTCCAAGGTTACCAAGGTTACCTAGCTTCTGAGTGGGTGACAGTCCCCAGCTACTGTGGCTCCGCAGCTTTTCCAAATGAATCCTTTTCCTTTACTCAACAGCTTAGTCTCAAGTCCTTGTCTTTTATTGTATATTGTGCAATAGATGTGGGTTCTCAGTTCCCACATTAGGGAATCAAATTTCTCTAAAAATGTCCTTGGGTTTGTGCTATCTTTGGAAAACCAGTGAAATTTATGTTTTCTCAGAGTCATTGTTCTCTTCTCTTCTTAACAAGTTAAAACACGTAATAAACACAAAGCAGAGTCTCTTAAACTTTTCCTGTGACCCTTTTACACCCTAGAAAATTTAAAAGAATTTATTTTTATTATTTTAAAGTGTGTGTATGTGTATATGTGTGTGTCTGTTTGTCTGTCTGACTGTCTATGTGCACATGAGTGCAGGAGCCTACAGAGTCCAGAAGAGGGTGCTGGATTTCAGAGCTGGAGTTATAGGCAGATGTGGGCTTTGGGAACCAATTGGTCCTCTAAAGAGCAGTTCTCACTGTTAACTATGAAACCACCCACTTCCCCCAGCCTACTTCCTAGAGTTTATTTGTGATACCAGGCTGTAAAATGGGTATAGAAATAAAATGTTTACAGATAATAAATCCTAAAGAAATGTGTTCTAAAATGATTCTGTATATATATCATTACTTTAAAGACAAAACCAAATGTAGATACTAACATGAATATTTTGTTTGGTTTTATGTAAAAAAAAAATGCCTTGGCTGAATACTTGTTAGTTCAAGACATAGATCATCTTCAATGTTTTCAAGTTCAATCTATATTTTTATTTTATAATCATTAATCTGAAGAACATGCTTCCCAAATAAAACATAGATGTCATTTCCAAATCTAGATCAGAAATCAGATCTAGGTAAGTAGCCAATAACCAAGGATTTTAAAATTACCTCTGCCTAGAAGCAGGAACCCAGCAATCAAGAGAAGAGAGTAGGGCTGAGGCAAATACCTGCTAAGTGTGCTCAAGGCCCTGGGCTGTATAACTACTGAAGGGAGAGGCAGGAAGAGAAAGGAAGAGGAGGAAACAGAAGAAGATAAGGGAAGGAAGACAAGGAGGAAGAAGAGGAGGAAAAGAAAAAGGAGAAGAAAGCTTAGGAAGAAGAGAAGGAGGAGGTGGAAATGATGATCAAAACTCAAAAGAAAAGTCCAAGAAAATTCAGCCTCTCACATTTGGAGCACGGGATCATTCTGCACTTGGCCAAGGCAGGTTCTCCTGAATACAGAGGGCATGTGAGTTCAGGAGCCAAGAGATGTCAGCCTAACCTCTACCATCTTCATTATCATTATTATCATCATCATCATTATGTCTCTTACCCCCAGGCTGCACATTTTCCTTTTCCAAGTCAATCTCTTTTCTTTGTGGTATTTATGTTGAGACTCTCACCAGAAAACATCATTTGATGTCTGAATGAAAATCAACAAATGAACTTTTAAAGAAGATTGGAACTTTCCAGAATGGGCATTTGCATGTATGTCAAAAAATGCATGTGACTGTTTTTAAATGGTTTGCACATATACATGTACATATATACATATACATGGGTTATAAAACTTCAGTTAATGATAATGAAGAGTGATAACATCATAAAAGTTATAATGACTTGCAGTTTGTAAGTACAGGCATTCATGAGTATAAAACATTGATTTTGAAAATTTTTCACTGGTATATAACTGTTCCATAGTAGCAACACTGGCAAATAACCTTGTCTTCGTCTAGTTTTCAGAGCCCAGGCCTCTTCTTCCCTTGGTGATATTTTGGTGTAATGACCTTTAACAGTCACTTTTCCCAACATCATGTTTCAGAAACAAAAAAGGCTGAAGACCAGCTGACTGAATGTTCAGTTATAAGTTTTTGTGCCTATGATGTGGGAAGGAAAGAAATAAAAAAAACTGAACTTCTTGTCCTCCCACAAGCCACATACTGTTGGCTACAAATGAAGGTTTCTCACACAGGCTGGATTCTGTACCATGAACTCATCAGCCACTTTCCAACCAGCCTGGAGATGCATTTCAGCTCTCAGCAGCTGTGGTGGCTGAAGCAGAAAATGAACTCAGTTTTTTTTCCAGGCTGCTGTATTTCATGAGGACCACAGCGCTCTGGCAGATGGCTTTGCTTTAATGTGTCAACCCTCCTGGAGGTGAAAGAAGGTTTGCTGGCTGTGGTCAGGAAGGTCTATGAATGATTTCCCAAGCAAGTGTTGAAATGCCACACTTTGTAATTAAAACACAAAATACACTTTGCCAAACCCAGAAAAAAAAAAATCAGAAAATTTCCTTGACAGTTTGTTTCTTTGCTTCCTTCAGGTTTCACTGTTCTAAATCTACCTTAATGTCCTTTTTTCCCTGTTGGTAAAATGTTCTTTAGAAATGTATATACCTTACCTTTGTTCATTCAAATGCTGATTTCTCTCCCCCACTCTCTGGTTTCAGTCCAGATATTGTATTGTGGTGCTTATTCTAAAAACAAATTGATTCTCTCTGATCCTTTAGAACAACTGTCTCTCACGAAAAATGGGCAAACTTATTCTATCGTGACATATATTTCTAGTCACTTGGCTTTCTTCTCCTGAATCTAGAACCTGAACTTGTGCTGTTGCTCTGGTAATTAACATTGTGGTACCAGGAAGGCCAAGGAACAAACAGTTCTAGAGAAAACAGTTCTATCTTCTAACCTGGTAACATGTGTTTTGTGTGCTATGAGGCTCTGTTATTAGCTGCCTACAGGTTTAAAACACTTTCCTGCTGAATTGACTAAACATTATGTGATGATCATCTTCAGTATGCATGAAGAACTAATGTTGCTTGGTAGTAACATATTTATAAAAGTTTTCTCTTAGGTTACAACTGTAGTATTTGCTGTATCTTTATATAAAATTTGCAATTGTTTATTATTTGTGTGTGTGTGTTGTAGAATAACTTTTGAGTCAGTTTTTTCCTTTCACTGTGTGGATCCAGGAATCAAACTCAGATCCTCAGGCTTGTGAGTGAGTGCCTTAACCCATGGAACCATCATGTTCACTCCCATTTTTTTTAATTGTTTATGTATTTTATTTTCCATAATTACTGAAGGGTTAGGGCCTGAGAAGCAATACAGGTCAGAAGCCAGAGGAGAGGAGAGGAAGCAAGGGTGAAAGAGAAGGAAAAGAAAGACAGAGAGCAAGAGACAGAGAGACTGAGCCAAATAAAAGAAAAAAAAAAAAGATTGCATTAAAAGCACTCCTGAACTACAGTAATTATAGAAATGCACATATTATCTGAATATGTGCATACAGAAACTTTAATGTAGACAAAAGAAAATCTTTTTTTAGTAGAAGATCCAATAGATCACATAAGTAACTGTCATTAGACAGGGAAAGTAGTTTTTAACATGTAGTAGAAAAAAGAAAAAGAATAGAATATACGGAGAGTACCAACAGACTGACCATAGCCTGGTGAGAATGTGGTAGCCCAGCCCATGGATTGGGACTCTACAGGAGCACAAATGGAAGGGACAGTAAATAGAACTTAAAATGATTGGGTTCACTATCAACCAAATGCAAATTAAAATGAACTTTTATGTTTTATTAAAGTGGGAAATATTTAAAAATTAATAATGTAAATGTTGGTGAGGTCATGTGGGAGAAACTGTAAGTTAAATTAATGGTTTGGCTTGACTTCTCCATTTCCTTATTATTCAGGGCACTTTTCAAATATGCATGCCTTATGAGTCAACAGTATCATTTCTTGTTGTCTACTCAAATCGACACAGCCACATGTGTGTGGAAGGTAGGTACAAACTGTTCCCTGGAGTATGTTACACAATAGTTTAAAAAAAAAAACCCTGAATTTCCTTATTGTTATGAATGTTGCTAATTAGCAAGATGTCTCTAGATATTTCTGTCACTAGACTGTTGACCTTAAGAAAACTGCTACATAAAACCCCCGAGATAGATTGCAACCATTTCCATCATTACCCCAATAGTGGAAGTTCAGAGAAGTCAAGCTGGTGCTTTCCTTCGTCCCTGCAGACTACTATTCATGGTTCTGTAAGGTCCTCTGCACCACACTACCAGAGGAAATATGAACTCTACAATATACAGTGGTAACCAGCCTGTATGATACACTGTGCTGCCATAGTGGCACAAATGTTGAGAGAGTAACCAACCACTATTTGATTGGATCTAAGGTCTAATTCATGGGACAGAATGCATGCCTGATACTACTCGGGTAGCCAAGAACCTGTGACTGCATAGGCCATGGACCTAAGGGAAAACCTGATACTATTGTTCTGCTAAAGAAACAAAGCAGTAAAATGACTCTTAATTACTTTCTGCTGTACCCATAGATCTGCGCCTCACTAAGCCATCATCAGAGAAGCTTCCTCTTGCAGCAGATGGGAACAAATAGAGACCCACAACTGGACAATATGTAGAGAGCGAGAGAACTTGGAACACTCAGTACTAAATAGGATGCCCCATCAATTAAACTCCACTCAAGGATCAGAAAACTATATGGAGAAGGAGGCATAAAGATTGTAAGAGCCAGAAGGGATGAAGAACACCAAGAAGAGAGTGTCTTCTAGATATAGCAGGAATGCTTCACATATGAACTCACAGACCGTGGCAGCATACACAGGGTTTAACCAGGATGGGGACCCAGAACTCAGAGGGGAAAGTGATATGCTCTCTCACCCCTAACACAGATGTAAGCTCCAACTGACAACTTCTCACAAAAATTAGTTGTTCCTATGGAATCACACTAGGTGTGCAAACCACACTGAAAGGCAGACCCCATTCCCAGCAGTAGACCGCCAACACAAAGCAAACTCAATAGAATTTTTGAAGATTTTTAAAATTTCATATTGCTTTGTTTGGGCATCTTTTACATTACTGGTAGTTTGCTTGTACATTATTGTTTCTAGTTTTGTGTTTTTATGGTGTGTGTGTGTGTGTGTGTGTGTGTGTGTGTGTGTGTTTCTCTGACTTTTTGTTTTTGTTTTTTGGGTTTTTTTTGTTTTGTTTTGTTTTGTTTTTTGCCTCTTCTCTAAAGTGAGAGAGAAAGAGAAGGCGTGAAGTGGGTTGGGGAGGTGGGAAGGATCTAGAAGGAGATGAGGGAAGGGAAACAGTGATCACAATATATTATCTGAAAAAATATTTTTAATAAAAAAATTATATGCCAGCTTTATTTTGTATGCTATACTGTTTCGTGATTTTAAAACAACTTTGAGGTATAGTCTATACACATCAAAGGATCTGCTTTTCCCTTTTCCCTTTTCCCCCTCCAGCTCCCTTCCCTACCTGAGCGCAGTTGTGCACATGCACACAGGGCTCCCTCCTCACAGTAAACAAAGGGCAGCCAGCCCTGTGAGCCTGAAACGTTACTGAGCCATTGCTGACACTATACATGGAAGCTCTGAGGATTCTTGTGATTTCCTGACCTCCTTTGCCTTCCCATCCTCAGCACTGTCCTAGGGGAGGAAGGCAAGGGTACAGCCCCTGCCTGGCCCCTGCCTTTGGACCAGGGGGCAGCACATTGGCAGGTGCATCTTCACCTGATTTGTCTGATTTGTCTGATATCGCCTATCAAGGCCAGATCCTGAGAAAGTGGCTGCTGGTGCAATTGCTAATGACCACAGCTATGTGCCCTCAGTGACAGTTCTGTTCCTGTCAATCTGGCAGGCAGAGGGACATAGAGGGATGAAGAGGAATGTCCCTGTGGTTGCCATGCCACTTCAGGAGATGGAGAACCCCTGAGACATAGAGCAGGGGTTTAGGGAAACAATGTGGCTCTTTTGTTTGTTTGTTTCTAGATTCTAGGTGGACAAGGTCTTTGGGAATTTAGATGTTTTCAAAAATGTGAAGGCCTGGCTTGACAGTTAGGAGCTGCCACTTTTCTACTTCAGCAGTGCATTTTCTGATAAGGCCTGTGGCACAGTGGCAGGCCCAAGGCAAGCAGGACAGCAATCTCTCTGCCTGCCAGGGGATTTTGAGCCTTGAACACTCACCACATTTCCTGAGAGAGTTTTCCACACATAAGAAAGATCCACAGAGCACCTTCCTGGGATTAAATGAGTAGATAACGAAATCTGTCCATTCGTATATTAAAAAAAAAAAAAAATCATGGAGAGCCACCCCAAATTTGATCACAAAGAAAAACACAGAGGTTTATAACAGAATTACCACATGTTAAAACTTGAGACCTTGCTATCATAAGTTTAAGTAGGAGGTCCCTTCACCTGTGTGGAGAAAAGGTTGACAACAGTCCACTTGAGACACAGCCCACAGAGGGCACATTGTGTGAGTGACTGGATCGTCTATGCTGCTGTCCCTCACTGAGCCACCTTTCTGTCCCTTCATCTAGTTCTGCAGCACCCCCAGCTCTCCAAGGAAGCCTGGTGATTCCAAACTATGCTACTGGTAACTTAGGAAGTTTCTGGAAGGCACTGGAACAGGAAGACAACCACGATGAGACAATGGGCACAGCTCAGCCGCAGGCCTGAAGCGTGTGACATGTAGTGCTTCACTTTAGTGTTCTGGATTCACAAAAGAAGGACTGAGATCTCTGTCATGACCAAGAGGATGGCGTGCAACACTGAAGTTCTTAGAACGTGCGGAGAGATGACTTTTGTCAGCACTTAACATAGTGTCAAAACTGAACGTTACTTTGGGAAACTGTGAATGACGTTATTCCTGAACACAAAAATGGCTTTGCCAGAAGGTTCCTGAAACCATTGCTTTCTAAATGAGAGCATACCATCAAGGCGGTAAAAGTAACTCACTATGCTGTTATTATATGGAAGGAAGTGTGAGGGGGCTTTTGTCCAATCTCTGCTACTCCTGGTGGTATAGCTCTACTGGTAGAACAATTAGAATTTTGTCAACATATTGTTGCTGAAGCAGAAAATAAAGGGTTCCCTAGATGGTTCAAGTAAAAAGGTAATGATAAGGTGCTGTCTACAGAGTGACACCCAAGGTTAAGGACATGAGCAAGAGACAGGGAGAGCTGTGGAGGTGGTAATGGGGAGGCAGTCACTGGGAGGAGGGCGGATTTGCTCCTCTCTCCCTTCCTGTTGGACATCTCATCTCTGAAGGTATCTGCATCTCTAGACTATCCAACAAGAAGAGAGAGATGAATGCCCCACACTGCTCCCTGCTGGTCATGGCCCTTCCTATTGGCTCAAACCGAGGAGATATCATGGACAAGCCTCTGACAAGAGGGCCATCCTGAGTCACCAGGAGAACAAGAAAAGGAGAGAACAATGGAGAAATGGAGATATATTTGTCTAGAGTATTCCCTTTCTGAGAGACCTGTGTTGGTCATACCAGACACAGACTGGGACTGTAGCCAGCTAAGAGTAGGAGTTTGGTTTGGGGTCCATTTTACAAGGACTTGAAAAAAAAAAAAGAAAGCGGAATTGAAAAAATATTGTGCAGTTAAAACCTGTCCAAAGATTGTCAATCTTGCTTTTTCTCACTCTTTTACAGATTTCAGGTTCAAATTCAGGTCTGTGTGAGACCTGATGCTGTTTCCCTGGTTTAGAGCCACACCTTTTTAAGGAGGCAGGACATGATGCTATTTCCCCGGCTTACAGCCATGCGCCTCTAAGGAGGCCAGCAAGGCCCTCTGAATACAGTTATCGAGAGTTGACATTCGTTAAAACCCTTCCCAACATCAACCCATGAGTCAAACCACTGCTTTCTGACTTTGACAACAATAGGTGCCCAAACAATATTTAGATAATTTGTATTATTTATCTACAATCAATCATCTGTCTACCATCCATCTTGCCACCTTTATCTATTTTATTTGAGGCAGGGTGTTATACTAAACTAGCCTTGAAATCTCAGTGTAGCTGAGGGTGACCTTGAACTTCTGACTGCAGTCTCTACATCTCCCGTACTAGGATTGCTAGCCTGTAGCACCAGGGTCAGTGCTGAGATAGAACCCAGGGTATTGGGCATTCCAGGAAAGCACTCTGCTGACTGAGCTACGCAGCCAGTCCTCTTTCTTCATTTCTTAAATATAAATTAAAGAATTTGAGGTCATTAGTTTTAGAAAAACTATATAATGGAGAAACAGTTGATTGTATTCCTTCTTAAACCTACTAATGAGTTTTTGTGATTTACTTCAGATGAACTTGGAGCCCTGTTCAGAGAAATAAATTCCACACTATTTTATTAGCAATGTAATTTTCTCATAATTTAATTGGATATTCCTGATTTTTAAAATGTGTCTAACTTAAGGCCTGTGTTGGCACGGACAGGGAGCATTTCCTCAGCGCCCACAATGAAGGAAGAGACTGAACAGAGCAGTCTGGGACACAGCTGGCCCTCCTGCTGAGGCTGCCACTGGAGCCTCAGCCGCTAGCTGCCTGCTGAGTCCAGGCATTCCAAGGCCCCTGGAGAATCTGGCCTCACTAGGTTCCATGCACCAGACAAGAAGTTCCCCAGCCTGCCCCTGTGCCAAACACACTGGGGGAGCAGTTCTACAGCTGCTGGAGGTGAGGGCAGCAAGGCGGGTCTTTTGGAGGTTACCAGAGCTGCAGTCCCTTGCAGCTCCATCTCTGTGACTCACCCTTCCCCAGACTTGTCAAACATTTCAGCAGTCCTCAGAGAACTAAAGGCAGGCCTCCCTGCCCACCTGGTGAGCAGCGACACATCCCAGCCTTCACCCACTCATAGTTTCTGTGGATCTGAATTCTAATTCCGACAGTCTGTAATCTGTGGTTTAAAGTGCCTTGTTTTTAAAAACCAGTTGTATTGTAATATACTTCACCTGTCAGAAAATGCAAATATTTTAAATGTAAAGTTTAATGAATTTTAGTAAACTTACAAAAAGAGTGGACCCCCTCAACACACACATACACACACACACACACACACGCACACACACACACAGAATCAAACTACTCAGGTTTCTTTAAAACCCATGAGGACTTCACCAGTACTTCTTCCTCCTCCTCTTCCTCTTCCTTGTCAGAATCCACAAACCTGTTTATTTTGCTAACTTAAGAAAATATTTAAATCTTTATTCTTACTTTTTTTTAAAAAAGAAATAAGTGCCCCAACTACCCACATGGATTTTAGAGGAATTGTTGACTACATACAAAAAGAAAAAAAAAGTCTTAATTTTAAGTTTGTAACAGATCACTGTGGTTGCTGTCAGTGTTGAAGAAAGGATTTTACAGTAACAAACACCTCATTCTTTTAACTAAACATTGTAGTCAGTTCTGCTCTGACTTAAGGCTCTGCTTACCCACTGCATTGGGTGTAATGGGTTTGTCAAACTATTTCTTCTACAAAAGGTTTTGACTTAAGCCTCCTTCACATCAGTTTCAGTTTGAGTTGGCTCAACAGCCTTACCTGAGTGACTTTAATTCTGCAGAAATAATTACTTGGTTTTCCACTCAAGTCCCCCCACCCTGAGGTGTAGCTTTCACAAGTGCTGTGAGAGCTGGCTGCACACAGCAGCAAGGGGAGGCCCACAGAGACAAGCACATGAGGCTGGATGATCGTGCTAAAACCCAGGAACTGCTGTGTCAGGGATCTGACTCTGGTTTTATGAAATTGGCTGGCTTGCTCAGCTCTGCAAAGTCTCCTAGTCAGAGATGGGGATGAGAGAGGGACGGCCATCAGCTGACAGGCAATCACTTCCTGATGTTTCCTGATGAACTATCTGCTTTATTCCTACATTAAAAAAAAGAAAAATTCAAGGCTGTTAAAATAATATGTCCAGATCACTAAAAATGCTAACTTTGGTAAAACAAAGTTAAGAAGCAACAAAACAAAAAACAAAGCCTAAAGGGCCCATTGAGGAATAACCTGGGCTAACATTTTAGCTACAAAACTGGACAGGCCATGCCCACTAGATGTAGTCTCTCATGAGTGTTAATTTCTGTATTTCCTAGTATCAGCACAGATTTTAATGAGGTTAGAAATGGCCTCACACAGAGTTCCTGGAATGTGGATTTTAACATTGCCAATGGGCTTTATTTTATTTTGCTTTGCTTTCTCACATGTAGATGAGGCTGACCTGAATCTCACAGAGGTCCATCTTCCTTTGCTGCTACTAAAGGCATGCACCTCCATGGATTCTGAAGTTATTCATGGACGTTATTCTGTTCCTTCTAGCAGGTCTCTTACAAGTATAGTTGATATAGCACAGTTTATATTTTGTGCAACTTGAACCAATAGTTTGTGGCTTTGTGGTTTTTGTTGATGCCGTTGTTAGAGACTGAACCTAGGGCTTCACATATGTTAAGCAAGTCTTCTACAATTGAGCTGCATCCCTGGCTCCTTATATAAATAAATAAGTAAATAAATAACTAGATAGATAGATAGATAGATAGATGGATAGATAGATAGATAGATAAATGAGTGAATGAATAAATAAATAAATACATACATACATACATAAATGGATGGATGGATGAATGAATGAATGAATGAATGAATAGATAAATAAATAAATGTAAATATTTTTATTCCTCTTCTGTGTTCTTTCTGTCTCAAGTGGGTTCCTAGTTGTCATTAGCTAACCTTTAACTCCTCAGTCTTTCCATTATGGTGACTTTCCTGTTACTTCAGAATTTGGGTCAAAGAATACCATTTGGAATGGGATCATTTTCCCATAAAACTAATAAAACAGGTCTGCAACTGACTTGTCAGGTACTGGCTAGGCGTAAGTATGACTCCCTGGCCCTTGGGATTTTAGATTACTGTTCTCTGGGACTACCTACTAGAACGTGAAAGTTGTCTTCAATCACACATGCAACATAAACACTCATACATGTAAAATAAAAGCATACAAATTTTAAAATTCCCAGTTTGGTAAGTGAAGATAACACCTACAATTCTAACTTTAATTGCTGGAAGAAATATTACCTCTCATATATTAATTTATATTTTCATAAATGCTGTTGCAATGGTGTTCCACCTCCCTTGGTTTTGAAGGGTGATTCTGTTTGTATTTTCATTTATTTTGGGAAAGATTCTACCCTAAGTTGTTAATGGTCTTAGTTTCCAACTACTCTTTTGTAGCCTTTTCCTGGGCAACCTATATCCTTTTACCTAATCATCTCAGAATTCCTCCTCTCATTTGCAAAGTTTTTATGTGTCCAGTATACATGAAGACACACACACACACACACACACACACACACACACACACACACAGACACTCATGCACCACAGTCTCCTGTTGTATCTCCTTACTGTTCTGTATGGCTCTGAAGAGGTGGCCCAAAATGTCTCAAGTCAGTGCAATGTCCCCATCTTCGTCTTCCTGAAGCTTCCTGTGGCTTTTTCTGTCTCATGTGGAAGCTGTCTGCCATCTTGGCTTGTATGGCCTTCATTCTGTTTCCAAGGACAGACTGTAACCAGTTGGATAGGGGCCAGTCAGACATGATTGCCGTGAACTTTGGTGACAAGGCAGGTGTTCAGTGTTGAGGTTGCCTTGTTTATTGCTCTGCTAGGATGACATGTGTGAGATCACTGCTATAGCAATCCTTTTTTACTTACTTGTTTAATTACTAGGATTCTCTTACCCAGAGCCCAGGTTGCAACTCTCCATGTAGCCCAAGCTCAGGGTAATCCTCCTGCCTTAGCTGGGATTGTAGTTGTTAGCCACTGTGCCTGGATAGTATAGCATCCACTCAGTAGCTATTATGAGAGCCCTGTTACACATAGGAAATGGTTGGAACATGGTCCAAGAATGGAGCTGTGTAAGAAGATTTCTGAGTGTCTATAAGAAAATTCCATGAAATCAAGACAATAGTGTTGTGACCTCCATTTCTTGAAAACACAGACTTGTTCTTAGAATGTGTTTTCATGCTCCTTCCAGGTGTAGTGATAGGTATGAGCTTGTGTCAGGTTACTCATTAGTGCTTGCTAATATGATACAACTAAATGTTTAAGCAATCCTGTGTGTGCCTTTATGAAGAAGCATGTTCTTGCTATGTGTGGCTTGTCCCTGTGATTGTATACAGCTTGAATTCATGAGAACTCCACTCATGTGACCATTTTAGCACTCAGAGTATAAATTGTCTGAGGCTCTGAATAAAGTTGGTTATTGCATGAGACCTGAATCTGACTCATTTATTGGCTCCATTTTCCCAGGTCCCACTGCCTCTATAGTGGTGATGGAAAGACGTGCTAGGCACGGTGCATAGGACATCCTTTGGGACCTACAACTTCCATAGGGAGGTATCAGCAGGAATCCCAGGTACAACTGTGGTGAGTCTGAACAGGGAAAACCCAAGACAGAGAAGAGATACGATGGGAAGGTTTAATTTCCAACTGGAGAAGATGTAGGGATGCCCTTAAGAGAAGCCACTGAGCTGGCATGGCTGTGTGTGTGCGTGCACTAGATATTAGGAGAGATTCTCATAGAGTGAGTGTGGCAGGGAAAGAAGGAGCTTAACAGGCCCAACAGGTGGAAAGAGAAGCCACATTGGCCAATGCACAGGAGGGGAGCAGTGTGTAAGAGATCAGAGGAGACCCAAGCACATGGAGCTTGCAGTGCCTTATAGGCCACTTGATATGTAACCTCAGAACTCCTGGGAGCCACTGGGATGCTTTAGTGCAGGTGTGGTAGGAGCTACCACGATCTAACCTGCATCTCTAAGCTCCTCCTGTAGAGGTCCTGGGAAAAGGCCACTTCTGTGTGTGTGTACTGATATTCTTTCTTTTCTCAACTCTGAATTGTAGACTTCCCTCTAGACTTTAATGTTTAGCTACCTGCTGGTATACCTGCCTAGTGATCATAGAATATTAAACACATCCTTTTAATCTCTGATGATAGAACCATGAAAACTCTTCCATTCCTCCTCCTATCTTGTCCCTTGTATCTACTCAGCCCCTAATCATATCTAGTGGGTAACAGGCAATCTCCTGGAAGGACCTTCTGGGCGATCATGATGGTGCCTTTCTGATTCTCATTGTGGTTCTCACACGTTTGGTTCCAAGTTATCACACACACACACACACACACACACACACACACACACACACACTAATGACGCAGCCAGGCAACCACCCCAGTGAGTATTTTCAGGATCAGCCTTCCTCTGACTGACTCTTGACAGTCTTTACCTACATTGCATATTTGAATTGAGGGGTCCACTCTCTGACCTTGCTTCCTTGCCTCTGTCTGTGGAGGCACTGATATAAGCCATCCAGTGTCATGCATCACTAACTTCTATATGTTGGAACCTCTTCCCTTTTTTATGCCTCACAGGAAATGCCACTGTTGACAGGAGAGCACTTACTGCTCCAAACCTATAAGATGCTCCCTTCTCTGACCCTATGCTTGCACATCATCCTTCTGTCTGATGACACTTGTCACACTGACATTTGGATGTGGTGCCAGTCTCTTTTCTCCTGGTAATGTGGGGCTCACCTAGGTAAAAGTTATAACACCATATCTGGGCTTTGTACAAGGGAAATGCTCAAGCCAGTCATGTGTTGGATCAGTTTCTGTTCTGATAACATGTTTGTACAAACAATTGCACATTTGTAATTTGAACACACGTGTCTATCCCTCACCATCATGTTTGCTGTATCATTTGGTGGCTTTGGAGAAAATGAGTATCTCATAATCTTCACCTGACTATTCCATTAACTGTTTCCCATCTTTGGGTACAGAACATGAGTAAGGGATTTTTGAACCACACTAGGAACAGAAGAGGGAGGGAAACTAAACAATTCCTTGTATGTTTCACCCTGGTTTGATGCCAACATAAATCCTGTGCAAGTAAAGCAACCACGTTTCTGCCATGAAGGCCTTTGCCGAGACCCTTCCCACCACTGGCTGCCCTCAAAAGACTAGTGAGCCCTGCTTTGCGCCAGCTAGCTAGATGTGGCTTTCTTAAGTAAATTATGGGGCACTTCACCACACGTAGTTTTTGCTGTTAAATGTTTCCAGCTTTCCAGAGCATTCTGTGGGAATCACTTCACATTTTCCCTCCAACTTGTTAATCAGCATAATTATTTATCATCCTTAGACCACAGGTTGAGTCTCTTAAGCCGCTAGCACCATATCTAGTCTCCAATTGAAGCCAGTGCTGCTGCAGAAAACAGCTCAGAGATGACAGGTTTGGGAGCTTGATGGCATGAAGAGACACTTGTACTGCTGTTCTTGCATTGGCTGGGAAGAAATGACTGCACCCTCCCAGAGGGAGCACGGAACCAGAGATGAGAAGCTAAGCACTTTATAATGCTAAACAGGTGATTTGCAAAACTGAAGAGCAATACTACCTTTCTTTCAAAAGTTTTGTCTTGGGGAAATTTACTTATTACTCAGTAAAGTCTGATTTCATGGTAACATGTCATAGGTTTACTGTTAGGTCAGAAAATGAGGACTAATCCTTAGATTTAATTCTAACACAGCATTGGCAGGTACTACCCGTGTAAGCTAAAGCTGTGGGGAACGTTCATAGTCCTGAGAGTGTAAGAAGTGCTGCCAACTAAAAACACTACCTTTCCCATTTCATGGACCTGAAAGACTCAGCTTCCAAGCTTTGCCGAAACAGTATGGGCTACCGAGTGGAAATCACATACACAGGCAGTGTGTAAGCATTTAAACATTTCAGAGCCATTTCGAGTGACTCCCCCATGAACCTGCCTGCTCTGCAGCTTCAGCCTTCACAGTTCTGCAGCATGGCTGGAGGACAAAGTCAGTTCAGAGAGGAGCCGGGACCTGACCACTCTGGAAGGAATTCTCTAGGGTTAGGGGGCACGTTTTCTCCCATTCCTTGAGAGCAGAAAAGCTGTCTTTGGAATTCAGCGCCTGCCTGTGCTTTGGGTTTTGAGAAGGCAGTAATTGGTAGCTTGCTGTGGATTTCTTGTGCAAGTCACAGTGGCTCCAGGCTGGACCAGAGATAGAACCACATGCTAATGCGTAAATAGAAGTTGGAATGGCTGAACCACAGAATGTTTGGATCTGACTCCAGTTCCCGGAAAGCCGACCCCATCTTGTAACTTCCTGTGACTGTACTCTGTGTATTTCTGTTGAGTAAAGCAGTAGCTCATTAGCACTCCAGGGTTCACCCTCAAACCTCCCGACCACAACCAGGAACATTTTCCCTCTGCCTCACAGAATCCATGTAGGAGCAACTCCAAGCAGGTTCCCTAAGCACACAGATATGTTTAGTGACTATTCAATTAGCCAGAATTTTGGAGGGAAACCAGAAAGACAGAAACGAAGACAGGGAGGAAGTAGAGGGGAGAGGGAGAGAGGATGATGGAAGATTAAAGCCTTCAGGATCCTCCTGGTGGGAAAAGACATGCCACATGAGTCTCCTGGGTTCAATGCATGCTCTTGACTGTCGGGTGAGCTCAAATCCGTGGTTAGCAGTAAGCCGGGTTCAATTCTGAGATGGTATCTGTGTCAGTTTCCTTTTCTCATTGTTACGACATCACACTCGATGATAACAATCCAAGGAAGACAGAGTTTGTTTTGACTCACAGTTTGCAAGTGACAGGGAAGGTGACGCTTGAGTGGTGCTCTACCAGCGGATGCAGCGGCATGAGGCCGCTGGCCTCAGGCAGGCAGCAGACGATAGATGCTGGCACTCTGCTGACTTCCTGCTTCTCCCCTGTCCAGGCCCCAGGTCATCATAGGCACCACCCACATTCAGGGTGGGTTTCCCACTCTGGAAAACCTTAGTACGCAGAGCAAGGGCTGTGTCTTCTAGATGATTCCAAAGTCAGTAAAGTTAATCATCTTTCATCTTTGCAGATGAATGCCTAGGAGTTTGCCAACTAAACTGTGTTCCTTCGTGCCAAAGCACATAGATCTGTCCTTAAGTTTGGCACCCTGAGGACAGGAGGCAGCAGATTGTAAGGGGGTGCATAAAACCCTGCCTTCCTTACCCCCAACTGCACAGCAAGAGGGCAAAATATGGCTGCTAGTAATTAAACTAGAGTCTGTAGAGGCCTTTTTTATTTAGAGCTTACTCATAGTTTTTCATTAACTTTGCTCTTATACAATCCATGTAAGTATATAGTGCATTCCAGTTACTCTTCCTCCTTACCCTCTCTTACCTTTCTCCCACCCTCTTCAAGGTCCCATCTCCCACATTAGTGTCTTTTTGTTTGGGTTTATGGCCACTGGGTTTAACCACTCTTTGGCCATACGTTTAGAACCATCCACTGTAGCCTGGTGGGCTCGCTAGCTGGTACAAAACTAAAGACAATAGCTGCTCACCCACCCTGGAACCCACCGATAGCCCTAATTCAAGGCCTTTACTTTTTAAGACTCTAGTGTTCCCTTTGGAAAACTGAAGCTGAGACGAATCAGCCATCAGGACCTTTCTGAAGCCCTGGCCAGAGCTAGTCTCACAAGCAGTAAATCCAGACAAACTCATGCTGGGGTGAGCCACTCTCACTGCAGGATGCTGACAAGCCTTTCCTGAAGGATTTCTCAGCTCATAGGCAAGTAGACCTTAAGTCCCAGGGAACTAAAATCTAGGGATGTTTCAGCCAACAGCAGGGGCGTGGTGGGTGGATATCCCAGTAACCCACCCCTCAGGCGCGATGTCTTCACAGACCTCCAGCATCCTCCCTGGAAGGGCCCTCAGTTGTCCATGGCAGGTTTAGTTAATGAATGTGCCTGTGTTGACTTTTATCTCTGCCCCTTCCCACCCCTGAGGGCCACTGTTTTTTCCTCTCTTGGTTCTTTCTGGGATCACTTCCTAAATAAACTGGTTTCTCATGTCAGGGCTACTTTGCGTACATATCAAGCCTTTGCCTACTCCCATTGTCCTACCTGAATTTCTCCCATGGTTTAATCCTTCTTCCCAGTATACACCTCTGCTGGAAAATACTCCCATGTTGAGTTATTCTACTTTAGAGTAGACTTGGTCCCAACAGTCTATATTATTTGTGCCTAGAGTTTCTTCGGCTGAAGGAGAAGGCAACCAGACTCAGTGTGCATGTCCTGGCCTCCACTGTGAGACCTGAGGGAGACTGGGCTGTGAGCAGCTTCTCCTGTCTGCATGGCTCTCCTGCTTGCTACCAAAAATGTCAGAGTATTGTCTCCCCTCCTTGTCCCGGATGACCTGCTGCTGTTGCTGTTGCTGAATGTGTGTGTGTGTGTGTGTGTGTGTGTGTGTACCTGTGGAAGTCAGACAGCCTGGGGGTGTCATTCTTCAGCACACACAAACACACACACACACACAAAAAGGAAAACAATGAACCAAGAAGCTAAGCCTGTTGCCAGGACAGTGGAAAGCAGTGAAGATCAGAACTCCCTTCTTCCTAAAGTCTAAAAGAAAAAGACACATGACAGGGTATTGTGTGTTTGCAAGATCATACAGGAGAATTGAGAATCGGGCCTCAGCAGAGAATAACTGATGTTCAGGGGAGGTGTATGCTTGAGGGACTGTCGGTGACTGTTGCTTAGTAGCTCAACCCTGTAAAATTATTTCAGCTTTACCACGGTAGATATTTGAATCGAAAATGACTCTGCAAAAGCGTAGCAAAGAGCCTGTTCTACCAGGAAGAGGGACTACACTGCTGAGCTAGCTTCCAACACCACTGACTCCTCCTCCTGAACTCGGTAAACCTTTGAAATGTATATAAAATATATATCCTGTATATAGTTTTTATGAGTTATGCGTTTACAATAATAGAAAATTATAGTTGGACAATACAGAGTTTATACACTGAGTCATTGTGCTCAATAAATGCTTCCCATTCCAGAAGGCAGGCCCCATAAACCCTTAACTTCTCTGGTTTATCAACTTTAGATGAAGGTTCACACCACCTCCTGGTAGCTTTTCTGAGTAGTTTGGTGGTGTCCATCATTTTCTTAGAAGCTGACTTGCCAGTCATAATGACACCCAGACTCTGCTGAGCCTGCATCTTCAGCTTGACATCCGTCGGCCACTCTTCTCCCTCCAGGTGAGAGAGATGTGCCTGAACTACTTCTCCTGAAGTGGATTTTGGATTTTGAAGATATTCTGCACCTGTCTTCTACCTGCATGCTACTGGCAGCAGTCATGGGAACATAGTATACACTCAGTAAATATGCATGAATACAATTTAACTAAGCTTTGTGTATCAGTTTTAGTTTCATCTTAGGGTTCTCCTGATTAATATTTAACCAATTCCAAACAAAACACCCAGGCATTTTATCTAAGAATAGGAGTACTTAAGAAAGAATAATAGTGACCATGAAATTCTGTTATCGCATGAGGACAGGGAGAAGCTTTATGTAAGCTGAAGAATCTAACTTTGGATTTTGCTTTGGATGGATGAAATTAAATTCCATGCCAAATGCTACTTTTCTACAAAGCCTGACCAATCCAGTGTGTGCTTTCCTTTTAAACCACAACTCCATATAACTGCAAAACAAGAATATATAGATAAAATAAGCTAATACACAGCAAATCTCCACATTGGATTTCATTGCAGAGTCCCCTTCCGGTGTGAAACCTTGGTTTTCTGTGGAGTCACAAATGATTGCTTTTGTTACTAGAAACTCCAGGCTGGTGACAAAACATGTGAGTGAGTCAGCCTTAGCCCAGAGCATGGGGTTTGTTCTGGGAGATGCTGTGCTCTTTGTCTTGAATATATTGATATGCACGTGTATGGTGTTTAAAAATAAGTGCACTTCTGTATTATGGGACAGTATAGAAAATCCTTGGAGCTTCCCATTTTGTGTTGGTGGTAGTAGTGGTGGGGCTGGGAGGGTGGTAAGGGGAGGTGGGTGGGGTTGAAGGAGGTGGGATGGGGTTGGGGAATGTGGAGGTGAGGTTGGGGTGGTGGTAAGGCTGGGAGAGATGGTCATAGGGTTGGAACTGGGGGTGATGGGAGTTGTGATGTGGGGTTGGGGTAGTGATGGTGGTATGCTTTATGAGTTGAAAGCCTCTGCACTTGACCTGCAGGAACATGCTCTCCGCACTGGACTATTTAGCATGCTGTGTGAGCCCGAAGCCCCTGACATCTTTAACCAGAGTAGAGTAGGGCTGAGAGAAAGAGTGTAATGGAGAACTAGCAGTCACGAGAGAGTACGACTGGAATGCTGGCCCTGACCACAAGCTGGCACGCGGAACGTGTGTTTTTCATTAGAGCTGCTGCAGTAATGCTGTTTTCTAGCATTCCAAAGGATTGCAGACTTATAGTAAATTAAATTCTCCTTTAAAAAAATCACTCTATGTTGGAAGAACATAAAGAACCAGACTGCAATCAAGAAAACTCAGGAAAATAAAAGCAAGGCTGGCCCTGGACTTGCCCATGCCACTGGGCACCAAGAGGACACCACCATGACTGAGTAGGTAACTGGAGTCCATCTTCAGGCAGCTTCCCTTGGGGATTTCATTGACTCAGTAACTAAGGTTTTTCTTTCATATTATTTGTGGATTGCAGAAGATAATTCCAAATAAGAATAATTTATTTATTTGTTTATTTTTTGATTTTCAAGACAGGGTTTCTCTGAGTAGCTTTGGCTGTCCTGGACTCATTTTGTAGACTAAGCTGGCCTGGAACTCACAGAGATCTGCCTGCCTCTGTCTCCCTGAGTGCTGGGATGGTGGGTGTGCACTACCATATCTGGCCAATAATTATTTACATATCAGAGGGAAACAAACATAAGTAAATATGTTTTATATTGTGCATGGATACTTATTTACAGTGTATGTATTTATATGCCCATGGGTACAATTTATACCTAAAAGTCCAAAACTGCCTAAAGTTAAACATTTAAAGAACCAGTATCTTATGTTAAATCAGATCCTCATTAATGTCAATCTTCTCTCTTTCTTTCTTCCATAGCACATCTGCACATATACACAGGAACCCCCTACACAAACACAGACACATGCATGCACAAACACATACAACATACACACGCATGAACATGTGTGCATGCAAACACACATTACCCCAACACACATACACACACCTAATACATGCTCTTATGTTTCTGAGTTTGTAAGCAAGCATATATATTGGTCAGCATAAACCAAGAAATGCTGCAGTAATAAATAGCTCCCAAGTCTCAATGACCTAGCACAATTCACCACCACTATCTTTTATATGAACATGAGCAAATCTGCAGCACATCTATCCTTCATGAGCTAGAGGGAATTTTGCTGTGGAATTGCCTCTATCATATGGGCCTTTAGGCAAGTTTATGGGAAGGTGGGCCTGGGTTGTATAAGAAACCAAGGTGAGCAAGCCATGGGGAACAAGCCAGTAATCATCGATCCTCCATAGCCTCATTTAGTTCCTGCCTTCAAATTCCTGCCTTGAGTTCCTGCTTCTGGCTTTCCTAAGTGATGGACTGTAATCTGGAAGATGAAATAACTCCTTTCCTCCCTGAGCTGTTTTTCCCCATGGTTATTATCACAGCAACAGAAAGAAAATTAGGACAGCCTTCCCGAGTAATCATGACGAGGGAGGTAAAGGAAGTGCAGAGCGCAGGGAGGACATGTGGGTGGTTGGGAAGCTAGACTCAAGGGTCCCACAGTTGTTGTGGGCTAACAGCACAGTGGAGAATGCCAGGCCCTTCAATCGAGCAGCCTCACCTTTTCAGAGGTGAACTCGGTAGATGAGTGACAGCAGATATTATAGGAAGGAGACACAAGGACACCATTTACTACTAACAGTCTCTCTGATGCAAGCCTCCCACATGAAGTTCAGTAAAGAGTAGAGAATGGGGGACAGGGACACTGTACATCCTGGGGGGGGTACTGTCCAAAGATACTCAGCTGTGCTGTGGTTATTGAGCCCTCCCTACACCCCCATTTTTATGATAGTGCAACTTGTGATTTTGAGCCTTTGTAGTGAGAATTATGGTTTCTTAAAAAACCCAGTTACGTGATGGGAACATGTTTTTGTTTTGGTCCCAGTGTGGGATATGGGGCTGTTTCAGACTGTCCAGAGCAGCTGACTATGATTTGTCTCATGCTCTAGGAGGGGCATAGATTTTGCCAGCTTCAGATAGTTTATGTTTGGAATTCTAAGGGCTCTGGAGAGAGTATAAACGAGAGAGTCCTGGAAGGCCTGTGGCAGTGGCTGTCCCCTTGCTGCTACCCCTGCTGCTGGTAGTTCCTGCTGGTGCTTTTGTTCTAGTTGAGTTGCTGATGGAAGATATCCTGGTGATGAAGATTGGGCTTGCCCTAAGGAATTTGATGCCCCTAATCATCAGGAAGTAGTCTAAGAGATCTATGCCCCTTTTCCCCTCTATCCTTTTTTCTCTCCTACCTACTGCTGAGTGGACACCGAAGGAATTAGGGTGGAGTTAGGAGGTAAATAAAAGAACCCAATAAAGTAACCCAAAAGACTGGTTACAAGTTGTTCCCAGATATGTGGCTAGGCTGAATAGAAATCTTGGTTTCTAATGCTATAAAGAAGACACTGGGGTACAGAGGAATGGATATTCTGTTTCAGGAGGTCAGCAAAAAAAGTTTATTGCATCTGACAATGCTGGCTTTTCCCCTACTTTGCTCCCAGAGTGGATTTTCTATTTTCTCCTCCTTTTCCTCCTCCTCCTCTTCTTTTTCCTATAGTGTGTCTCAAAAAAGGTTAGGAGAATGGAGCAGTTCGAAAAACTGCAAGTGGATATGCAGTGGTCTGAGAAACCACACAAAAAAAGGATGAAATGAGAAAGCCAAAGTCTCACTTACTTCTAAAAAGGCTTCAGAATTGCTTGTGCAATTAGAGAGGTTGCAGGTAGAGGTGGAAGCACTTGGAAAGCAAAGAGCAACAAAAAGGGGAGGGATAAAGGGCTCAGACTTGGTGACTGAGCAAGAAACTGGGAGCTTTCTACAGGATGAAAGAGGGAAGTAAACCAGGCTAGAAGGTAGGCTGTGACCCCACTGGCATCCCCAATTTCTGGCCCCACCTGGCACCCCCACTTTCAGATTCAAGTTCCTGCAGGCCCTGGGCAGGGTGGGTAGCCAGGTGCGCAGCCCAGGAAAGGAGGGGAAAGTTGAAACAGTCTGTTTGGAAAGAAAGGGTTAATCTTGAGCCAACCAGAGGAGAGATGGACTGGGATTACAAAATCGCTGCCTGTTCTTCCAGTAATTGTGCAGCACATGTCTGCTAATGGTTTTGATCATGATTATGATAACATGGTGTCTTATAGAAATGATCGATCTGAGGCATTTTAAAGAGGCTATTATTTCCTACAGAATGCATTTCCCCTATGTAAAACAATAACTCAAAATATAGGTATTTCCCAAGACTGTAAAGGTTTGGTATCAGCTGTACTATAGTTATAATGGTTACTGTGCTGGAGGGAGGAAACCATAAATATTGAACAATGAAACAGAGTAAGGGGAATGAATATTGTTCAAGATCAATTGATTAATGCAGGGCAGAATTCTGAGCTATAAGAACAGATTTGAGTTGATGATGCAGTTATAGAAAAATGTTGCTTGGTGAATTCAAAAGATTGGGACAGAGTTGAGGGGCCTGGGAAAAGATCCACCTCATTCATAAAGATTGCAGGTTCTGGGGGAACCTTCACAGATTTCTTACAAAGATTGGTTTCAACTGAAAACAAAGCTGTATCAGATTCTGATGCAAGACAGGTGTTGATAGAGAGTTTGGCATTTGGGAATGTGAATATTGTATGTAAAAAAAAAAAAGTCATTAGGCCATTAATAGTTCAGGTAGTGCCAGCAGATGAGTAGATAAGGGACATGGCTGATATTGGCTCTCATGAGCATCATGCCAACCTCACAGGAGAAGCTATAGCTAGAGGTCTAAAATATCAAAATGCCAGGTGTTTTAATTGCAGTGAATTTGGCCATTTACAAAGAAATTGTGACCAAGCCACTTAAAAGCCTCAAATCTCAAAAATGTCTGATACAGTAATTATGAGAAATATGCTACTTTCTGCCCTAGAAATGATCAAGTTTTCTGGTGGCAATGGGTTTTCAGAAAGAATGCCTCGGCTTCCCAGGGTTTGTAGGTGTTGTGGTAAGAGATGTCATTGGACCAATGAGTGCAAATCTAAGAACATCCAAGGCAATTTCTTGCCATTGGAAAATGGTTTTGGAGTGCAGATTGAGACCCCCACAGCAAAACATATGAGCTATTTCAGACAAGAGCAGCCTAGAGTCAGTGGGTTATAGAAAGAAAAAAAAAAACTTGCCCACTGATTCAAAAAGCATTTTGTTTATTTAAAATGTCTCTGTTATTCAGAGGTCCTCTGTGTCAGGCTTCTGATTTGTTCCCTCTTTTCTCCTTCTTCTGATGTCCAGCCTCTTTGCCTTTCTGGGTAGGAATTGAGCATTTTAGCAAGAGTCCTCCCTCTTGATTAGTTTCTTTAGGTGTACAGATTTTAGTAGGTTTATCCTATATTATATGTCTATATGAGTGAGTATATACCATGTGCATCTTCTGCTTATGGGATAGCTCACTCAGGATGATCTTTTTCAGATCCCACCATTTACCTGCAAATTTCATGATTTCCTTGTTTTTTATTGCTGAGTAATATTCCATTGTGTAGATATACCACAATTTGTGCATCCATTCCTCCACTGGGGGGCATCTGGGCTGTTTCCAGCTTCTGGCTATTACAAATAAGGCTGCTACAAACATGGTTGAGCAAATGCCCTTTTTGTGTACTTGAGCCTCTTTTGGGTATATGCCTAGGAGTGGTATGGCTGGATCTTGAGGAAGCGCTATTCCTAGTTGTCTGAGAAAGCGCCAGATTGCTTTCCAGAGTGGTTGTACAAGTTTACATTCCCACCAGCAGTGGAGGAGGGTTCCCCTTTCTCCACAACCTCTCAAGCATGTATTGTCTCTTGTAGTGAGAATTTGGGTTTCTTTAAAAACACAGAACTGTTACAGCAATATGTTTTTGTTTTAATCCCAGGTGTGGGATATGGAGCTACTTCAGACTGTACACAGCAGCTGACTATGATTTGTCTTGTGCTCTAGGAGGGAAGTGACTTTGGAAGCCACAGATAGTTTACTTGGAATTCTGGTGACTATTATAAATGCCAGAGCCCCAAGAGGGGCCAAAGGTGTTCCAAAGAATCCCTTTGGAGCGATTGTTGCTGCTGCTGCTTATGCCGCAGTTTGTCAAGTAGCCTTGTGCAAAGACAAAAGTAGAAGAAATTGGATAGCTTGTCTACAAAGATATTTGCCCCCAAGGAACTCAATGCCCTAATGAGCAAGAAGTATTCTACAGATATCTACACCCTCTTTCCTCTCTATCCTTCTTTCTCTCCTACCTAGAGTTCAATGGGTATGGAAGGAGCTGAGGTGGAGCAGGAAGGTAGATAAGAGAACCCAATAAAGTAACTAAAAAGTCCTGTTATGAGCCACTACACAGTCAGTACCAGCAGATAAGAACACTCTTCCTTGGCCCTTCTCACAGCTCAGTGGCATGAGATCTAGAACAGATCATATTGAATTAGGAATGAAAATATAAACACGATGCTGAGACCCATAACCAAACCTTCGACAGAGTGTAGGAAATCATATGAAGGAAGGAGGAATTAGTATATCCTAGAGGAGACAGGGAACCCCACAAGGTCCAAATATATCTGAGCACAGGGGTCTTCTATGAGACTGTTTATCCAACCAAGGACCATGCATGGATATAACCTACAACCCCTACTCAGACATAGCCCATGGTAGCTCAGTATCCAAGTGGGTTCCCTAGTAAGGGGGACAGGAATTGTTTCTGACATGAACTCATGAGCTTCCCCTCCCCCCCTGAGGGAGGCGCAGCCTTGCTAGGCCACAGATAAGGACATTGCAACCATCCTGAAGATACCTGATGAGCTAGGGCCAGATGAAAGGAAAGGAGGACACCCCCTCTCAGTGGACTTGGAAGGGGGCAGGGAGGAGATGAGGGAGGGAGGGGAGGATTGTGAGGGAAAGAGGGAGAGGGCTACAGCTGGGAAACAAGTGAATGTATAAAATTATTTAAAAATTAAAAAAGTATTTAAAAAATACAAGTAGGTATGCGTTAAAGATAAACTGTATGTTAATAGCAGTGGTTCTCAACTTGTGAGTCACGAGCGCTTTGGGGCTGCATATCACATATTTACATTATAATTTATAACAGTAGCAAAATTAGTTATGAAGTAGTAACAAATAATTTCATGTTTGGGGGTCACCATAACATGAAGAAATGTATTAAGCACGACAGTACTAGCAAGGTTAAGAACCACTTAATAAAGTATTTAAACTGATGTTAAATTTGTAAACTACAATTATATGTTCTTTATAAAAATAAAAATGAGAATATTAAAAAATAAAAAGAAAATATAAACACAATTCCCTCATTGTAGTTTGTGGAATTACCTGCCAAGGTGGGCAGTGGATGAGGAGAGGTCAGCTAAGAGTGACTGTTTCTCAGTGGCAGACTTCGCAAAGAATGGATTGGAGAGTGGGGAGAGTGCTCATCCAGACTGCACTATTTATCTTTACCATCCATACTGCTTACTGAAGCTTCCTTGCAGTAGTAATTACAGAAAACACACACAATGTGGGGATAGACCCAGGCATCTTGGGAAGATTCTGGCTGCTGTTTTCATGGTCTGATGCTGACCTTCTCTATGGCTATCTCTGTGACCAGGGATGAGAGTGGACCAGAGAAGCACATCCTGCTTTCCACACACTCTCAGAGCCCCACCATGCCAGGGCAAAAGGCACCTGAAGGTAAACTGGGTCTGAACTGTACTGGAAATTTTCCTGTCCTTATCCTCTAAGTTACACAGTAACTATTAGTGTAACATTTATTTAAGTAATCCTATACAAATTTAGATTTACAAAGCAACTGGCATACTTTTAACATTTAAAAATAAGTATCCTTTCAGTGTAAACAAAGAAGAAACACAAAAGTAAAGTGGCCAAAGAGATGGTCAGTTTCCAGCAGGACCTCCCAGGGCACAGTGCTGGGAGAACCAGGATGTGCAGATGCCCCTAGTACCTGCCTTTGATCCTTCAACTGCATCATATGCTAGCTCTACCTTAGCTTTTAAAGGAACCTCCATACTGATCTCCCCAGTGTCGGCACTAATTTACATTCCCACACTGTGTTCCTCTTTCTCCCTGTGCTTCCCAAGCACTAGTTGTTTGTTTGTTTTTTTCCTTGATAATAACTATTTTGATTGAATCTTTTTTCCTAACCTTTTTTTTTTTGATAAGACAAAGTATAGAATCAGCCTGGTAGTCCATTAGCTGGTGAATGGGTAGTGAAAAGGTGGTACATATACACGATAGACATTTATTCAGGTCTAAATAAAAATGAAATTCTAAAATTTGCAGGAAAATTGATGCAACTGTAAAATATTTTATCAAGTGAGGTCACACAGGCCAGAGAGTCAAATGACCCGTGTGTGTTCCTTCTCAGATGTAGATCATAGCTTTGAATCATAGTTTTGAATGTACCTGTTTAAGCTTAGATTATCTGTAGAGTCTTGGAAACTAGAAAAGGACAAGTGGCACTGGGAGAAAAGTCCTTAGGGAAGTGAGCATAGTAGAGCATGTAAGAATCAAAAGCAGAGAGATGGAATACAGGAGATAACAAGGCTCAAACAGGGATGGGAGAGAGGAGAGGATCAGGGAGGGATAAACCACAACTAATGGTGAATAACAAAGTCATAATTGAAACCTGACATTTTATGAGCTAAATAAAAATGTAATTTAAAAAAGAATTTGAATGAAGATATACAATAGGGACAAATCATGCTGATCCCAGAAGCTGTGGATTATTCAATGAAAATTCCAGTGTCAGTTATGGATTACCTTCCTCTGAGTTGTATTCCAGGACTGTCCACAGGCTTTTAAAACAGGACAGGTTATTGCCATTGCTCTTCATTGCTCATCAGAACTAGATGTCAAGTCCTTACTATTGAAAATGCCAAATGCTTTGCAAGTAAGAAACAGAACAATCAAGCTAGAACTGAACTGGAAGCCAGCTCCCTCCTGGTTAGTTTTCATGGTGCAGGAAGGTGCTATGAGGGCAACTAATGGAGAAGAGTTATCAATGGTCTTATCTAACTACAGACCTTGAACACTACAGTATCAACCTGCCAGGCAGCTTGTGTCCACTCGCACAGGCAACAGTCCTGTTGTCCACAGGCAACAGAGACATGCCTGTTATCGGGGCAATCAAGTGTTCTCTGATTGGATCTGAGGCCTGGTCCAGATGAGGGAGCTCATACCTGGTGCTACAAGCCTGGTTGAAGGCGCATAGCTGGGGAGGTCAAAGACCCTAAGGTGAAGCTACTGCTTCTATACTGCTACATGGACATGTAAAACTGCCTCCTAAACTTATACCCATAGACTAGGGACACCCTCAACCTTGGCCAGGGAAGCTCAGTGAGCATCAGAGACTCACGGCCAGGCAAGGTTGCTGAAGAATATTACATAGTATCCGCATACCACATTTTGTTGATTCATTAGCATGTGGATTACACATCTCTTTTGTCTGGTTGCTGCTTCTGTGAGTGTGTGAATACTTGCCATACCCTATGTTTTCAACTCTTTCGATGCATACTCTGAACCACACTGTAATTATATTTTTAACATTTTGAGGAAGTGCCGTAGTGTTTTCTACAGTGACTCTAGTATTTCTGTATTGCCACCAATGATGGACTAAGTCTTTATTTTCTTCACATTTATGTCAACACTGATTTTCTCTTATAAATTTTAGACATGAGGTTTAAAGTTAAGTAGCTATCCTAACAGGTTTGAGATAATATCCTATTGGGTTTTAATTGAAGCAATTTTTGGTGTTTATTTTTCAATGTCAAGTTTGGACTTTTTTTTTTTTTTCTTTGCATCAATGGTAGTCAAATATTTCAGTAAGCTGAAGGAAGAGGATGCTCCACAGGGGCCACAGCTGAAGATTTTGTTCATTGTGGTCTTGCAAGTGAACTGTAGTGACCAGTGGTTGTAAATGTGTTCACTCTGATCAATCCGCACTGTAAGGCAAAGGCTCTGCTGGAGTAAGAAGAAGCCTTCATGTGTTTCAGGCGTGGTCCATTGGACTGCTGCCTGGATCCTACGGTAAGGCTCACGTTAACTAACGAGAAAGGTGCTTTTGACTAAAAACTTTATTACATTTCCTTTTTCTACCTAGAGATTAAGTGCGCGCGCGCGCGCGCACACACACACACACACACACACGGAGAGAGTGAAAGAGGGATGGAGGGAGGGGAGACAGACACACACACATCGGGGGGGTGTCTCATTCATTTTCCAAAGTGAGACTTACTCTCTTCCACAATGAGATGCAAGCAAGAAAAGCAGATAACTGAAGCATGTGAACTCTTTCCATGAAGGAAGAACCTACTGTGTACTCAAAGGAGATGGGCACTGGATTTGGTAGGCTCTGTGCTGTGTGGAGGAAGTAATAGTCTAGCCAAGAAACAGACCAGACATGTTAGTCAGCTAATACAGACCGCCCTGGGCTATCTCAGGAATATTTAGGAATTTTTTTCCCTGTGAAATAAATTTAGAGTGAGTGAGCAATGGAGGATAGAAATATTGTAATGAAATCAATTGTTGTACATGGGAACAAAATGATTATGATTTCATTTGTACCCAAATCTTGTGAAATTGAAGAAAATAAGGTTCAGGCAGTGAGAGATTCTGAATTAACTTGCTAACTGGCTGCTACCTGGAGCCTGCTTAATACACACACACAATCTAGATTTTGCTTATGTGGTATTTTTTTCCTCCCTTTACCCTCTCTTATATCCCTCCACTGTCCCCTTCAATACTTTTCTTTCTTTACAGCCCTCCTTCTATTTTCATGTCACACATGTACATACATACACACACACATCTATATATGTACACTTATAATATAAATATAATATATATGACTAAAAATATGTAATATTTTTAAGTCTTCTTATTTTTTTTTTTTTTAAAGGCTCAGTTTGGGAGACTGGAGAGGTGGCTTAGTGGGTAAGAGCACCTACTGTTCTTGCAGAGGACCCGGGTTCAGTTCCTAGCGCACACATGGCAACTCACAAGCAACTATAACTCCAGCTGTAGGGGAATGTGACACCTGCAATATCTGGACACATGTGCACATCCCCCCACACACAGAGAGATACACGTAATTGAAATAAACCTTCAAATGCAGGCCCAGTTTTAATGCCCAGTGAGGAACTCAAGAAGTGTCTGTGTGTGTGCACGAATGTGCATGAATACCTCTAAAACCATACAAACACACTCACACACACAGCCACACAGACACACACACACACACACACTTTTATACAGCATGGACAAGGCTCAAGTTCTCAGGGTTTAACAGTACAGAATCTGGTTAAATGTAGAACCAATGAACAGCAGTTATATTCTTAGTGGAGGGAGGAATGGAGGAAGGGAGGGAGAGAGAGAGAGAGGTGGTTTTGAGTTTTGAGGAGACTGGGTGCATTCATGGTGGCCTAGCTGGAGATAAGGTGAGGTTGAGTCCTGGTAAGACCTGAGGGGGCAACAATAATGCCAGCACAGAGGTTAAAGCAAGGAGGGCAAAGAACTAAAGCCAGTTGGGTTGATGTGTGCTGCAAAGCATGGGGGAGTGTCTGTGAGATGCAGCTTGAACTGCCTTGGCAAAGAAAGAGGTTACAGACTTTCTCAGAGCTTGGGAGAGAGGTGACCTTTAAAAGGAGGGCAACTGGGTTGAAATTCATGCATTAAGTCTCTGAAACGCAAAATAACTGCAACTTCCTTTATGCTCTCCTTTTAAACTCATCCTTCTCTGGAGACTTCTGGCCAATGTAAACTCACCAAATTGATAGTAACAGTCTCTGCTGTGACAACTCAAGTTCACATCAAGGTTACCGTCTCAGAACCACTCTTCCCTTCCTCTCCTCTCCACTACCTCCTGGGAGAGGAGTCTGCATGCTATCTCCCGGCCCCTCAGATATTTTTAATATTCAGGAAGCAGAGGATGGGCAGACTGTGCCACTGGCTCTATTGGGTGTGGTCCTGGCAGCAGGTATGCACATGAATAATGTCACGTGTGGCTCCTTATATGGTCACGGATGGGTGCTGTGACTAGTTGCTCTCAGGAACTTAACTACTGCTCCAAGTTGAAAAGGCCCAGTTGGCTTTGCATCTGAAGTATCCTCTCAAATGGAGCATAGTTGGGGGAAGTTGGTCTCTGGGGGCATTTCCGCGGGGGCTGAGTCTTGCCTTAGGTCCATTTCCGGTTTTCTCTGCTTCCTGGCCTCCATGAGATCGGAGCAACCTGTGGAATGTCTGTCTGTCATGCTTCTGTTCCTCCCAGGGGCCTTAGAGCAAAAGCACTTGCTGAATATGATTCTTTAGAAAATATTGACAAAGTTGGGGGATGTGGAGATTGGAACATGGGTAAAGTATTGTTGTGTAAGCATGAAGACCGAGCTTTCAATACCATCAATGCTGGTTGACTGAGTGGCCCACCTACAATCCAGGGCTCAGAAGTGAGAGACAGAATCCTGGAACAAAGTGGTCAGTGAGAACTTTGTGTAAATTACTGGTCCTCTGAAGAGGCTTCCCTTGCTTCTTATTTCAGAGCACAAGCTGGCATTCTCAATATTGATGGTTATCATTTCTCTTCTGCCTGCGACCATTGCCTTCTTTGTATCTGTGGTCCAGCAAGATGAAAGATGACAGACCCCGATCTGATCTCAGTGAGGAGACACCTCATACATTCATGCTAATAACAAACAAATCTGTACAGGGCTTCATACTTCACAGGGTACATGCACATTCTACATTGGTTCATTTTATCTCACAGCAAAGAACTTCGCTAATATCAAAGACTCTTCAGTTAGGAAATGGCTACTGGCCTAGAGCCACCAGAGTCTTGGATTCAGAATGGAAAGTTCATTTCCTTCTGGCTTAGGGGATAAATCTCCCTTTGATTTTTTTCCCCATACCCTTCTTGTCTCTGGAGCCTGGGACTTGTTCTTCTGTTGTAATGTGATAAGGGTCCAGTTCTGGCTTGCATAGGGCCACTTTTCCCAACATAGATGATCCAAGAGAGTAAGGGACAGCCAATGCTGCTCTCTGAAAACCTAAGTCTGTTTTCATTAAACTTGTTATTCCTTGTATGTGTATGTGTGTGTGTGTGTTTTCGTGTGCCTAAGTGAGCATGCATATGTGGTATACATACATGTATATGCATTTCCCATGCTAATCTTATAAGGACAATAATCCCATCATGTGACAACATGTCATGGCAACATCTAAATGTAACCACTCACCTCAAAAGCCTGTGTCAGAGTGCAACCTGTGAATTTTGGGGAAACAGAAACATTTCATTCACAACAAGGGAGACAGTAAAAGACATTTAACCTTATTAGAATAGAACTAGTTATTTCTCTAGAAGAAGATTTGAATACCATATAACAATTATAAATTTAAATAATATATTTAAATGAAAAAAATAATATGTGAGCATGCTAAACATTGAACAGCCATTATTGCTCAATTTAAAAACCTTTGCAAAGCCGGTTCAAATGTCTGACTTCTATTGTAAAACTTTTGGCTCATCTTGCTTTTTGCTGACAGCTTTGTACGAGTTGGTTCGATTATGCCTCTCTGGAAGGCAGACTAATATCAGCCACTGTGCAGAAACACACTTGGGCTCCCTGGAAAATCCGAGTTAGTGCTGCCCAGCCTTTAAAAGAACAAGGTTAAACTTATAGAGATAAAAGAATTATTATGGTTAACTCCCAGGATTTCTTGGTTCTGTCTGGATCTCTGTTTTGGCTGACTTAAATTCTGTATGCTCTCGGACTAAGAAGATGGCAGCGCCGAGACGACTCTTATTCTGACCAGCGGCACAGCAGGATCGGCACAATGACCAGCAGTCAGAACTTGTGGACCTAAAACACAAGTGATTTTGTTTCCCAGGTGAGAGGATACCCCACGGTGGGGGATTCAATCAGCTTCAACTCACCCAGCTAAACTGCATGGAAGAGATCCCGGTTCCACCAGACGCTTGGTTGCCAGCCCAGAGCCACACGCTGGTGTGCTCTGATCACTGTCCCAGACTGAACTGTGGGCCCCACAACATCAGAGACTGGGATTTCCAGTCGGGAGATAACCCCATGGTGCAGGAAACGATTGGGACTGACCTTAGGTCACCCAGACATCCCCTGGAAAAGACCCAGGGTTCTGAGGGTGCCCAAGAGCCAGCCCAGAGCCAGAGCCAGGGACCCAGGTGCCAGCACAGAGTCAGCCTGCACCTGACTCTCTACCCCAGATAGAACTGTGGGTCCCAGGGCACCTAGACTGCGTTTCTCTGTTGAATGCAAACCCACAGGGAGGGGAACGGCTGGTCTGATCTCAGAGCACTCATCCGATACCACCACCCCGAAAAGGTCTCAGGAAAATTTACCCAGTTTCAGCAGACACCTGGGCACCTAATTGCCAGAAAGGCGGAGCCATGCAAATCTGTGCCTGTGGGTTCTACTCACCATCCCAGACAGAATGGCTGTCCCCAAAGCAAAGACTGGGTGTCCCTGTCAGGAGGAAACCCCAGAACGGGGTGGGGGGAGATCATCAGGACACCCAGCTCCAGAAGACTTTCTGGATTCACGCAGACTCTAGGCTCTAGCCTTCTACTGCAGGCATGAGCGCCATGCTCACCTGCCATTGTTGAGTACCACTAGGGCACTGGGACACATAGCTGCATCCTTAGACCTACAAAAGCTGGAGCTCCATTACAGCAGGCCTCAGATACTGCTCCAAGGTTCAACCAGTTATCCCTAGCTAAACTGACAAAACTGTGGGAATCCCTGGTTCTTCAAGAGGGATGCACCCAACAATTACACTTTGAGAGCAACAACTGCTGCTCACTAAATTCAGAGCAAGAAACCCAGCAGCAGGGCAGACATCACCAGGACCTCTCCTGATGAGAGGAGAGCCTCCCTGAACAGGACAGTTACCACACAGGTCCATACACCTGAAGTGAACTGTGACAAATCCTGAGAAGCACCACCATTCAGTTGACCATACCCAAAAAGCAGAGAACTTCAGAACCCCACCAAGTGGATTCTCCCCACCCCAGGACCCAGCAGGCACCAGAAATTAACAGACAACACCTGAGACAGAGATGGGTAGAGACCAGCGAAAAAGCACAACCAACAAAAGGCAAAGCAATATGGCATCCCCAGAACCCAGTTATCCAGGTGCAAGTAGCCTGGATACCCTAACATAAGTGAAATTCAAGAAGATGACCTTACATCTGTGCTTATGAAGAGGTTAATGGAGGAAGCAAAAAAAAAAAAATGTATAAAGAATTAGGGGAAGATATAATAAAACAGGTTACAGCCATCATAAAGAAATACAGGAAGAAGCAGCCAAACAGTTTGTGGCTTTCAGAGAGGAAATGATTAAATCACTGAAAGAAATAAAAGAAACACAGGAATGTTCAAACAAACAGGCTAAGGAATTCAAGGAAAAACAGGAAAATACAGTCAGACAGGTGAAGGAAATCAACAAAACAGTTCAAGATCTGAAGATAGAGTTAGAAAAATTAAAGAAAACACAAATGGAGGAAATCATGGAGAGGGAGAACCTAGGGAAAAAAAACAGGAACTACAGAGGTAAGCATAACCAACAGACTACAAGAGATGGAAGAAAGAATCTCGGGTGTGGAAGATACAATGGAAGAAATTGATGTATCCATCAAAGAAAATAATAAATCTAAAAAATTCCTGACACAAACCATCCAAGAAATCCAAGACAACCATAAAAAGACAAAACCTAAGAATAATAGGAATAGAGGAAAAAGAAGATTCCCTTCTCCAAGGCCCAGAAAATATTTTTAACAAAATCATTGAAGAAAATTTCCCTAACTTAAAGGAGAGGCCTATAAGAATACAAGAGGCCTACAGAACACCTAATAAATTAGACCAGAAAAGAAAATCCTCCTGTCACATAATAATCAAAACAGTAAGTATACAGAACAAAGAAAAAATACTAAAAGCTGAAAGGGAAAAAGGCCAAGTAACATATAATGGCAAACCCATGAGAGTCACAACTGACTTCTCAACAGAAATGATGAAAGCCAGAAGGGCCTGGACAGATATTATGCAGACCCTAAGAAAACACAGATGTCAGCCTAGGCTACTGTACCCAGCAAAACTCTCAGTCCTCATAGATATTCAACGACAAAAACAAATTTCAACAGTACCTACACACAAATCCAGTGTTACAGAAGATATTAGAAGGAAAAATATAACCCAAGAAAACTAACTACTTTCAAGAAAACACAGAAAATAAATAATCTCACTACAGCAAAACACAAAACAGCCAAATACATAAACACACTACCATAGCCAACATCAATATCAAAGGATCTAACAGCCACTGGTCATTAATCTCCCTCAACATCAATGGACACAATTCTCCAATAAAAAGACACAGACTAACAGAATGGATGCTTAAACAAGACCCGACAATCTGTTGCATATAAGAAACACACCTAAATCACAAAGATAGACATTACCTGAGAGTAAAGGGCTAGAAGACGGTTTTCCAAGCAAATGGACCCAAGAAGCAAGCAGGAGTAGCCATTCTAATATCTAATAAAATAGATTTTCAACCAAAATTAATCAAAAGAGATAGAGAAGGACACTTCATACTCATCAAGGGAAAAATCCACCAGGAAGATATCACAATCCTGAACATCTATGCCCCAAATGCAAGGGCACCCACATTTGTAAAAGAAACTTTAATAAAACTTAAACCACACATAGACCCCCACACATTAATAATGGGAGACTTCAACACCCCACTCTCAACAATGAACTGGTCAACAAAACAGAAATTAAACAAAGAAACAATAACTCTGACAGAGGTCATGAATCAAATGGACCTCTACAGAATGGACATCTACAGAATCTTTTACCCAAACACAAAAGAATTTACCTTCTTCTCAGCACCTCATGGAACCTTCTCCAAAATAGACCATATGGTTGGTCACAAAGCAAGCCTCAACAGATACAAGAAGATTGAAATAATCCCTTGTATCCTGTCTGATCACCAGGGACTAAAGCTGAACCTCAATGACAAAAATAGCAAAAGGCCTACACACACATAGAAACTGAACGACTTTTAGAACGACTGTACTAAATGACAGCTGAGTCAGAGAAGAAATTAAAGTCTTCCTAGAATTCAAAGAAAATGAAGGCACAACATACCCAAACGTATGGGACACAATGAAGGCAGTGCTAAGGGGAAAGTTCATAGTACTACGTGCCTTCAAGAAGAAATTCGAAACATCTCATGCAAGCAACTTAATGGTTCACTTAAAAGCCCTAGAAAAAATGGAAGTAGACACACCAAAGAGGAGTAGACGGCTGGAAATAATCAAACTCAGGGCTGAAATCAATCAATTAGAAACAAATAAAACAATTCAAAGAATCAATAAAACCAAGAGCTGGTTCTTTGAGAAAATCAAGAAGATAGACAAATCCTTAGCCAAACTAACTAAAAGGCAGAGAGACACTATCCAAATCAACAAAATCAGAAATGAAAAGGGGGATATAACCGCAGACACTGAAGAAATCTAAACAATAATTAGGTCTTACTTTAAAAGCCTGTATGCCACAAAATTTGAAAATCTAAATGAAATGGACAATTTTCTTGACCGATTCCACATGCCAAAGCTGAATCAAAACCAGGTAAATCAATTAAATAATCCTGTATCCCCTAAGGAAATAGAAGCTGTCATCAAAAGTCTCCCATGCAAAAAAAGCCCAGGGCCAGATGGTTTCAGCACAGAATTCTACCAGACCTTCGAAGAAGAGCTAACACCAATACTCTTCAAACTATTCCACAAAATAAAAACAGAAGGAACACTACCAAACTCATTCTATGAAGCCACAGTCACCTTGGTACCTAAACCTCACAAAGACCCAACAAAGAAAGAGAATTTCAGGCTAATCTCCCTCATGAACATTGATGCAAAAATACTCAACAAAATATTTGCAAACCAAATCCAAGAACACATCAAAGATATCCACTACGATCAAGTAGACTTCATCCCAGGTATGCAGGGGTGGTTCAATATACGAAAATCCATCAATGTGATCCACCACATAAACAAACTGAAGGAGAAAAACCACATGATCATCTCCTTAGATGCTGAAAAAGCATTTGACAAAATCCAACATCCATTCATGTTTAAAGTACTGGAGAGATCAGGGATACAAGGCACATACCTGAACATAGTAAAGGCAATATACAGCAAGCCTATAGCCAATATCAAACTCAATGGCGAGAAACTTAAATCAATCCCACTGAAATTAAGGACAAGGCAAGGCTGCTCACTCTCTGTATTTCTTCAACATTGTTCTTGAAGTCCTGGCTAGAGCAATAAGACAACTGAAGGAGATCAAGGGGATACAAATTGGAAAGGAAGAAGTCAAAGTATCACTATTTACAGATGATATGATAGTATACATGAGTGACCCCAAAAACTCTACCAGGGAACTCCTACAGCTGATTAACACCTTCAGCAAAGTCACCAGATACAAAATTAACTAAAAAAAAAAAAAAAAAAAAAAAAAAATCAGTAGCCCTCCTGCATACAAAAGACAAAAGAGCCGAGAAAGGAATTAGGGAATCAATACCCTTCACAATAGCCACAAAGGCCATAAAATATCTTGGTGTGAACCTAACCAAGCAAGTCAAAGACTTGTATGAAAAAAATTTCCAGTCTCCAAAGAAAGATATCAGAAGATGGGAAGATCTCTCATGCCCATAGGTTGGCAGGATTAACATAGTAAAAATGGTCATCTTACCAAAAGCAATCTACAGATTCAATGTAATTCCCATCAAATTACCAACACAATTCTTTACAGACCTCGAAGGAAATATTCTTACCTTCATATGGAACAACAAGAAACCCAGAATTGCTAAAACAATTCTCTACAGTAAAAGATCTTCAGGAGGTATCTCCATTCCTGATCTCAAGCTGTACTATAGAGCAACAGTAATAAAAACTGTATGGTACTGGCATAGAAACCAACCAGTAGATCAAAGGAATCGAAGACCCTGAAATAAACCCACACATTTATGGACACCTGATTTCTACAAAGATGCCAAAACCATACAATGGAAAAAAGATAGCATCTTCAACAAATGGAGCTGGTCTAACTGGATGTCTACCTGTAGAAAAACGCAAATAGATACACACTTAGCACCCTGCACAAAACTAATGTCCAAATGGATCAAAGACCTCAATATAAAATCAGACACACTAAACCTATTAGAAGAAAAAGTAGGGAAGAGCCTTGAACTCATTGGTACAGACGACAACTCCCTGAACAGAACACCAACAGCACAGGCTCTAAGATCAACAATCAATAAATGGGACCTCATGAAAGTGAAAAGCTTCTGTAAAGCAAAGGACACTGTCCTCAGAACAAAACAATAGTCTACAGATTGGGAATGGATCTTCACCAACCCTATATTTGACAGAGTACTAATATCCAGTATATATATAAAGAACTCAAGAAGCTATACAGCAACAAATCAAGTAATCCATTTAAAAAATGAGGTATAGAGCTAAACAGAGAATTCTCAATAGAGGAATATCGAATGGCAGAGAAACACTTAAAGAAATGTTCAACGTCCTTAGTCATAAGGGAAATGCAAGTCAAAACAACCCTGAGATTTCACCTTACACCCATCAGAATGGCTAAGATCAAAAACTCAAGTGACAACACATGCTGAAGAGGTTGTGGAGAATGGGGAACACTCCTCCACTACTGGTGGGAATGTAAACTTGTACAAGCACTCTGGAAAACAATCTGGTGCTTCCTCAGACAACTAGGAATAGCGCTTTCTCAAGATGCAGCTATGCCACTCCTAGGCATATACCCAAAAGAGGTTCAAGTACACAATAAGGACATTTACTCAACCATGTTTGTAGCAGCTTTATTTGTAATAGCCAGAAGCTGGAAACAGCCCAGATGCCCCCCAGTGGAGGAATGGATACAGAAATTGTGGTACATCTACACAATGGAATATTACTTAGCAATAAAAAACAAGGAAATCATGAAATTTGTAGGTAAATGCTGGGACCTGGAAAAGATCATCCTGAGTGAGCTATCCCAGAAGCAGAAAGACGCACATGATATATACTCACTCATATAGACATATAATATAGGATAAACCTACTAAAATCTGTACATCTAAAGAAACTAATCAAGAAGGAGGACTCTTGCTAAAATACTCAATCCCTATCCAGAAAGGCAAAGAGGATGGACATCAGAATAATTAGAAAAGAGGGAACAAGTCAGGATCCTGATACAGAGGATCTCTGAAAGGCTCTGCCCTGCAGGCTATGAATGCAGATGCTGAGAATTATGGGCAACCTTTGGGCAGAGTGCAGGGAATCTTAGGAAAGAAGTGGGAAACAGTAAGATCTGGAGATGACAGGAGCTCCACAAGGAGAGCAACAGAACCAAAACAGGGGTCTTTCCTGAGATACCCTAAGACCCCTGCACAGATGTAGCCCACGTCCAGTATCCAAGTGGGTTCCATTGTAATAGGAACAGGGACTGTCTCTGACATGAACTGATTGGCCTGCTTTTTAATTATCTCCCCCTGGGGGAAGGAGCATTACCAGGCCACAGAAGAAGACAATGCAGCCACTCCTGATGAGACCTAATTGACTAGGATGAGAAGGAAGGAAAAGAAGACCTCCCCTATCAGTGGACTTGGGGAGGGGCATGCATGCAGAGGGTGGAGGAAGGGAGGGATCAGGATGGGAGGAGAGAGGGAACCACAGGGGAGATACAAAGTGAATAAACTGTAATTAATAAAGAATTAAAAAAAAAAGAAATCTTAAATCTATAAAAAAAATGAAAACAAAATTCTGTATGCTCTCAAATTTCTACTCTCCAGGTCCAAAGATAAATGGATGTCAGTGGTGAGAAAAAGACAATGCTAGCATCCAGGCCATGTAAATAAAAACAATACATTCTGATGCTTGCCCACTAATGAAGAACTGAATTTCAGGCCACACAAAAGCTCTTGGCCCCAGGGTTTTTCGAGAAGCAGAGAGCTGACAATTTATAAAAGGCAGTTGCAGAATTACATCTATAAACAGGAGTCAACTTTTTTGATACAACTCCTGCAAAGACTATTTCAGAATATTCAATAGAAATATAATTGGTTCTTTGCATATCAGTTTCACATCCTGCTTCTTAGATACATCAACCCATGCTTTCCTTCCCACATACTAAACAACTAGAAGCCACCACTGTTTGCTAGAACCCCACAGTCTAACTGAGGTTGGTTCATCCTGTGTCACCTTCCAGCCCTGATGAGTCAAGTCATCATAGAAGCTCTGGCCTGGGCTTCCTGTCACTTCTTTCTGCTTCCTGGAAGACAGCAGTGCCCTCTCAGTGTCCTCTCAGGGTGAGAGGGTGCCCACTCCCAGGAAATGGAAACACTGAATTTATTTTTCCAGTGGTGTTAGCATCTCCATGTCATCAGCCACTTCCCAATATTAAGATGGGCACAATAAGCCACCTTTTCCATGGCCACGTTGGCTCGAACTCTGTCTGTGTTGGTGTTGCCCAGGAGGTTTAAGCCTAGAGCTTTGATGGGCCACAGTCTACCTGAAGGTGATGGACTCTGCTCTGCATCTGGCCTCACAGCGCTGCATCTGTTCATTTCCTGCCCTTCCCAGCCTTTGTGATGGTTGCTGGATGCTTTATGTATGTTCTCAGATTCAGGGTCAGGAGCCTTATCCGTTGAGCTATCCAAGCCTCTTATATAGGTTCTAAACCTCTCTTTATGTTATTATTTTTATCATCCTTTAAGTAGCCAGCTGTATTTTAAAGCAACTTAATCAGAAGTGATTACTCAAGTAATTACCCCTTTTTGTATTTTCCTTTCATGGTTTCTGTGTGGCATTATTTTGCTCAGTGCCTGAAGAATGTCCTACAAGACTTTTTGTATGCAGGTTCTAGCTGAGGTGTTTCTGAAAAACACCCAATTTTGCCTTTGTTTAGAATAAAATGTCTTAAGTATATATTTCTGGGCTGATGGGCGTTATCTTTAGTTCTTATATAATGGTTTGTTCCTATCATCTGCCTGCTATGAACAGTGAGAAATCCACTATTAAACTTTGTGTCTTTGAGGTATGTCCCATTTTGTTTAACTTTTAAAAAACAGTATTTGTATCAACCCTTTGAGAATTTCATGCATTGTTCTTTGAACATGTTCACTCTCAGCCTCTCTGTTTGCCACCCTGTCCATCCCTTCCCACCTCCTTGAGATTTCTTTTTTTCCCACCAAGGTCACTTTGTGCTGCCCAACTAGTCTTGGGAGTGAGAGCTGCCTAGGCAAGGACCTACCATAGGCTACATCGTTAAAGAAAACCAACTCTTCTCCTAGCAACCATCAAATGCCGCTAGCTCCTCAGCTATGGGTGGGACCCTGTGCCCACCTCCCCCTTTCTCTGCTTGGACTGTGTCTGGGTGGAGCTTGCACAGGTTTTGTATGTGCTGTCACCGTCATCGTGAGATCATATGTGCAACTGCAGAGCTCTCTCTGGAAAACACTGATTCTTTCATGTTATTGACCAGACCATCCTGAACATGCCTGTTTTCACCTGTCTTACTGTTTTTTTAAAAATCAGATAATGATATTTCTTGTGCTGGGGATTCCTTGAAATTTATGTTGATATTTCATGTCAAACACAGAAAACTTTTTGGTTTTGTTGTTTCTTATATTTTTTTCTGCCCTGCTTCCTTTCCAGGGACTGCATTTGTGAATGAACTTGTCTGTGCTCACTGGCTATTAGTTTTCTTCTGAAATTCTTTCTTCTATTTTTTATTTTGGGCCTGAGCTCATTCATCTTTTTTTCTATACTGTCCAATCTGGTGCTTGTTTTTATTTTTGTGATTTTTTTTTTAGGTCAGGCAAAATTATAGTTTTCATTCTTAGATATTGGAATGTGCTCTTTGTTAAATTTCTATGTCTATTCTAAGAATTTTGGCCAATTCTTAGTTTTTCTCCTCCTTCTCTTCCTCCTCTTTCTCCTCCTTCTCCTTCTGCTTCTTCTTCGAGTTTTTTGCTTGCATGCCTGTATATGTACCACATATGTGCAGTGCCTGTGGATGTCAGAAGAGGGCATCAGATCTTCTGGAGCTGGAGTTAGAGATGGTTGTGAGATACCATTTGGGTGCTGGGAACCAGCCAGGGTCCTCTGCAAAAGCAGCCAGAACTCTTAACTGCTCTTCATCTCTCCAGGCCCATTTCCTAGGATTTTTATTTATTTTTTCCTTTATTATTTATTATTTATTACGATTTATTCACTTTGTATCCTAACTGTGGCCCCCTCCCTCATCTCCTCCCAATCCCACCCTCCCTACCTCTTCTCCCCCTACACCCCTAGTCAACTGATAGGGGAGGTCCTCCTCCCCTTCCTAGTTCTTATAGTGCCTAAACAAACGGCTTTGTCTGCTAATTATTTGTCATCATCAGGTCATTTGTGATGGACTGTTTTTTATCTTTATTGTATACTATACTTTCTTGTCTCTTTGCTCTTTTGGCAGTTTTTAAAATTGGTTGTTTGATGTTGAAATGTCCACTTGATTGGGTCTTGGAAATTTTTTGTGTTCTTATAAATATTCCTTTAAAAAGCAAGACTAAGGGTCTTTTAAGTTTTAGAATATATTTTAGAGTGTATGTGAGTGCCCATGCATGTGTGTATGAGGGGAGTGGTCAAGTCATCCAATAATGACTTGAAGGAGTTGAATCTCTCCTTCCACCATATAGGTCCCAGGGGTCAAAGTCAGGTTGTCAGTCTTGGTGACAAGCACCTTTACCTGCTGAGCCATCTCACCAACCCTGTAACTATCCCTGAGATGTGTTTTCAGATGAATATGAAATAGTTCGAACCTCATGGGGTCTTGATTTTCATCTTGGTCTATTTTGAGCAAAGCCAATGTGTGATGATGCTGTTTGCTTCACGGCTTAGGTGCACGACCCCTAGGCTCTGTGTGCTGTATGTCAGGATTTAGGATATTTTCCTGTTGGGCTAGAGGAGACAGGAGACCCCCAGCTTTTCTGAACCCCAGGCATCTTTCTTTTTGATCCGTCTAGTTGAGAATTTCCCTGGACTCTTCTTTATAGGTGGATGTATAAAGAAGTAGACAGGTGGGACTGTCCGCTTGCAGTACTGTTCTCTCTATCTCTGTGTGTTTCTGTCTCTGTCTGTCTGTCTCTTTCTCTCCTTCTTTCCTCTCTTCCAGCCATCTCAGCATCTTTTCAACTCAGCAGTGAAGCTCCACGTTGGCTTCCTCTCCTGTGGAAAGAAGGCATGTTTAGTTATATGACTTACATGTTACCAGCCAGAGTCAAACAAGGTGACATTGTTTCCCATGTGAACATGGGCGCTCATACCCATGTGAGTATCTTTCTTCTGGAATCTTTGGCCATTTTGTTGTTGTTGTTGTTGGAGACAATGTTGTTTGTTGTGCTGAACTGCTACACTGTTGTTGCTGGTAAGCTCAGCTTCCAGAGGCTGAGATGAACCTGGAGGGAAGAATGTGCAGGAAAAGCCATGGGAGAACAGTATTGCCAGAGGTGAAAAGCATATAAACAAGACACGAGGAGGCATGGACTCACAGAAAACTAAGCTTGAATTCAGTCTGAACTAAATCACGCAGGGACTTTGTCGATGAGAACAACCACAAACAGTGATGACCAAGCATATACACATAAAATAAAAAACGCATAAAAACACAAGATTCTACAAACAAGCAAACAAACAAACAAAAAAGGGCTAGTAAGATAATTAGAGGCCCACAGACACCACAACAAGGAATAAGGTATTTAACAAGTAATTAGAACACAGAGATAACGCTCTCTAAGAATGCTTAGAAACATTCAAATTAGTGTTGGCTCATTACATTTTTTAAAACAATTTCTAAATTTAATAATAATTATTTAAAAGTCTAGTCTGAAACATTTTTATGCTTATTATTTAGGACTATCACCCTGATTGCACTCATGTCCCAGTTCTCTCATGCCTGCTCCCTTCCTCTGCAGTCATCCCGACCCAAAAACAAAACAAAATAAAACAAAAACGAAGAAAAAAGTCCTTTTTGTATTGTCCATATGCTCAGTGGAGCATGGTCACATTCCTGGTGGCCAGCACCCCATGGGAAGGTGGGTCTTTCTCTACCTGCACCCCTGCCAGAAGCTATCAACTCTGGAGAGCAATGCTGCAGCCAGGGAGGGTGCTTACACGGGCCACATACATCAACATGGCCCCTGGCCATATTAAGACCACTAACCCATTCATGACCCTCAGCAGCTGCACAGACGATGAGCTTCAGTGTGCCTCAGGCGGCTACACAAGCCATTCACAATAACATGTCCTCCCAAGGCATCAAAACCCGAGGACATCACCAAGGCTCAGACATCACCAAGACTCTGCAGGTCCATATGGATCTCAGGTTTCACCTTTGCTAGGGCATCCCGCAGTGGCGGGTGGCCTGTTTTTTCTTTTTCTTTTGTTTTTTGTTTTTTTTTTTTTTGGTGGGGGGGAGCTGTGTCTGCATCTGTATAAGCTCCAGGCTGCCACACACCATCTGCCAATGACAGCACGTGCACCTCAGCCCACTCTCACCTGTCACTGATATCACGTGTTCTTCCACACCCCCCATAGCTTTGATATGTTTTAAAAGTTCTAGCAAATTGGCTTTGCTTTTCTGTTGTTACAACTGGATGTTGTTTACAACTGGATGGAGAAAGACCAAGGACCCGTCCCAGATTAAAGAGCACAGAAGAGGCCGTGTTAAACGTGACTCTAGATTTCTGCCTCGATGGATATTTCATTTTTATTGCTCTGAAGAGGAATTATTGGAACAGCTGGTGAGTCTCAGATCAAGTGTGTCGGTTAGAGAGCAGGGCTCCTCAGTGCTAAGGCTTGCTATTGACCATTGCCCTGTGGTTTTGTAAAGGAATATGCCCTGAACTCTTTAGACATGGAGGAACAGACTGGTAATAAACAGCGTTATGTGTACACGTTAAGAGAGACAGATAATGCCAACATGATAAAACACAAACAGTTGAAGAATCCATATGAAGAGGATGCAAGAGCTCTGTGGGTTTTTTTTTTTTCTCTACAAATATTTCTCAATAGTAAAGCCAAAACAAGATGGGTTTTCAGTGGTAACTTGGCTAATAGGATGTCATGTAGATATTTTGGGGGGAAATGTACTTCATCTGCTCCTGTTATAAAAAGAGACATTTGAAGCTGTAAGTGGTTAAGAGCAATGCTTCTTAAATAGACACTTTTGTCTGCAAAAGAGCATTCTGGGAATGCTGTTTGAGAGTGTTTAATTGTTGCCATGGCTAAGGCCATAAAGAAGTACTTGTATCTGTCCCCAAATTAAAACCTGGGTCTAAACTTTTCTAACTTGTTTAAAAAAATTGTCTTTCAAATGTGGCATTTCAGTAGAACTATCCTCCAGAAAACTATTACCCCACGAAACCCCTCCCAAAGTGAGGGGTGTAAGGTAACTAAGCATTATTCCTGAGACCTGGGTGTCGGTAGGCAGCTAGATGGTTCTCATTGGATGTTCCACCTACCCGTTCAGTCCACAGTTAGGGAGGCAGAAGCTGTCTGATGATCTCTTCTCTACGTCCAGGGTCTAGACAAGGACAACTGGACAGGCACCTCTTTTCTTCCCTCTCCAGCTACACTGTTGGGGCTTCCTCACCCCCTGGCACCTCTGAGTGCCCTCCCGAGAATAGCAACTGACATGCTTCAGTGTGAGCATCCTGAGAGGAGCCGGCTATGGTGGTGGACTTCCTGTGTCCGAGGAGCCTGACTACAGATGCTTAGCACCTGGTTGAGCATCACTGCTTAGTGTGTTTGGAGAATGCTGACAAAGAGTCCTCCTGGTATGAGTGGAGGCCTGCAGTGTGGAGAAGGGCTCAGGTCATCTCCTACACTCAGTGCTCAGAGGTCCTGGGCCTTTGGGCTCAGCCTGGAACCTGCTCCACTAGCTCGGTGGCTCCCAGATATACTCATACTACATCTTTCCAATCAGCAGGAGGCAGGCAGCAGGACTTAAGACCTTAGCTGTTCTATTTCTCTCCATATCCCTACCTGCCAGACAGATGGAACTCAAAAGGTTTCCTGTGCAGAGTCTGAGGTCAGGTGGCATTACTTTTATGATACTCTGTTGGCTAAAGCAGTGACAGGCCCTCTGAAGTTCAAGGGACCAGAACAGACAAACTTGCGCATTGAGTGATGGCGTGTGCATGTTTACCTTTGCAACAGCTACCAAATTTTTAACTCCAATTTGCCAGCAAAAATAAAATTTAAAGTGATAAATTCGGATTAGTTTGTAAGAAAACTGCACTGGACCTGAGTATTTGCCGGTCGGCCTTTATGAAAAGACGATGATGAATTGGAACACGGAAGTTTCAAATGGGATGCCATGGTGTAAGGAGGACAGTGGGGGCCAGCACTGTATGACTTCCTATAGAGTAGCCTCTGTGCCAAGTCATATCATGCCACAACAAATTTAGTACTACGTTTTGCAACAGCTGTATCAATCATACTAAAGTCACCTTTTTTTTTTTTTCCTTTTGAGACAGAGTCTCACTGGCTGGCTTGAACTGGTTATGTAAACAAGGCTAGCCTGTAACTGAGAGATCCACCTGCCTCTGCAGTGCTGGGATTGCAGTGCCTGGCTTTTTAAATGAGTGCTGAGGATCTGAACCCAGGTCCTTGTGGCTTCAGGGCAAGCACTTTACCTATTGGGTCATCTTTCAATCAAGCTTATGATTCTTTTTGGAGACTGAAAGGGAACCTCCACACTAAGTTTGAGGGCTGGATACAACACAGAACAGCAGAAACAAACAAGCAGGCATGTGTTGTTGTTTAGTCAAGGACGACAATTCACCCACAACTGCAAATGGAGTAAGCGGTTTCTCTTGTTTGTTTTAAAACTGAATTTGCAGGCTCTTTTCCTACCAAATATTGTTTGCAAATAAGCAGTTGCTTTGAGGGCGCACATTCGTTTTATCCCGAGGCAATGGAAGCGTGCACACCCACTTGCAGGTGTGAGCTCAGTTACGGAGGCAGTGTGCATGGGGTGTACAAGCTGTCCCCTCTGAGTGTCGGCAGCCAGTGCTGGAAAATGTGCACTCTGGGGCATATGCAGCCTGGGTCTCCATGAGGAGAGCACCTGCAAAGAGCAGACCCAGGAGAACGAGCTGGACTCAGGGAGCAGGGCAGGGAGCCCTCAGTGACAAGCTCCCTCCTTCAGTCTTCAGCTAACAAATGACCAAGAGAGCGTTATTCAAACAAACCTATGATATGGTTAATGGAAAAACAGGAAAGCTGAGAATTTATACATTTTTCTTTCAAACTTCAACATTTAAAAAAAAACCCTCTTAATTTCACTGTGGACTAATAAAAATTAAAAGAAGATGGTGACTGGAAATATTGCTCAATGGTTAAGGGCACGGGCTGTGCTTGCAGAGGACTTAGGCTCGGCTCCTAGCACCCATATCTTGGTTCCCAGCCATCTGTAACTCCAGTTCCAGGTGACCTGACACCATCTGACCACTGTGGGCACCAAGCATGTTACACGGTGCGTATACATACATATAGGCAATGCATCCATGCACATGAGATAAGTGACTCGATTTTTTTAATTAAATAGAGAAACAAATGAAACTTAAAAAAAAAGAAAAACACTGTGGATTAACACTCACTCTCGGAGAAGAGGTTCCTCTCGGCTGGGTCTGTATTTTACCATAATTTCCTTAAGAACCTCCCCCCCCCCCGCGCCCCCCGGGAAAGAAGTCACACAGCAGTTTATTAAATGCGTATCCTGCATTACCCTTAAGTCAGAATCACTTTTCAGAAGTCCCGAGCACAAACGTGGCTTGAAATATAGCCTCGCTATATGCCTCAATTCATCGGCATTTCCCCAAAGAGACCAAACAGAACTTCAAATATTATTTCAGAACCCTGACGGGGAAGGGAAGAAGTGAGATTGATTTCATTTTAAATGACTTGTGCACACTCCACCTGGGGCAGCCATCTCTTCGCCTCATTCCGGTGGTTTTTGTTTGCCAATTAGGGGAAATCACCTGGATTCAAAAGTTGGGGAAAACAAAGTGCTCAACGGAACAAAAAAGGAAAGAGGTTCCTGTCCCCTTAGCGGCTGTCCTGGGTGTCAGCCAAAGTTACAGGCCAGAGCAGCTGCACACCGCCACCTGTGCCCTCGTGAGAACGCAGCCCAGAGCAAAGAGAAGGAAAGGCCCAGTGCCTCTTTACTCTGAGATCTCAGGGAAGCAACTTGATGGTGTCTACAGCCAGGGATAGTCTAAAGACAGACCACAACCAGGGTCCCTTGACCCCAAGGAAAGCCAGAATCAAATTCTTGAGGTAGAGAAGGGAACATTTGCAGTGTGGCAGGTGCTCAGGCCAGAGTGCTGGCGAAGGTCTGCGACGGGGGTGAGGGTCAGTCTCGGGGGTCTGGAGGTGAGGACTGAAGGTCACAGCCTGACCCTGCCTAGTATTCAGAGGAAGGCAGCAGTGGAAGGAATGAGCCTGGTGTTGAACCCAGAAAGGACTCTTCAAACAGGCTGGAGCTCCTATGGGATGAGCAGAAAGCAACAGGGTATGTGAGCTGGGGTGCTGGGGTGCTGGGGTGCTGGGGCGGCGAAAATTAGGCTCTAGGCCACAATAAAATGCTTTCACTGCCAGCAGTGTCCTCGTGGGATCATCAAGGAGTCTAACTCAGACTGAGATGAAACAAGATCTCCGCAGACATTAAGCCTCTTCATATTATGGGATCAAGAGTAAGCCTTGTTAACGGAAATCCTGGGTAACTTTAGCTCACCCAGACATGAAGGGACCACTATGATAAGGCCCTGGGACTGGACACAAAGGACTTCTCAAGCTCGCTCTCTCTCTCTCTCTCTCTCTCTCTCTCTCTGTGAGTGTGTGTGTGCGTGTGCATGTGTGCTCAGGCACATGTTTATTTTTACTTTTTTTTAAACATCATGGAAAGCTTCTTTTTTTAAAGATTTTATTTATTATTTTTAAATAACATTCTGCCTGCATACCAGATCTTACTGTAAATGGTTATGAGCCACCATGTGGTCACTGGGAATTGAACTCAGGACCTTTGGGAGAACAGAGAGTGTTCTTAACCTCTGAGCCATCTCTCCAGCCCTTATTTTTACTTTTGACAGACACCATGTAGCTCAATGAACACAGTATGGTAACAGGCAGACACCATACTCCCTCCCATTCTCAGCCCGCTTGTACTTTTAGAGACTGTTGTCCATGCTTATACAAACAGATACAAATTCGATCACAATATCTTTTTACTTGCTGCAGGAACACTAGTGATAGTGGGTTTCATACCTGTATTGTTATATTTGCTTTAGCATTTAACATTTAACCTTCCATTGTATGGATACCTAAGAGTTAATTTACCCAGCAGCTTATTGACAGAGGAGACATCCTTTCCCATTCCTCACCCTTAAACTTCCCATTTGACTCTTTCACGCGTGTTATACATGTGAACAGAACTTGTTTCTGGAGAACGAACAATGTCCCCTCTCTCAGCAACCATTAATTGCCTATGCATTTTCATCCAGGGGCGGGGCCTTGTGAGAGGCCTCACTCAAGTTGACATGACAGCTGGTGTTGTCTAGGTCTTGTTTAAGGAAGCTGTACTTCAGTTTAATGGTGTAGCTTCCCTGTCATGTACATGAGACGTTATCTCCCAGCAGACATCCTGGTCCTCTGGCTCTTACAACCCCCAGCCTTTCTATGACGTTCGCAGAGCCTCAGATGTCGGGTTGCACTGGAAAGGTATCATCTGGATTGAGCACTGAACAGTCAGCTGTTCTCTGCTCACCATTCGCTGCCAACAGAAGCTTCTTTGATGATGGACAACTCACCTTCTTAGGTCCAGAATGTGTTCATGGTCTACTCTGTGGGCTTTGACCTTCATGAGAGGAAGGCACTGGCTCTCTGATCCTCTTGGATGCTGTCCTGTGGGCAAAGTTTCAAACCATGTCCAATTTTTCAGCCTTTCGCATGTCTGGCTGTGCTGTTTTTGTCTGTCTGGTACATGGGTCCCTTCGAGTTCTGTTTGGGAGTCCACAGACTTCGAAGTCTGCGTTGTCTCCATTTTTCTACACAGTCCTACCCTCTGCAGCTGTGACAGAAGGGCCCCCTCCTTACCACAGGAGCAGGGACAGAGCAGCAGCCTTCCTCCTTGTCTCCCCTCAGCAGCACCTGGCCTTGTGTGTGTGCCTGCAGTTTGTCTGGAAGAGGGAAGGTCAGGGGACAGTGCTTTTGTACTACCAGGAACCCTGGCCCTTTGCCTAACGAACAAAACTAGAAAAAAAAACAAAAAATGCTTAAACAAACATAAAGACTTTTCTTTGCCTTTTTTTTTTTTTTACTCTGCACCCACGGGTGTTGCTAGGTGATGGCTTTTCCAGGGCCCAGGCTGCTGTGTCAAAGAGGCAAACACAAGAACACAACATGCAGAAGAAAGCAGCACTTGCTGCTCAGTGCTGAGCGGCTCCCAGAGTGTCAGGGATCGCCAGTGTTTGGCTCCATCTGTCAGTGGCTTCTCAGATGTTGACCCTAAGGCTTTAAAAATAATATCTAGGAGGAGCAGGACAGCTGAAGAAGACAACTGCTCATAGAAATGTTTGTAGAAAGGAACCTGAATTGGGAAATAAAACATGCAGCTTTTCCCACATCTAGAGCATTAGCTGGAGTAGCTATGGGCTTAGGAAGCACAGGAACCTGGAACAAAGGTAAATAGTTCAGTCCACCAGACTAGAAACAAATGCATGGAGAGGTCTGCAACCTGAGCATGCTTACTCCTGGTGTGCCCCACCCCCACTCTCTGAGGCCCCAGCAGGGCATTTCCTCCCTGAGTGCTACCTCCCTGAACAGCACAGCACTCGCCTGACTCAGGCTCTGCTTCTCATGGAACAAGGGGAGTGGAAGGCTTACAGCCCCTACAAGGCATACTCCATCTGTCAATCATCCTTATCTAGGCTGTCGATGCTGAGTCAGCGCTGCCTTCCTGTGGAGGCCAAGCCCAAAGCTCTTCCCTGTAAGCCTGGAAGAAGGAAATGCTTTCATGCTTTCCGCTGTGCCTTTTCCTCCCTGGCTGAGTGGTCAAATCTTACATAATTACATTCTTTCTAATACTCACTTTCAAATGATGCCCACCCGCTGCCTGCCAACCCAAGAAAGAGCCCTGTCGACACCCACCTACGACCCAAACACCTTTCTGTTCCCCAGTGCTTGGAGCTGACCCTGCCGGACATGGTCTCTTCCTGGGCTTTTGCTGAAACAGGTCTTGTTTTTCTCTACTCTTCACGCTCTTTTCTCACAACGCCCTCTTTAACAAATAGAAAACCAAGAACAAGCACCATGGCATGGTAACAGCTGAATGAACACGCCGCCAACCTCTCTGTTCCCTTGCTACCACCACCAACCTTTCCCTTTCCTGGCAAGCTCGCAGAAAAGATAATGGGCCTTTATGATGTCCCGCAGCTTCACACAACACTTCATTCCCTTGTTCTCTGCCAAAGCCTCCAGTCTTCTTCAAATCCAGCCCTTTGCCGTGATGTTCCTCTCTTTTCCCTCAGTTCCTTGATAGCTCTCCATCTCCTTCAGGGATTTCTCAGCAGCCCAGAACTACTTCATCAGCAGTGGCATGATGGCTGTCTTAATTCGGGTCACCACTTCTATGATGAAACCCCATGACCAAAAGCAAGTTGGGGAGTGGGGAGGAAACTTTTTTTTTGTCAGTTTACATGTCCATCTTTGAAGGAAGCCAGGACAAGGCAGGATCCCAGAGTCAGGTGCTGACTCAGAGGCCATGGAGGGGTGTTGCTCACTGGCTTGCTCCACATAGCTTGCCCAGCTTGCTTTATAGAACCAAGGACCACCTGCCCAGGGATGGCCTCACCTGCACAATGTGCTGGCTCAGCCATCATTGATTACCAAGTAAGAAAATGTCCTACAGGCTTGTGTACAGCCTGAATTTATGGGGGAATTTTTTGCATTTGAGGCTTCTTCCTCTCAGATGACTTAAGCTCCGTGATTCTCAACCTTCCTAATGCTGAGACTCTTTAATCTAGTTCCTCATGTTCTGGTGACACCACCCCATCAACCATAAAATTATTCTTGTGGTTACCTCATAACTAATTTTGCTACTGTTATGAATCATAATGTAAATATCTGTGCTTTCTGATGGTTTTAGGCAACCCCTGAAAGGGTCATTCGAGCCCCCAAAAGATGGAGACTCACAGTTGAGGACCTCTGCTTTAGCTTGTGTCAAGTTGACATAAAACTATCTAGCACAAGGGTGGTGATGAGGATAATCCTGACTGACCAACCTTCTGTATTGAGCGCTTATACCAAATTCCAGGCCAGATAACGGAAATGTGTTATCACCTTTCCTTCTAATACAAATTAATTTTTGAATGTGGAAGCTGAGGAGTGGCAGGTGATACTCCTGCCAGAAGCCGCAGGGGATATAGGCTTGCACAAAGGATTCATGTTTGCTATTTTCAGTCTAGTTTGCATCTTCTCCTTGAATTATTTTGCCTATTTTCATGGTTTTCCATGAATGCCATCTAGCAAAAGGATAGATGCCTTCTGGCCTGGCCTTCCAGGTCCTAAGCCATTCTTGCTATTGAATTTTCTTCTGATGTATTAGCATTGTCCAGAGACATGGACCCTCTAAAGCAAATAGATGGTGAGATGGTATGTATGTAGGGAGGCAGATAGTAACAGCTTTAATGTGTGATGGTTCATGTGGTAATGAAAAATAGGAAGTTCTGGTCTGCTGTCTGCAAACTGGAGAGCCAGGAAAGCTGCTGTGGAGCTTTTTTACTTGTCAGAAAGCCCGAGAACTGGGGCTGAGTAGCAGGTCAAGTTTGAGTTCAAAAGCCTCAGACCGTGAATGCTGAGAGTTGCAAAGATGGACATCTGTCTGAGATGTGACAGATAATGGCCCTCTCCCCTATGATGTTGCTTCACTGGAGTCCTCATCAACACAGGTGAGGGCAGACCTCCTGTCCTCGGGACCTGGGTGTCCCTCAGTTCAGAGAAGAGGTCTCAAAAAATCACCACAGCCCTCTGAACTCATGATGTTCTCCCTCCTTGGGAGTCCTCCTTCACTTCTGTCACTGAGATGTCAGCTTCTCCTCACTGTATAAGGGCTCACAGCATTCTGCCTTCTTCTCTCCTTTACTCACCATTTACCAGACAGTCTTGACTTTACCTGCTGCTTCTTTTCCTCCCTGGTATCAAGTTCACATTCCCACAGCTCCTCTTGTGATCTTGTCTATGATCCTGTTACTCTGTATGAAACATTCTGACTCTTCCGATTGGAGGAAACAGGGAGAAGGTGAGCCTGCTCTGTAGTGCAGTCATACCACTGGAGAAGTTTCTTGGTTAGGGATGGACTTTCTCGGCTTCTCTGAGCTGGGATTTTGTCTGGTTTGAACCTGTGCTGTCTGAAACTCTGTAAGTTTACACGTCCATCAACCTTACTGTGTCTCAAGTATGGTGTTTCCTCGGAGGCACCCACTGCCTCTGGCACTTGCATGCTTTCTGCTTCTCCCTTCAAGGAGAGCCTTTAATCCAACTTTAAAAATTGCTTGGTTATTCCTGTAAAACCCATGCTGCAGCAGCATCAGTGTATATTGAAGGCAATTTGTCATTGTTATTCACAGGGCTTGTAGCTGAGTGAAACTGAAGATTACTTTTCTGGAAGCCTAACAGGACCTCCAAGCACCATGAACACTGATCAGTAGCGGTGAAGCTTCTGGTTAAGCACCAGCTCCATTTCTCTGTTTGATGACATAAGCCCATGCTTTCCTCATCAACAGGGTCTTATAATCATGTTGTGGAGGGTAATGAATACCACCTATGATGTTTGGGGGAACCTCTGGATACCTTTTGGCCAATGACTCAACAAGACTTAAATCTTTCCTGGTATCAGCAGTTTTATTTAGTGGCATGTGGTGTCTAGTTGAATTAAGTTGGGGATAGATGTGCAATGTCTTCCCATCATATGGTGGGTCCATTTAAATTCCTTCTATGCATGTGCATATTTTAGGAAACTCCTATAGTAATGGGGTTGCATATGGCTTTTCAAATGTCTTCATTGTTAGTTACCCTGCTCTCCTATCTCCTTCACCTTTAATTTTATTGGTCTAATTTCCCCTTTATAACAAGATATTGTATTTCCTCTTTCTTAGAAGGTCTTCTCCTCCTCCTTTGTCTTTTACTAGTACCTGATGTCTGTGAATATAAAGTACAACACACATATCTTTCGTAGACTTTTCTATTTCTGTAATAAAACACCATGACTAAAACATTTAATTGGGCCTATGGTTTCAGAGGGTTAGAGTTCATGATGGCAGAGCAAAGGCATGGGGGCAACAGAGCTGAGAGATCACATCTTGATCTGAAAACAAATGACCAGACTGAGAGAGCTAACTGGGAATGATGTGGACTTTTGATACCCCTCAACTGTTTACAGTACACCACCTCCAACAAGCCCACACCTCCTAATCCTTCCCAAAGAGTTCCACCAAATGAGGATCAAGTATTCAAGTATGTGAGCCTATGGAGGCCATTCTTGTTCCAGGCACCAAAATATCAAAGGCATAAGTTCTAATATTTACATATAAGATAAAACATGGGATATTTGTCATTAATGTGTACTAAGAGTTCACAAGGAGAGAAAGTCAGAGACACTGATAAATGATAATGGAAGATTAAAGCAATATAGACAGTCTGGGGTGACACAGCCAACTAAGAAGCGTGAAACCCCTTCATTCATTCTACTCTCAGAAATCCTTCTTTAGCCTTATAGTTTTAAATTCTCTCTACTTAAAAAAAAATGAATCAATTTGTGAATTTAAAAACATACTTGTAAGTTACAAGCCATACATTAGGGTCTTTTACATTTAATCTTTTTGGGGAGTCATTTAAAAATGTTGGATCAGCAAGATATCTCAGTTTGTCAAGGTGCTGGCTGCCAAGCCTTTTGACCTGGACCTGATTCCCAGAACCCACATGATGGAAGGAGGTAACAGCTCCCCAAGGTGTCTTCTGACCTCCACATTCTTTTTTATGGTACATGTATACACTCCCACTAAATAAATGGGGGGAAAGGTGAAGATAGACACAGTCATAGTATTCAAAGCCAGCCTAAATACCAATCCATTTTGAAGGCTTCCAAGGCTTCATTAACTCAGTACAAAATGTGAAAAACGTTGTTCTTCTTAGCTGGCTCATTGTCTCTTAAGGGTGGGGTTGTACAAATGCCCGATATGGAGGAAGAAGGGCCTAGAATAATGGGACTTCTCTGTTTTGTTTTGTTTTGTTTTTTTTCTGCTTTTGGAACATTTGACTTTTTGTGAGCTCTCCTTGTTTATGAACCAAAAATGCTTTTGTTTATTAAGATAATTAAATTATTTTTGGAACATAAACAATGCAAGATAAGGGACTCAACACTGTGAGCCACTCTGTCTCTCTCTGTGCTAACAAACGGTCAGGGTCATAATAAAACACATCTCTGTCTAAATAAGGCAAAAGTGCTCCGGTCCCCTCTGATGGAGGAGGAATCCACACAGAGCATCCCCTGTTTCTGCTGCCCCAGAGCACACTGTGACTCTCATGGGACATGGTGTTATACAGCAGAGACTAAAATTCATTTCAGACAACAAAGGCAGCACCTTTGATGCTGGCTTATCACCCACAGGGAGCAGACAGCTCCGTCCAAGCATGAGAACTCCAGGCAGGGCCTTCTCCAAGTCTGCCTGAGACTTCCAGGGCTGTGAGCAACCAGCACACGTGTCCTGGGAAAGACAGCTCGGGTTTCTGCTAGTCACATAGGGGCCATTGACGATGATCTTCTAGAGGATAGAAAAACAGGTCATGACTTTTTAGAACATGAGTGTTCCATCCAAATGTAATGTTATATTCTCTGGTTTATGAGATTAAAGCCAAAGCTTTGGTCACTTCTGTCAGTCTCTCTGAATGAATGCCCAGGAGTCCTGAGAACAATATTAAAAACAAATGATAAGAGGAAAACTCTTGTATTCCCTGGGGCTGCTTTCAGACAGGCTCAGCATCATATTCTCTTCCTTCTGTGGGTGCATGTGTGTCTTAATGCATCATGTTTGTGGGTGGTTTTGTGTGCAGTGCCAATTGTGTGTAGATGCGTGTGATTGAGGCCAGAGGTTAACACAGGTGTCTTTGTTGACTACTTCCCTTGTTTATACACTGAGGCAGAGTCCCTCACTTTAACCCACAACTTGCCAACTCAGGTAGTCTAGCTGGCCAGCTTGCTCTGGGGATCCTCAGTTTCCCCCTCCTGAGTGTTAGGGTTACAATTGGGATGCTATGCCAGCTGGCATTTATGTTAGCGTCGGTGATCCGAATTCCAGTCCTCACAGTCAGATCCTACCTTCACAGAGCTTGGTCTCCCCGCCCAGGCTCAAAGGGCTTGTCAAATATAGCACCTGCCCAACTGTAGTTCTCTCTTCCATATGTATCTGAACCACCGCAGCTCTCCAGCATTCGAGGAAAGATTTCAACTACAGTCCAGGTGCACATGACGAAGCGGCATTTGGAGGACATGTACGGCAACCACAGTCTGAGACTGGAGAGAAGGCAGAGCCAGCTGGGGGATCATTCTCTGTGTCACTGTCCCATGACACACGTGGTGTCTCATGCTGTTGTGCTGCCTTGAGGACCAGACGTGTTCTGTATCCATCCAAGAGGTCTAGGGTGTACAGAAGAATTCCCATGAGGCTGGAGATTGTTGGCCATGGTGACCAAAAGAGGATGCATGAAATCATCTACCTTGTCAGTTTCTAAGAAACCAGTGAAGTCTTCACTATCTCAAAATTAATATCCGGAGGCAAAGGATGAAGATCTTCTGCTCTCAGAGGAGGACTGAGTGTCAGGAAGCTAGAACTGGACATGGTTTCCTGTTCTGTTTGTTTGTTTGTTTGTTTGTTTGTTTGTTTGTTTGAGGCAGGCCCTCTCTGTGTAGCCCTGCCTGGTTTGAACTTGCTGTGTAACCAGGCTGGCCTTGAACTAACAGAAAACTGCCTGCCTGAGAACTGGGATTACAGGCATGCACCACCATGCCCAGTGACTCCTACACTTTGAAATCCACTGTTTGCCACTTGCTTCCTGTTAGCCTCGCTGGTTTGAGGAGTGGAGGAAGCTTCTTTGTCTCTGGGACACAAACTTGAATACATGAAGGCACAGCAGTACTTTTATCCCTTACTTATTCTTATTAGTTATGTATGAGTCTTTACCTTTATATATGTACATGTTTGGTGTCTACAGAGGACATAAGAAGGTGTCAGATCTCCTAGAGCTGGAGTTACAGGTGGTTAGGAGGCCCCCAGCGTGAATGCTTAGAGTGGAACCCAGGTCCTGTGCAAGAGCAATGTATGGTTTTAACTGCTGAGCCACTATCCTACTTTGAAAGAAATAATTAAAACAAGACACTCAATTTTGAAGTTACTTTGGGTAAAAGAGGTGAGAGAAATGGCGTTCACGCCTGTATCAGCCATTCCCCAGCAATTTGTTTCTTCTTTGTCACATAGCCTAAGCAGTGACACCAGACAAGTGGGTCCCCCTGCCTCCCATTAAGGGACTTCCACTGGAGGGTGGTTCCATCAAAGAGAGAGGGAAGGAGGGAGGCAGGGCACTTTCACTCTCCCCAGCTCTCCAAAGGGCAGCCAACAACCCCTATGCCAGTTTCCTCAGCACATCTGTGTCCTTCATGATTTTTGCATTCTTCTCTTGTCTTTATATCTGACCCTCACTATCTTTGGAATTGGCACGTGAGGTGGAGCTACCAAATTCCACGTTGGTGAGACAGGAGAGGTGTTCTGGCAGTTGGGGTGGGGGGCGGTGAGGAAAAGATTCAATCAGCTGGAGGCTCACTAATGACCCTGGTGTGTTTTTCACGTCTTGAAGTCCAAGACCACAGGGCCAGCAGATTGGCCCTCTTCTTGCTTCACAGACGGTACCTTCTTGCTGTGGCTCATGAAGGGATGAGGAGCTCTCTAGGGCTCCTTTCCTAAGGGCACTAACTCTGACCCTAAGAGCCCCATCCTCACCACCTCATCACTTCCCTAAGGCCCAATGTCCTAACACCATTGCCCTGCGAGCTTGAGCATGATGCATTGGGTGAAGGAGGCTGCATTGGTTACTTTTCTCATTCCCGTGACAGCACACGCAACAGGAAGCAGTTTCGAGAAGAAAATGTGGTTTGCTGCAGTTGGAGAGGACACTTCAGTCCCTGTTGCCAGAGCAGGGGGCCAGACGGACAGACACCTGCAAAGAGTAAACAGGAGGTGAGCTGGGCTCTAAAACCTCAAGAGAGTGTTGCACAGACAATGCACAGTTAAGAGTGCTGGCTTCTCTCACAGAGCCCCTAGCTTTGGTTTCCAGCACCCACTAGGTAGTTCACAACTGCCTGTAACTCAAGCTGTTAAGGGCCATGCTTCCCTCTTCTGGCCACTATGGGCACCAGATGCATACAGTGCTCACAAACATACATAAAATAAAATTAATTTGTTAAATAGACAAATTAAATAAAGAAGCAAAATAATCCCCTAGACCTGTTCACTTTCTCTAGCAGAGCTTTACCTCCTGAAGGTTCCACAACCTTCACGAACAGTGCAACCACTTCCCTAGGTGTCTTGTTCAATGTTCCAGTACAGGAGCCTGTGGGAGAGTCCTCCCACAGTGGAAGCACAACGGAGATGCACAAGTGTTCATCCTGGAGCCCCTCGTCTCACTCTGAAAACCTCCCTTGACAGAACCTTTTAGCTCCATAAAGATCCCAGGGCAAAGACTCGTCTGACCTGCTTCTCACAGGTTCACAGGCATGTGATGGCAGCTGTGGTTGGACAGCAGAGGAGGTGACAGTCACTTGAGGACGCTGAGAGAAGACATTGAGGCGGACCCTAAGCACCTCTCAGAGCTCCCAGCAGCGTAAATGGAGTGTCCATTTCCTCCAGCCCCGTTGGCACAGCAACCAGAGCCGTTCCATGCTGGTGACAACATGGTGTCTCTTTTTCTGTACCCAAGTGCTCACAGTGACTGATTTTCCCACTTTTGCGCCTCTCCAAGGGAGAAGGAAAGTTGGGGCACTCAAAAGGATGTTGGTGCCCCTTAAACGTACAGAAGGGCAGCAAATGCTCGGGCCAACTCATCAAGGGGTGGAGGGATAAGGGACCAGGTTTACAACCCTCAAAGCAACAATGGTGCTACCCTATCTCAATCTGAAGGATGCCCTGGAGACCTCAGAACCTGAATTCGGGCCTGGGGGCCTGGGGCAGCTCTAACAGCAATGGAGAAATTCTGCCAGGCGCCTGGTGGAAATACTGTTGTAAAATCAGGGTCCATGCCGGCTGTCGGGGGGGGTTGGCACACATGCTCCTTTTTCCACTGCTGCAGGCCAAGCAGGAGGTTGGGCCTCCTGCCTTGGGCCTTTTTTTTTTCAGCCCCCACACCTGTAGCCCTCAGTTGTTAAACCGTCCACATGCCCTCCCGGGTTTATTGAGTGGAACTGGACTTGACACTTGGCTGGCATGTTGGAGGCCATGCGTTTCCAACATTCCAAGTGAAAATGGTTTGTATCTCCTGGCCCTGCTGGAGGGTCCCAGGGTGAAATACTGCATTCTCGGCAGCTTGCTGACTGGCTTTGGGTGGGATCATGCTTCTCCCCTTCCATCCTCCATCAACGTTAGATCTTTGTCTCTGTCTCTGTGTGTGTGTCCCTCTCTTTTTTTGTCTGTCTCTCCCTCTGTCGGTCTCTCTGCTTGCCTCTTTCTCTGTTTCTTTCTCTTTCTCCTTCCCCTCTCTCTCTCTCTCTCTCTCTCTCTCTCTCTCTCTCTCTCTCACACACACACACACACACACACACACACACACACTTGTGCCCGGCAGCATCTGAGCTTCAGCAGAGGACATTTCCATCTGGAGGGGGATGGGGCAACAGCTAGAGCAGCTCCTTCCCAGGCTCCACTTGCAGCTGGGATGACCTCATGACTCTGAAATGGCTGGTGAGGCTCAGAACAGGGCTGGGATTGTATTCAGGGAATGGAAAGCAGTGTGACAGACACCACGCCAGCCTCAACCGCCTGCTGCGTTATTATTGCCATTATCGGTATCACTTGGAAAAATCCATCTTATCTCCAGTGCAAAAAGGCCCTGAACACCTCTGCTGGCAACTTACTGCTGCTCCTGGGGTGATGAGCTGCAAGTCTTCCAGGGCCTGACACAGCAGCCAGGTTTGAGGTGGAGGGAACGTTCATATGGAACCACTTTTTAGGTGCATTTTAACTTTTATGGGAAAAGTAGTGAAGTTATTTTTTTTCCATGTGAGCATCAAGAGGATCCAAAGTCAGTTTGACAAAGCTGTTTGGGAGGTTGGAGCATGATAGGGGAGGGGACATCCCTGTTTCTCCTGTAGGGGCCACAAGATCCTGTAGAGTCCAGCTCTACATAGATTCAGGCCACATGTAGTTTGGTCGTCGGGTAACCTGGCATTTCTGTGTGGTGGAAATTGTCCTGGCCAAGCCTGGGTGTTAGGGTCATATGAATGTGGAGGGTCAGATGTGAGGAGGCACGTTCTGATGCTGGGGGAAAAAAAGCCACAAAATAAAATGCACCGTTTCTACAGTGTGACCATTCACAGCAGCAGAAAGAGATCTGGTTGAATATACATGGGACAATATTTAAAAGGGGAAAAAACAAATGAGAGCTTTTCAGAATGACAACTCTGAGACGAAAAGAAAGAGGAGGAGTGAGCAGGACCCAGGAGGAGAAGGGAACTGGAGCCAGCAGGGCGAGGCTGCATTTTCCGTGCCGGACGTGCAGTACCTAAAACGATTCAAGCAAAGGCTGGGGAGCGAAACTCCTCAAGTCAGCCCTGGAGAGAGTAAGAGATGGAGCTCTGTGAAGTGAGGTAACCTCACAGAGCTTCAGGGGGCAGCGAGATCACTTATTGGGTAATTGAAGATTTGTCATAAAACAGGAGAATGAGGTGTTGGTGGTTCACAGGCCTCTCCAAGCCCCACTTAGCTAATGTGGAGCTTCGGGTTTTAACCTATGCCCGGGTAATTAGTGGCTTTACTTCTTGTTTTCTTTTCCTTCAGCTGAGACAGAGCAAGTTGGTGTGATTGAAAAGTGAAGCCAGGTGTGAGACAGGTATGTGACTGTCTATAAATCAGCAGGTGCTGTGGTAGGGGGGACACCTTTCCACGAAGTCATGCGAAGGTCGTCCATAGTCTTTCTGATCCCAAGGTCCTCGCCTTGTCTGTCCGAGCAGGAGGCTATGCATTTCTTCTCTGACTGTGCCGCATAGAGGGGCAGGGCAGCAGCAACAGGCAGACCTGGTACACATGCAGACTTACCACGTGCCCCCCTACCCAAATTTGGAAAACCTTTTCCCTACCTATAATAAGTTCGCTCTTATGCCAGAAAACTCAGCAGTTAAAGACAAATGACAAAATTAAAAGCAGATAGAATCCAGCAATGACTATCATTTTATTTTATATTTATTTTTGTATATGGTATTTCACCTGAATGCATGTCTGTATAGCACATTTGGGCAGTGCTCAAGGAGGGCAAAGAAGACATCAGGTCCCCTGAAACTGGAGTGACAGACACTGCGAGCCACCAGGTGTGTCCTGGGAATAGAACCAGGGTCCTCTAGAGGAGCAGCCAGTATTCTTGGCCGTAATTCACCTCTCCAGCCCCTGTGACTAATTCTTGATGGTTAGATTACGAACGCTTTCTATGGTATTGTTTCACAGTACAAATTTACCATTCCGTTGGCATCTGAGGATTCCAGACTCAAGGCATTTCCTTCACACCATTTTCTAGTCAGGTTCCTGCCACCCATGCCTTGGTAAGAACTGATTTAACTCTCTGCCTTCCACACTGGTGTTGCCATTTTCAGAATGTCATACAGTGTCAGACAGAACAAACCTTGCTGTGACGGACTTCCTTCCTTTAGCTCACCACTTCTGGACTCACGCGTGTAGCCCCCATGTCACAGGTTCTTGTGTGCTCATTGCATTTTCACCATGACTGCGCTGGGGTGGAAGCCAGGGCCCCGTACATGCCAAGCCCCTGTCCCCTGAGTCGTAGAGAGCCACACCATGTGGTCGTGTTGACATGTATTGGTCTACTTACGATGTGTGGCCTTGGGAGCATTTAGAATTTGTGGGTTGAGCCCTTTGTCTACTTTGGAATATACTTACACCGTTTGCTGCCAGGGTGCGCCAGCTCAGCCTCTCCTGGGATGCAAACAGAAGCTCTGTATGAGCTTTCAGTTGGGTTCCCCGTATCTCTTCTGTCCTGCTCTGTCCCTTCATTGGCTCCCTCTTCAGAAACTTCAGTTTGGGTTTTTCTGATGCTGTTGCCAAGAGGCCTGTGCAAGCAGAGGCTGCAACTTTACCCTCGTGCTCTTTGCTTGGGGCACACTTGTCATCATCTAGACTTCAGTTCTTCAGGAGTGCATTTGCAAGATGAGGCACATTTCCTTTACACACTTGCAAAATAGCATGCTCCTGTCCCCTTCACCAACAACCAGAGCTGTGGGATTTGTCTACCTTCCCCTATAGACCATAAGTTCCCCGGCCAGGTTCAGGTCTCTTTTATTTATGATTTTTCTCCATTTATAATCTATATGTGCCTAACATGAGCCCAACCTTTGCAAATTCCTGCATAAGGAGACACAGCTCCTGAGAGTGTCAAAGTTGCCTCACCACGGCTGGATATCCTGCCTATCTCTACCCCGGTCTCTCCTGTGGGCAGGGACAGCAAAATGTTGCTGTTACCCACACAGAGAGGGGACTGGGCTGATGAGCAGAGGCAGGTGTTCAGTGCACAGAGTCCATTATGGCTGTAAAGAGAGGAAAACAAAGACAAAGGAAGTGTTTTCTTAACTTCAGTTTTAGGAAAACTAGACATTCAGCAAACTTAACCCCACCACTCTGATCAATCTCTCTGATATTTAAATCTTCACCATGGTTCCTTGTTGTCTACCCAAAGCCAGGTAAGCCGTGAGTCTTTCTGGAGACTTCTGTGTGTGCCCTGGAACACTGGGAATTTAAAAATGGGAGCATTTGCCAAACTTTACTGTGGAGTGTATTTGCATTCTTCTCCTGGAATTTTTTTCAGTCAACTTGGCATGTGCTGAACCACTCACCTAAGTCTTTTTCCTTTCCAGCTACCCAGAAGGTTTACACAGACCAGGCAGGAAATGAAAATAAAAGGCAGAATAAGTAAAACAATGCACAAATACTGTCCTTCCACAGTTGCAAGGAAGCTGGTGTTCTAGAAAGCGTGTGGCCCTAGGAAATGTGGACTGTATTCAAAGCAAGGGTGAAACACAAAGTCAGAGGCTAGAGAGATGGTTCAGCCCCTGAGAGCAACACACAGCTCTCACAGACGACCAAAGCCCACATCTACAAGCACACAGCTAACTCAAGTCCAGCTTCAGGGGAGTGTAACGTTCTCTTCTGGATGCTCAAACATTTGCGCTCGTGTGTGCATGTTCACACACACTCTCACACACACACTCTCACACACACTTATACTCACACACACTCTCAGACACATGCATACTCTCTCTCACACACACTCTCAGACACATGCATACTCTCTCTCACACACACTCTCAGACACACTCTCTCACACACATACTCTCAGATACACACATACTGTCTATCACACACACATTCAGAAACACACACACACTCTCTCAGACACTTTCACACAGAAACACAGACATATATGCTTTCTCTCCCCCCACACACTCTCTTTCACACACACACTCAGATAGACATATATACATTCTCTCTCTCATACACACACGCGCACACACACACACACACACTTACTTAAAAAAAATAAATCTTCCTTTCTAAGAAAAAGCAGGGCCAGGGCTGATGGACACTTTTGATGATCCAAGAGAACCGTTACACCAAGCGCGTTTTGATTTATTCTGTCTGTGGGTTTTAAGGATGCCAACTGAAACAAAGCAGGATTAAAAGTCTATGTGGGCAAATGTTATGCAGGCCAAGTCACACACATCTACACACTGAATCTGACTTGTCATAGCCAACTTGGACACCTCGGTGTGGCAGGATCATGATGTCTTTTTCCTGTTTCCACTCTGCAGTGACGAGAAATTATTAAACATAAGCCTCTCACCATGTGAAGCAATATGACAAACCCTTCTCTTCATTTGTCAGGGTCAAATATAAACTTCACACAATGTATATACTTAACTCCCTGCAGTCACAACCATATTTGGGTAGATCCACCTGGCTTTAATGTCTGGTACGAGTATAAGCAAACTGTGGGTTTCTCTTTTGCATTCGCAAAGAGAGCACGTTTAATAGCCATAGGCTACTAGGTTAATAGGTAGCTGACATAAATTATTATTATTTCATTGTGTGTGTATGATGCATGATATGTGTGTGGGCATGTGTACCATGGTGCACATGTGGAGGTCAGGGGACAATTTTGTGGAGTCAGTTCTGTCTCTCCACTGTTACGTGGGTTCCAGGATAGATCTCCAGCAGCTAGGCTTGTGCTGTAGAGAACTCGGGTGTGCAGAGACTGGGGTTAAATGCCCTGACTCCCTTGTCCTTCATACAGCATAGTGCTCCCGGCTCCAAGGCTCTTTGAGTGGTCAGGCAGGCTCCAGTTGCCAACAGGAGTCACAGGCCTGCTAACCAGAGCTCTCCTGGCACCCTCCTCTCCTGCACTTCTGGGGCTCATCTCCTCAACAGATGGCACACGCTCAATTCTTGCCAGCAGATCCCAGGAGTTTTCTTCCACAGCCCACATTTGTCCTTCAATGCAGAATTGAACCCAATCCACAGAGACCGAGGCCTCAGGTCCAGCACCATGGGTCTCTCGGCAGAAGCAGATGGTGGTACAGCAGCGTCCGCTTGGACTCTCAGCTCTCGCATTTCCAGGCTAAGGCAAATGAGCAAAAGCTAATGCAAAATGGAGCAACTGGAAGTCTGTGCAGGCCTCACAGCTGTGTATGAGTTCAGCAATTCTGAACCCACTCCTGGTGCACTCTGAGGTGGAGGAGCAGTTCCCGGCCAAAGAACCAAGTGTTCAAACAACCCCACATTCAGTGGGCGTTCGCAGAGGTGAGGCGTGAGCCCAGACCCACTCAGGCTGGCTTGAATGTGCTGAGGCCGAGACAGTGGATTTCACAGTTGTGAAACTCCTGGGTAACTGTGGGTAGGTGGTTTACAGGATCCCCACTACTACACAATAACAGGTTGGGCATATTTTCCCCCTAACTAAACTGAGATTTCTCTGGGGTTGGGTGCAAACTACAAACAAGACAGATGTTATTCTAGAAGCACCTCCCCCTCCCGAGAGAGACATGTCTCAGAATTGATACCACCCACCCACCCCCAACCTGGGGTGGCCATATGCACAGCTGAATGCAGAAACACGCCGTGGTGAATGTGGGCTAAGCCAGCTCATCCAGCACGCTGGGATGTGCTATCAGTGGGAAATGAGCCACAGGGACTGTGTGTGAGTTCTAGCCTGCTACAGGTCTGGCTGAGAGCATCTAATTTCAGAAAGGATGCATTCAGGACACTTTAAAAATTCCTTTTAACTAAAAATGTCTTTTGCCTCATAAAACAGAACTCTGAGACCCCCACATGAGGGACTCAAAAGCCATAAGCTGACCACGGGGCCCTTGGATGGCATTCCCTGCCTGCTTCCATTTGGCCAGGTCATCCAAACGGATTGATACTTTTGTGTACATTGAAAACTACTCAGCTCTGGAATTTTGGAAAATTGTAGAATGGAGTGCCAGAAAAGGAAAAATGTTTCCATGGTCATATGTCTATAGACACCTCTTGAGAAAAGAATGGTTGTTTAAAAAATTGAATCTTGTAAGTTCTAAATTGGCTGCTTCAGAGCACCTGTGCTGGGCTCTTGCTTGGAGCCGAGGATTACAAGCTCAGTGAGAGTCCCGAGGACAGATAAGAAACCGAGCTGCTGGCCATACATCCCAAACCTCACCCATCAGACCCAAGGGGCCTCCCTTCCTACCTCATGTTCAAACACAGGTGTTCGGCGATTTTCAGTGCCCCATGGAACTGGAAGAGTTTCTCATCTGGGGAAGTTGTTGGCAGCATTTCCAACATCCTCTGCTCTTTAGGAGGATGTCAGAATCCTGCTGACCAGAACTTGAGTGACCAGCTCCTATGTCAGATTCTACCTTTCATCCTAAAGACAAGCCACTGAGGAGCAAGCACTCCACTGTGACAACAGGTAGCATTTCTATGCTCCTCAAATCTCAATACTGTGTAATCTGTGACATCCTGTGAGATATGTCAGAGTCTCAGGGTTAAGCAAGATGGCGTTACTGTCAGGTCAATGAGCATAGCAATTAAAACAGGCTTGGCTAACACGCTGCACAGCAGCTGATGTCACATTCATTATTTAGTTATACCTTCTCCTTCATACTGTTAGGTAGAAGTCAACAGCCACCCCCCACCCCTTCATGGGAAGAAACACATCTCTCTGAGGACCAGAAGCATTTGTCTAAGCTCATCATCCACCCAGGGACATATTTAGAAGGATCCCAGCTGGAAACTGTGCTCTAAGCCCTTGGTTGTTTCCATTACAGATGTCTGAGCAATAATTAAATTGAAATGACAGCAGAGAGGAAAATTTGAATGTACCAATAACTTCATTTTCCTGGCTTCTCTTAAAAAGCAGGAATATAATTTGAACAAGAAATCATATTTTAAAAAACATGAACATTGAAAATTCTTTTTCCTCTTGCCTGGCAACAGACTTACAGTCTCTTTCTCAATTAGTCTTCTCTGCTTTCTCTGCTACCCTCTCCCTCCACCCTCAAAGTATTTAAGATCTTACAACCATGTGTGCTGCATGCAGGATAAAGGCTGGGCAGGATTGCTTTTGCATACCTCTTGGAAACATAATAGCATGCATTTGCTGTCGCCAACTAAAATGAGTCTTCCATGGGCAGCCCGGCTCCCTCCAGACCCCACCAGGCTCACACATCTGCAGCCGTTCAGACCCTCTGATCGCCCTTGTCTAGATCCGTTTCCTTTTTTTCTCTAAGCGCTGAGCAGTCTTGAATCTTAGCTGGCATGGGGAGGCATAAAGATCTGCTTGGTACTGGTTTCAAGTTTGATAAAGTAAATAATGACACAGGAAATGCAAACCATTAAAAGTTTATTTTATTACCCACTTGAGGCATGCCTCTCCTTCCGGTTCAAATACAGCCTCTTTATAGGGTTCTGAGTTAGAAGTCGTAATTGAAGTCGTGATTTCTAAGAGCTCAGCAGAGGGCCTCCATCAGAGTAGCACCAAATGCTTTGGGGGCTCCATCTGCCACTCCAGACAAGACCACAGAGGAAGGCAGACTGAGTATCCTGGACAAAGTGATTCCTGGAACAGAATAGTAAGAGGGTGTTTTTCCCTGGTCCTGCCCTTGTGGGGAGAATGACTTAGTTCCCGCTCAAACCGTATCATAGCCTTGTTATAAATATTCCATGGCTCTCGATATCAGCCAGATGACCAATTGACAGGTGGGTAAAGAACAAACTCGAAGGAACATTTCCAGAGCAGTAGACCAGGAGCTTAAATACATTTCACCTTATGAACAGAGGTGTTTGTAACCTGACAGACTCAGCATTGTATAGCGATATTTTTATTAAATTCACTTGCATTTTAAAAGTATTCACCTATTTTATAAGCAAAAGAAGGCATAATGCAAAGTAACCTACAACCTTAAGGAAAGGCCCAGATGAGGGAACCCACGGCTCTCTGGAAAGTAGGCCATCTGTGTCATCTGATCCCAACTTGAGGTAGGCCCAGTAGCATGGCCTCTTAGGAAATATAATGCATTTACAAACCCTTTCTGTAGCTATTTATAAAAGATGTATCAGGCAAAAGTTCTGTAAATTTGACATTTTGGTGCCACTTTCCATCTGTGGCTTTGGTTCAAATCCTGCAACAGAGTCTTGAGAAGACAGGTGGGCATCAGAGTGTGGGAGCAACAGTCTTTGACAAGCCATCTGGGATTTATCATGGGGACCATGTTGGCCCCCCTTTGCTGTCATGCAGCTCACCTGGCTGTCTAGGCTGAAGCATAGGCTGTGGTCCCCTAGAAAAGACGATGCTATATCTTGCTTAGTTAATTCAGCAAGTGACTTTCAGCTGCTTATAAAATTCTCACTGTACCCCCACTTACTCCTTTTTATATGGGCTTTTACATCACAGAAGTCATGGGAGATTGAGCACAGGAGCCAGCATGGGGACACAGTCATCAGCAATGCCCTGCTCTTCTTTACATTCTAAAGCAGTAGACATGAGGTGCTGGAAATGACCAAACAAAGGACATAGATGCGGTTTATGTGATAAGTGTGGTAAACACGATACCCCAGACATCAAAATGTTCCCAGAGCCACAAGCTGAGTCTTCCTTTCATGAGTTCCTAAGGCACGGCACTCAGGGGTCTTATAGCTTGAGGGGGTCTCAATTGGCTTTCTATCCTGAATGTGTTTCTTTAGGTTTTTAAAGATTCAGATGATAGCCCCATCTCTACAGAAATACTTAAAGCAAAACTGGCCGACTTGACTTGACGTTAAGGAAGTAGATATCTGGTGACTGTTTTAATTGGTCATTATCAACATCCTAGCTTTGCTGTTCGGGTGTCTGCTTTACTAGTAGACACTTTTCGGATATTTAAATCTCACTATAGGGCCTGGAGGGATGGCTCCACTGGTTAAGAGCACTGACTGCTCTAGCAAATGACCAGGGTTCAGTTCCCAGCACCCATAGGGCAGCTCTCAACTGCCTGTAACTCCAGTCACAGGGATCTAATGACCTCTTGTGGCATCTTCAGGCACTGCATGCACATGATCCAGAGAGACATGCAGGCAAAGCATCCATACTCGTAACATTTTTAAAAAACTAACGAATTAATAAAAAAATTAACTTCGGTTAATTATGATGAAATAGGCCTAAATATTTTGCATCTTGCTCTCACCAGACACATTTCTACCACAGAATCGGCACACCATTAGTGAATGAACATACTGGATGTAGGTGGAACTATTCCATCACTCCTGCAGCAAGGAAGACAAGTGAACAATACAGGGGCCCTGTAGATGCACACCCTGCTGGCCTCTGGGAGGTCATAACCACACAACTAAAGAAATAAATCACAAAAGATGAGGTCCTGTCTGGGCAATGTGCCAGTGCCCACAAGTACACTGAAACACAGAGCTGGCCAGTCTGGGCAGGGGAAGAGAGTCTGTACAGACCAAGCTCTTGCTTTCCCTTCTGTAGGAAGAAGGGAAAGGGGAGAGAGAGAACTTGGAAGCTTCAGACGATGCTGAGGCCACCTCAGATTCTCAAGGAAAGTTGTGTTGGTTTTCTGTTCCTACTAAAACAAATAACCTTGGACTTTCTGGTTTAAAACAACACGTTTTGTTCTCAGATGGTTCTACAGGTCAGAAGTCTTGCTGGGCTGAAACAAACGGTGGGATGGGCCGTTTCTTCTGCAGGCACTGGTTTCCTTGCTCTCCTCCTGACATCCTCTCAGCCCAAGATTCAGCATCTACACACACACAATGGTCTTGGCCTGGTTTCCACCATCAGATCTCCTCTGCTACACAATCTCCTACCTTCCTCCTCCAAGGCCCTCTCGAATTAGGACAAAAACCCTAATCACAGTTTTTTGTTTTTGGTTTTTAGCCTTCTATGGTAGCATAAGCACTGGTTGGGGTTAGGAAGTAAATGTTTAGAGGTATATTAATATGCCTACTAGAAATACAATAACCCCAAAAAATCTACTTCAAGGGTGGTGACCTTACAGATTTGTTTAAACCCTAGAGGTTGCCAATGTTTTAGACTAAGAAATTGTTTATAAATACACAGACTACTTAGCTCCATTAATGAGTTAATAGCATGTATCAAGGTGTACAATCAATAGATAGTTTGGGTTATAAATAGAGTAAGAGGAGAAAAATGAAGCATGTTGCTAAGAAAAAAGTTTTTCAGTGACATCTCTTCCTCCATCATATGTTCATGGGCACCTTAAAGGTAGAATTCACCAAATGAAGAACCTAATAGTTGTTCTCAATGGAACTTCAATGATTCAGGCAAGGATTCCACTGGCAGCTTCAAATGGTCCTCTGTGAAAGTCAAGAACTGTGGGAATAAAGATGAACTTCTTTCAACTTAAACAGGAGCATAATTGGCCTTCTTTTCCCTTAGTGTTGTGGACATAGACATGTTTTTGCTTTGGTCCGAGGTGTGGGATGTGGGACTGATTCAGATTGTCCACAGCAGCAAACTATTTGCCTCGTGAAGGCTCTGAGAGCGGCTCTTTGCCAGCTGCAGATAGTTTAACTCTGAGGACTCTGGAGAGAGAATAAATGCCAGAGCCCTGAGAATGTTGAGGGCTCCAAGAAAGAAGAATGCTTCTGGTGCTCCCCTCCCTCTATCCCAACACTGCACCCGACTGCTGTTGATGCAGTTTGACAAGAAGTTGGGGATATCCTGAAATGAATACTGGACTCGCCCTAAAGAACCCGAGAACCCCAACCAGCAGGAAGTACCTAAAGAAAATCTACTCCTGCTCTCCCACTAACCCTTTCTCTCTCCTACCTGGTATTGGGGTGTTGGAAGGTATTGGAGTGGAGTAGGGAGAAAGAGATATAAGAAACCAAAATAAAATAGTGTTGAAAAGTACACCAACACTTTAGTATCCACCATGTTCCATTGGGGAATAATTCTATTCCATTTCTTGGCTAAATCTTTTATCTATTTTTAAATCTTTCTTTACTTTCCTTCCAATATGTATTCTCTCATTATTTAATACATGTATACCATGAAATGTGATTATATCCACCCTCGTTTCCTCCCTCCAGTTCCCCATTCCCTCAGATCTCTGTCTCCCAATTTCATGTCTCTTCTTTTTTGTTGTCATTAATGACTCACAGGGACCATTAGTGTTCTCTGTATGTGTGTGGGTCATCCCACTGAAGCTTGCATAACCTACCAATAGCTACAAGCCCCAAAAGCAGTGATGCTCCCTCTCCCAGCAGCTACCAACTGCCAAGATTTTCATGGTAACGGAAAGCTTCTCCCCACCTATGAAAGAATCTTTTGGCTTGATCTTGTGTAGGTAACCACAACCATTGTAGTTCATGAGAACAACGGCTGTAGTGTGTCCAGGAGACAGCATCAAATAGCACCTTTCCACATCCACTAGCTCTTACTTTCATTCCATCTTCACGTTTCTGGGGTCTCCTGAGCCTGGACAGACGAGTACTGTTAAGTACATCCCTCTTAGGGCTGAGCACTCACGGCCAGTTATCCTCAGCACTCTCACTGGTTATGCATCTCCATGCTGCCTGCTGCCTACTGAACCAAAAGCTCACTGACCATGAACCAAAGCTCGTGAGAGCAGCTCAGGGCTGTGGCTATCAGCATAGACGTTTACAAGACAATTTGACAACATGACCATTTAGCAAAATAACAATAGCAGGTTCTGTCCTAAGATCCATGACCTCTCCAGCCATGAGCTTTTGACCAGGTTTACAAGATCAGGCATGACACTTCCTCCTCAGGATCAGGCCTCAAATGTCATCAGAAATGTCATGGTTGGTTACTATAGAACAATACTGTACAACTGGGCACACCTATTAACTATGTCTTTTAGAGTCCAGTGTATTTGAGTTCTGAGACCTCGAGGATATTTACAATTTCATATTCACCAATGTTTAGAACTTACAGAATTGTTGACTAATTGTGATTTTACCTAATTTCAGAAATGAGAGGCTTGATTCCACCAGTTTATATAACATGATACAGTGTCAGATTTAATTTGGGTGAAAGAAGAAAGATGTTGGAAGTACAGACACATTGTATCACAGTTGTATTTGGCTAATTAACACATGCATTGCCTGATAAAGTCATCGATTTTGGGGTGAGCTCACAGGACATCATTCTCTTTGTAATTTAAAGAGTATTGTTGTTAACTATAGACTGTGCACTGGATTCCTTTGAACTGATGCCTCCTGACTGTGACAATGCATCTATGGCCCAATATGCCCCCATCCCAAACATCTCTAATGGGTAAACAGTTCTGGGCAGAGAAGAGAGAAAATCCTTAAAGCCCAAGGCAAAACAAAAATTAGACACCTAAAAGGATAGCAACAAATGAAAAGAAGTCTAGTATCATTTGAGTAATAGAGAAACAAGTGTTTATTAACTGTTTTCTGGACAAGTGGTTAGTAATAGAGAAGCGTCCAGGTGGCTATGTTACAGAGAGCAGAGAGGTGCCTCTGAGCCACGCTAAGGGCTGTAGATGCTGTCCTCAGCTGGATGTCTGATGTTCAGGGTTACACAGTTCACCTGTCCACCAGAGGTAAATGCCACACCCACAAGAGGCAAACTAAATACAGCACAAATAAAACAGCCAATTGCAACTCCAACCAATTGCAGGACATGGGGGCTCTCAGGCTCTGCTAGAGTAAATAAAATAAAACTTTAAAACAACTCTCCCTATGTCTGAAACACTCCTCAAGAGGGTGTCAGAAAACTGGCCAGAGATGTTAATTAGCAAATAGCATTTGTTATGTTTTCTCCCCTGAGCTGTTTTCTGCCTTCTGAAAGGCAAGGGAACAGATACCAGCTCTCCTAAGTGAAACAAAAGCTTTACAATGCTTGCTCAACTATCAGCCACAAAAGCACCGCCATCTTAACTCTGTGGTCAGTGTGTTCATGGCAGAACACACATCCCTTGGTATTTACATCTGAAGGGTCGGCAAAGACCTGTGATTGATTTCCCACATTTCCATTACTACTCGTGGACAAAGAGATCATTTACACTAATGTTAACGCATTTGTAGAAAGTTTGTTTTTATATGTGTGTGTGCATATGCATGTATGTGTACAGATGTATATACACCTGTACATGTGTCTATGTGCATGTGGAGGCCAGAGGTCAATGTTGGGTGACTCTCTCAATCGCTTCTCTGCCATACTGTATTGTTTGAGGCAGGGTCTCACAGAAGCTGTGCTCACCCACTCAGTGAGCTTGGCTGGGCACTAAGGTCCGAGAGTCTGTCTCCCTAGCACTGGGATTAGAAGTGTCCACTGCTGCCACTGGCTTTTATTGGCTGCTAGAGATCTGAACTCAATTCCTAACACTTGCACAAGTGCTTTGCTTACTGAGTCATTTCCACTGCCCACTTGTAGAAACACTTTTAAGTGATTATCACATTTCTCCTCAGTTTCTTGATTTTTTTTTTTCAGCTGATACTATGATCTAACGAAGAGGCTCAGAAATACTTAGTGACATAAATTAGTAACATTTTTTTAAGGAAAAAAGATTGATTTTATTTATTTTTGTGTGTATGGGTGTTTTGGTAGCACATGTGTATGTATACCACATGCATGTAGTGCCCAAAGGAGCCAGGAGAGGGAGTCTGATTCCCTGGGGCTGCATTACGGTCAGTTGGGAGCTGTGGAGCCAGTACTCTGAACCACTAACCCCTTTCTCCAGCCCCTTCTAGTAACAATGTTTACAATGTGCTCAATGGCTAAGTCAATGACTAAATCAGAATTAGGGTATATGTTACCCCACAACTGTCCTTACTGAAGATTAAGGACTCAGGCAGACCTGTTGGTTGATTAGTCACTATATGACCAAGTTCATGGGATAAGCAGTGAAATGAATGCAACCATTGTTATAAGGGATCCTATTCTTTGGGGGAAGCAGCAGAAAAGTAAATACAATCTGTCGGGTGTCCAATACTATGCAGGAAAGAAAGGGGGCTGAGGAGTTGGGGGAAGAAGGGGCATGGTGCTGTTTTTCAGAGTACAGTCCTTGATAGTGACGTTTGCTTATTTACTGAAACTTTACAAGATCTTTTATGGTACATAATAGGATTTTTGGATCTACAAATTTGTTGTGAAATAGCAGAATTGAGCCCATTAATGTGTCCATTAGTTCACATAATTGTCATGTTTTCTGTACTCGTGTGGAATTGGCACAAAAGCTGATCCTTGCATGGCTTCATGGAGACCATATATGGGGGAAGGAAGTGCTTGTCCTAAAATGAGTGATTGAGAGCAGAGTTCCAAAAGAAGATGGGAAAACAGGAGGGTCCAGGCTGGTTAGAGTGTTAGGGCTGCAGTGAGAACTTTGGATTTTATTCTGAAAAGTTAGAAATCTCTAACAGATTCAGAACAGGGAAGTGGGAAATTCTACTGAGAACTCAAAAGCATATAGACTACCATGTAAACACAAAACAAAGCAAAGCAACACACCGACACTGCCACCACCACCACCCTAAAGGAGAAGCAAAGACAGTCCAGAAGATGAGGAGAATGAAGCAATAAACTTGGCAAGAACTAATGGGAACAAAGAAGAGATTGAGATGTGGCCAGACTCTGAGTATATCCCAAAGACAGAGCCAAGAGCAATAGATAACATGTTGGATGGAAGATCCTAGGGGATAAAGAGCCAAGAAGATGTCAAGGATCCAGACAGGAACAACTGGATGGATAAGGCTGTCCTCTGCTGAGATGGAGAATGAAGAAAAGTCGAGTTTGAACTAGATAGTTAGTCAGATACTCTGACTTGACGAGATTAAGCTTAAACATTAGTCATCATCCAACAAGGCAGGTGGATAAACAAATCTGGAGCTGGGGAGGATGGCCCAGGCTGCACACAGACATTCGGGAGCCATCTACGTGAAAGTGACATTTACTACATGAGATTAAATGACGAGTCTGCATAGATGGAAAAGGGAGAAGATATGAAGGCTGGCCTCTGGAGAAGCACCAACATGTGGAGGTTCAAAGAACAAGAAGAATCCAATAAAATTTACAAGAAGGAGCAGGCAATGACAGAAGAAAGCCAGGGACAAATGGTGCTGACACTAAGCAAGGAGTACTACAAAAAGGGGGATGGGGAACAGCTGGCACACATCCTGCTGACAGATCAAGACAAAAAGGGCCATAATTCAAATACTGGATCCAAGGGGCAGGTGTTTTAGAGGCATGACAGTCAAAATCTGATGAGAATATATCCAAGAGACCCCCAGATAGACACAAGAGGAAGACAATGAACACAGGAAGTAATGCTGGATTATGTCCAAGATGTCATAAAAAGTAACGTGTAACTAGCGGGTATAGAAAAACAACTTTGAAATTTTCCAATGCAGAGTAATGAGGCAAGTAGTGAGAGGGGACGGCGATGTCAGCAAAGACGAGGTTGCAATGGTGAGGAGCAATGAAAGGGACGGCATCAGGGCAGCCTACCTCTCAGAACACTGCTGGAATTTGTGCCTTAGAGACTGTGATTAAAAAAAAAAAAAAGACAGGAGATGATGGGCAGAAAGTGGGCTGCCTGACACTGAGTCTACAGAAGGGGCACAATTAACAGAAGTGCTGTGCTTGAGAAACAGTTGGATCATTTCCAAGGGTAACGGAGCTGGCGTAGAATATAGATGCAGAGGAGGTTAAAACAATGAAAGGAGATGGGAAGCTGAATTATTTGTAGGGAGACAGGACATTGAAATCCTCACAAGCCATAAAAGGAGCTACATTGGAAAGAAAGTAGACTCTCAAAGCAGCTATGAGTCTGCAGACAGCCATCTCTGGGAAAAGGATATGGAAATGAAGAATCTTACAGCCAATCTCAGATGAACTGGGATTGGGGTGCTGATGAATGGAGAATGAGTGATCTGGAAGAATGAATGGCGAGCAGGGAGGACCCTTAGCTCACCTCCAGTCTCAGTGGCAGCAAAGGAAGGAGTTAAATATCAGATCTCTGAGGGCAGCCATCCCCTTGGAACACACCTGAGGGCAGCCATGTCTTCAGGGCCGTGGGCAAGCAGTTGGATTTAGCAGTTCTATGAAATGGCTGTGAACACTAGATTAGTAAACATTGAAAGACAGCTTGCGTTGCTTGCACTGGCTAAGTCATGCCCACCCTTGCTAATGTACTTGCTAATGTAAATTTCTGCTTATTCGATACACTGCTGTCTAGTAAGATCCAACTCACAGCCGTTGCCACTGTACCTCCTGCTAGGATGAAGTTTATTCAAGGCATGTTTTTCTCCCCGTGTTACATCTCAGCTTTTATGTGCTTAGGAACCATTAGACATCTGCACCAAGCTTGGCACCATTTTAGACCAGGAAATCAACAAGTCTAAAATTTACAAAATTGTGGTGTTAATATGCCATAAAAGCACAACTTTTTACAGTATGAGAGCTGAACCAAGGGTGTCGTCTATCCAACCTGACCTGGGAAGGATGCAGTGGATGATGCAATTGTCTTGCCACTTTGTATGTTTGGAAATAGATACACACTGCAGGTACTTATTTGGGGATTGCAAATAAATTGTAACAAAGGGTAAATTCGGAAATCTGTGTCTAAATAGTGAGGTTCAACCTCAGGCTGAGAGGCTGGTATAGTGAGGGTTCTGCTGAGGGCACTGAGTTTCAGAAGACATAGCACAGGTGCTTGGAGGCTGTCTGTTAGTCATGGATCCAGGTGGAGAGGTTCCATTCATATAGAGAAAGGCACGGCGGCAGAAGCAGGAAGCTGGGTCAGTACATTTCAGCTTCACGTAGGAAGCAGAGACAGAGAGACAGACAAAAAGACACACACAGAGAATGAGGGAGGGAGGAAGAGGGAGGGAAAGAGAGGGAGAGAACAGGAAGTGGGTCAGGACTGTAAATCCTCAGGGCCCTCTCCTGTGACATACTTCCTCTGGCAAGGCTGTACCTCCTAAACCTGTAGCTAGGCTGCCAGGCAGCCACCCCTGGGAATTCTCTTGTTTCCACAGCCCTCTTCAATAGCACTAGAGTTAAAGGCATGCATGTGGCCACACTCATCTTTTTATGTTGATGCCAGGGGTTCAAAGTCAGGTCCTCATCCTCACACAACAAACACCTTTAACCACTGAACCATCTCCCTAGTCCCTGGATCCTCATACAGAGTAAGACACACTAGCATGGATCTGAGCTATGTCACCATGCTCTAAGCTATATCATCGTGGGTCTTCACCCGCTGTTCTGTCAGTCAGTATGATGGTATGATCTGGCACACTGACCTCCTGATTGCCAACCAGCATAGTCACATTCCTACCTCAGGGCCTTCATTCTGGCTACTCTTCATTTAGAATGTTCTTTCTTGGGATAATCACACAAGTAGTATCCTAATTATGCTTCTGTTGCTGTGATAAGCACTACCCATGACCAAAAGCACCTCGGGGAGAAAAGGCTTGATTTGGCTTACACTGAACACAGAACATCATTGAAAAAAACAAGGCAGGAACTCAAGGCAGGAACCTGGAGTCAGGCTCTGGAACAGAGGTCAGAGAACACTGCTTATGGACTTGTTTCTCGTGGCTTGTTCAGCCTGTTTGTTGTTGTTGTTGTTGTGTGTTTGTGTGTGTGTGTGTGTTTTAATAAAACCTAGGGCTACTTGTCCAGGGATAGAACCACCCATAAAAGGCTGCGTCCTCCCACATCAGGCATCAGTCAAGATAATGCACCACAGGCTCTCCCACTCTCTGGTGGAGGCTTTTTCTTGATTGAAGTTTCTTCTTCATAAATGACCCTAGCTGTGTCACATTGACAAAAACTGATCAGGACAGCCAGCTCCTTCCATCCATGAGTCTTTGCCAAAGAGAGCTGTTGTGGATATAAACATGTTTTTGTTTTAATCCCAGGTGTGGGATGTGGGACTGATTCAGATGGTCCACAGCAACAGATTATTTGCTTTGTGTGGGCTCTAAGAGGAGCTGTTTGCTAGCTGTAGATAGTTTAAATCTGAGGACTCTGGAGAGAGAATAAATGCCAGAGCCTAGAGTGTGTGGAGCTCTGAGGAAGAGCAAGGCTGCTGCCGCTGCTGCTGCTGCTGCTGCTGTTTCCCTCCTGCAGCTCCTGTTGGTGTTGGTGAGACAAGATGGAGTCTTCTGGAATGAGGATTGGACTGGCTCCAAGGAACCTGATGACCTTGACCAGCAGGAAGCAGCTAAGAGAACTGTGCCCCATCCTCCACTAACCCTTTCTTTCCCCTACCTGGTGTTGGGGTGTTGGAAGGGACTTGGAAATAGATATAAGAAATACATAAAGAGAAAGAGATATAAGAAATGAAAATAAAAGAGTTTTTAAAAAGTACTCCAACAGGGAGCCTTCTAATTAAGCACTCTGTGTTTAGCTCATGTCCTTCTCATTCTTTTAGGACTAATGGTCTTTCTCCTCTTACTTTTCTATGGCGCTGAAATGGTTTAATTAAGACCTTGTAAAGATGTGTTTCAAATGAAGGTGAAGTTTTCCACTCTGGTGGGAATGTAGTGGCCTGTTTTAGTCACTTGTGCTTGAGTGGCCCTCTAGACCACTCGACAGCTAGAGAGCAGTACGTTAGGGAATCAGGACTGGGTGTGCCTCTGGTCCTTAGACCTGGCTTCCCTGCCTCTGCCTCTGACTAGATGCCTCATTGACCCATTTTTGTACAGAAACAAATTCTTCTTCTCTCTTGGTGATTCAGGACAGTTTTTACAGTGAAGTCTGGTCTTTCTGAAGTCTAGATTAGTCAACTGGATGCTGACTAATGATCCCTGTCATGTGACCACTATGAACACGAAGTCTCCTGCTACTCATGGTTTTGTCTTTAGCCCACTTAGCTTAATCTAGTAACAATGAGCCTTTTCTAATTACATAGAACTACTTCTTACAGAGAGCAGGATTCCAATTAGGCATGAACCTTCCCCTTACAAAAATTTTAAAAAGGAGAGTGAAAGAGATAGAGACACAGAGACAGTCCATCAAACTCAGGTTGTCAGGCTTGGTAGCAAGCACCTTTATCTACTGAGCCATCTTGACAGCCTGACAAGCATATCTCTTAAGCCCTGATTTTTCAGCCTAATGGATCAGTAAAACTTACTTAGAATCCATTCTTAATTGCCATTAGGACGAGGCTGGGCTGATCCTGAATCTGGCCCAATCATATAACCTTTCTTCTCAAGCCATCCCTTAGCTCTTATGGTAGCTGAATTGAGCTTGAATCTGAGTAGAGGGCTCTGTGTATTTCCATATAGAAGGCTCATCAACCATTGACTCCAAAGGTCATGCATACACCTGTAAAGAGTCAGGAGACTCTCTGGAGGCTATGAGTCAGGAGAAGGAAGGCCTACAGCTTGTGCTAACTGCCAAGGATTCCTTTTTTTGGCCCACTGTACCAGGCCTGCCCAAGCACGCTCATTTCACTTCTGGGTGTCTGCATTCTCATTCTTTTTCTGTTGCAAAGACTCTCTGTTCTCAGCCCTTCTCAGAGGCACTGAAGAATGAGGAGATGAGTCTTTGATTTGGATCAATGACTAACAAGAACCTACTTATAAACAGCTAATTTCCTAAAACCCAGAAACAGTGTTCCCAGTTGAAAGAATCATGCCCCTACCCACCGTCCCTCCCCTCTGACCTTCATGTTGTCTCTCTCATAACCCTTTATCCTTCAGATATGTCTTTAGAACTGGGAAGAGCTCTGAACATTTTAGAGCCTGAAAGGAAGGTTCAGGGTAGAAGGTTCTGGCCTCTGACCTCCTTCATGAATGAGGAACAAAGAGGAATGCTCTGAACGGAAATGTTCAGGTGACCGTTGTTTGGAAGCAGGAGGTATGGGGCTGGGAACGGTTTTGGTTCTGCCACACTCCTTAGCTACACCATCAGGGATGATCCACTAGCCATGCCCCACAGGGGAGACATGTGGCTTCAGCTCACATCCCGCAGCCAGCGAGTCCTTCAAGGGCTGTAATGAACACGGATAATCCCAGAAGTGTGGAGATGTGCAGCGTTAAGCAAGCTTTGGAAACTCTCTGAGGTGTGGTTTCCTCATTTTCAGAAAGTATGATTTATAGACTTTGGAAGCCCTTTGAATGGCCGAGAGCATGCTGCAGGCTTCATACAGACCATCACTCACAAAGGAAGAGAGAAAATGAAGAAAATACTGAATCAGGAGCTCCTGGGTGACCTAACTGTGTGACCAGAGAAGATGTTCAGGGCTCAGGCTTTATTCCTTGAAATGAGCCACCTTGAAGATCCCCTCCAGCTTAGGCAGCCAACAGGCTGCATAGAACATTGTGTCCCTAACTGAAACAGGTAGAGCAATCCACAGTTGGGCTGTTCCTCTTTTTTACAGTATATTGGCAAACTTTGGCTGTCACACAGGTGTGTGTCTGCATCAAATCCACACAGGTCCCTTCATTGCAAGATTCTGGTAGTACCTTCTCAGGGAAGGCACTGTGCCCACAAATCTTTGGGTACCCCAGGAACTGAGGAACCTCAACCTTAATCTGCTTTCTCAAGAAATAGGTGAAGAGCCTAGGCGTTTTGCACTCCCCGTTGCTTCTTTGCAGAAAACTCAGATGATATGTGCTCTGTTCAGGAGAAATGCTCCCTTGGACCATTCCCAATAGTATTTTACATCTGCATGACAGGCAACATCTTTAGGAACTAAAGTTTCTATCAATCTCATTTTGTCCTCACCATGACCCCAGAAGCAGGTCCCCCCTCCCCTCTCAAAGAAGGAATTAGAACTTGAGCTATAGGGAGGAGCCAGTTCATGGTGAGGCCTGTAGAGCACAGGCCAGCAGGCCTGAAACTCAAATCTTCCTGCTTCTCAGCCTGGGTTTTCTTTGTACCGTGAAGGCTGTGGTTGTAACAGTCTACAAACGTCCTGTGAAAAATGTCCATATAAAATATAGGCTACATGCTAGGTCTGTTTACTTCTGACCATGGAAGGATTGTAGGGCTATGGCTCTCCCCACCCCCTCCTCTTCTGAAGCCTCCATGAAGAAATGTGTGTGTCTGCAGCACCTCTTCTGGGGCCCCTGGACAGAATCCAAAGCTGTCACTGTGTTTTCCATCTGGACCTAGTTCAAGAATCTCCTCGCTGCTTACTGTAGCCTGGAGGTCGCAGGCAGAGCTCTGTGAAGTGCTTCTGACAGGTTGGCTCTGCAGGGAAGCTGCGCTGGACGTTTTTCATCTGGAAGAGGCATAGTGGGCATACAGGCACATCTCTGTACACACAAACCAGAAGGCAGGAAAATGGCCTCCAAAGAGACCATCCCCTCAAAGCAAATGGCTACTCCTGGTCTATCAAAAAATTATGTTTATAAATAGCTAATAAAAAAATTTAAATATAATTTGTCTTATATTAAAAAAAACTTAATTTTTCTGAAAAAGTCATTGGTTTTAACAGTCACTGGTTGAAAAACCAACAGTGAAGGGAAACATTTGAGTTTCCAAAAGAAGGCTGGTAGGCAGACCTCCCCCTCACTTAACCTGGCCATGGATTTACAGGCCACCAGAAAAACAAAATCTACCCAAGAAGCCAATGAGATAGACATCAAGCTTGTCTGGAACTTCAGAAAATATGGGTTTCCAATAGACATTGTCATCCACAGTTTTCTCTGGCAAAGCCCCAAGAAGAAGCCTGCCTGGACCTTCACATGTACGTGAACCTAAACTCCAATCAGCTTGTATATGTTAAACTTGTTATCTAGGACTGGCAGCCTGAGCATTTGCTCTTGTCAGGTCTGTGAGGGATCCATCCAAGATTCTCATTCAGTGCCTGAAACCCAGGTAGCCGTGGCCACTGTATCCAAACGCCATGATGTCCTTAGTTGGTAACCAAGATAGCTACTGAGTGCCTAACAGATGGAACACATATCCAGCATGGATACACTGGATCAAGAGGCCATTTTCATGCAGACAGGATAAGAGCAGATGGTATGTGCTCATTACCCTACTCAGAGTGGCAGGCAATGCCAAACTTACGGATTTTCTTCTGCTGAACTGAAGCTGACTATCAGGAACTAACACTACGAAAAGCTAAGCTGCATGATGAAATCTGTTGGGGGGGGGGGGTTGTGGCTCACTGTAGAGTGTTGGCCTACCATGTGTGAGGTAGATTTGAAAGGGTAGCACTGTAAAATAAAAAAGTTGAAAAGTATACAGAGAACTTGTTCTTTAATGATTTAAAATCTTAGAGCCAGAGGGACTGTCATGATTATTCAATAGCTTTACAAGGAAAACTAAGAACCAGGATTACTAATCAGTACACACTCCACTCAAGCATTGCCTACAAAGAGCTGATTCTCCAACCAGGCCCTTCAGAATTGTGTTTGATCACACTTGCTCACCTTGACACAGAACATGCCCTTTCCAACTCTCTCTGTATCAGAATGACACCACCAACCACCCCCGAATGTCCCACCTGGCCCCAGGAGTACCTGCTGTGTATAAACACCTCACTGAGGGCGCTAGATGACAAAGGATGTCTCTTCTCTTCATTCGCCCTTGACTCAGATCACCAGAACTGTATTTTCTTATCGTTTAAGAGGACAGAAGTCCAAGAAAGTGACTGCTTCTTTGTCACTCTTAGCTCCTGGTGATCCTTGTAGCTCCTTGGTTTCCTGTTAGATCTTTATAGTCTCTCTCCAATCCTTCATTTCTCTCCGAACTTCTGTCTTTCTTTCGATTTCTGATTTGAGAGCCCCTGCCTTAAGACTCTAGGCCCACCCAAATTCATGCAAGATGATTTTCTCCTCAGTGTACTGAAGTTTGTCACAGTGGTGGAAATCTTTTTTTCCTAGTGAAGTTAGACACCCAGGACCCAAGAATGGGACACTGACAGGTCTTCTGAGGGCCACTATTCATCCACTACTGTGCATGTGCTCACAGATCTCAGGAATTCTAAATCCTTAATGTGGCTATAGAAAGTTCTAGATTTGCATTTCTTAGGACAGATTCCTCATACACAGTTTTAAAGGGCTCTTTCTCAGGGATGGTTCAAAATCCAGGGATTTGGGTAATTTTCTACCTAAAGTTAAACAGCAAGCAAGTTTTTGTTTTGTTTTGTTTCTATTTTATTTTGTTTTGTTGTTGGTTGTTTGGCTGGTTGGGTGGTTTAAGTGGGACTCCTTAGGACTTTTAAAAAGCTGAGGGTGTCTTAGTTCCTGTTCTTTTGCTATGAAGAAACACCAAAGCAATTCTTACAAAAGAAAGCATTTAATTGCGAGCTTGCTAACAGTCTCAGAAGGTTAGTCCATTACTATAATGGCAAACAGCATGGCAGGATGTGGACAGGATGGCATTAGAGAAGAGGCTGACAGCTACATCCTACCCCATAGACAGCAGCAGGTCAACACTGGATTCGGCCTGGGCTTTTGAAACCTCAAAGCCCACTCCCAAAGACATACCTCCTTCAACAAGGACATACTTCCTAATCCTTCCAAATATTTTACCAGGCACTAAGCATGCAAATATATGAGCCTGTGTGGGCCATTCTCACTCAAACCACCACAAATGGGCCTTCCAGCTTTTCAGAAATAAGATATTGATTGTGACACTTCCCAAGTGAAAATGTTTTTTTTGTTTTTTTTCTCTCAAAAAACAGAGCTTGGAAGAAAGCTTAAATTAAAATTTTCCATTAGGCAATATAACCCAGGGACCAGAATGAAGGATAGTGTGCTAGCCAAGGTCTGTCACCAGAACAATTCAGTCAACTTATAAAAAGGAAAGATTTATTTTGGCCCACAGCAATGGAGGGTTCAGCCCATGACTAATGGGGCTTGTTCTGAGTCTGTAGTGTGGAAATATATGGCAAGGAAACTCAATGGAACAATTATTTACTTCCTGGTTGGGACACAAAAGAGCAGAACTGGACTTTAAAGTATCCTTCAAGAAGCATCTCAATGACTTCAGCTCTCCTGCTGGCTCTACTTCATACCACTGTGGCTCCAGGGCTTTGGGGAGACGTTCAGTTGAGGATCCAGCACAGAGAGAACAGGCTAGGTGCATTCTGGGTCCGGACACATCTTGAAGACATCTTCAAGAGCTGGATGAGACTGGTTGGGGCTGGTGCTAGAGGAAGACAAAGGCTCCAGCTATGTGCAGTTTATCTCTTTAGTTCTCTGAGGTGCCTTCTGCAGAGACTTACAAGCTGAGCTTGTGCAGTTCTGCAGCGTGAGTGAGGAGCCTGTCCTGTGTCCCTGTCGCATCCCACCCCAGCATCGGTCTCTGTAGGAAGCTGGCTAGGAAACACACAGTAGTCATCACACAGCACAGCCACTGGATGTAAGAGAGAGCTGAAGCCAAGAGGTATCTGATACAATCTGGACCCTTTAGTTCAGAGAACAGCTGAAGTGTGCCTACTGTGGTGGGCTCCCTGGGAAAGCCATTTCATGACTGTACTGCCATGCCACAATCATTACATTAAGACTTGTTCTGCCCTGACCTATGAGTTCTGATGTCATTCGCTTTCTCAGGTGCAGAATGAAGAATCATTATCAATTATCAACTCTTGCAAAGCACACTCATAGGCTACTGTTTTGTTTTCTGGCTACTGTTTTTGTTTTGTTTTGTTTTTTAAGTTGGGAGAATGCTCATTCTTGAATGAACTATTTATATGCTCTGGGAAGCACATTCCTGGAGATGACTTGATTTTCCCTTCCTTTGGATTTGTATCTGCTGACTGTGTCTAGTACAATGAAAGGGCTTGCTGTAACCATGGAATACTTCTAGTTCAGCTCCCTTAGCAAGTATGGTTAAGATCAACTTATGGAGAAGGAAAAAACAATGCAGAGCAGTTTTTAGCCTAGCTCACTGAGGAGATAAGAAAAAGAAAAACATAGGAAGTAATATTGAATCACCTGGACTCAGATTCTAACACAGTTACCTTAAACACAAGGATCTGAATTGGAAATGTGTTGCTTTGTAATGACTGTAATTGCCAAATGTTGAGGGTGAGAGGAAAGTGATGATGGAGACAAGGTAGGTGAAAGTGAATGTCTTTTTTGTTTTTGTTTTTGTTTTGTTTTGTTTTTTGGTGATGAAGGGTAGGTGGTTGCAGCTGGGAATCTTTCACAAGCATCTGTAAGGACACAGATTTTCAGAGCCCAGCTGGTGAAGAGGCTGCTTGGTAAAGGGGAGCCATGAATCCACACTGGGGCTATGTGCTTTCTGCAGCAGACACAGAGGAGACTTGTGACCCAAACCGAGCCAGTTGGAGAAGCCCCAACTCTTGCCAAGTCAGTTCAGTCTGGTTGTGCTGTTACCATCAGCGAAACAAAATAGAGTCAATGAGCAAGGTCAGCAGAAGAGACAAGCGGTTCATGAAAGATGCAGCAAAGTTACGCTGGTCCAAGCACAGCTAAGACTCCTGGCTGTGCATGCATGCATGCGTGCATGGGTGCTAGTACAGCTTTTCTGTCTATAACCAAGCACTCAGTCACTTGTTTTCAGCATTCTGAGTAGTTGTGAGTCTCTGCATTAAACTCTACTTCCGGCAATAAGACACTTCTCTGACCAAGACTGGGAGAAGCACTCATCTACAGGTATAAACATTTAGGAGACAGTTTGACAACATGACCACTTAGAAAGAAAACAATGACTATGATCTCCCCTAGGGCCTCTGGTTTTTCTTATCATAGGTTTTGACCCAGCTTGCAGTACTGGGCATGAATGTCCTGCCACGGAACAGGCCTCAAATCCTATCAAGAGAGTGGTTGCTGACCTCCATGGATACTCTTGCCACTATTGTCCCAGAGGGCACATCTTGCATGGCAAGCTGGTATTGTAACCTGAAGGGTCCAAGGGTAGATAAGATCACTCATCTTTGCCCCTCCCCGCAAGCCTACATAGCTCCTTTTAGTGCTATGAAAGCTAGGCAGCAGGAAGAGAGATTCTTGGTTAATTCAACATTGGCTTCTCTGTGTTTTACAAACAAAATATGAAGTGTCTTCTGCAGTAAGGTTTTACCCTCCAGTTATAGTGGACGCCAGGAGCAATAACCATGACCTGCATTTCTTTGTGACCTCCCTGATCAATAACTCCTAGAAAGGTGTCCCATACCTGGCACTGAGATTTTTCATTTAATAACTTCTGTGTTCTGGGAGCAGTATTATTCACAAGAATGCATCTCTACTCAAACGATTATGTTTTACTTAACTTGTTTCATAAGTGTCCTTCATACACCGTTAGTTTTCACTAACCCACACCCTGTCCCTCCTTTCCCTATTCCTTCTTCCTCCCTTCAATTTCTTGGCCTTGAGGTAAGCGATTTTGCTCAGCCACATCCATCCTCCCAGGTGAACATGGGCTGGAACCTTCAATTCTGTGAGCCCAATAAACCTTCTCTCTTTGTGAGCTAATTACCTGTAGTATTCGCTAGAGTTGTACAAAATCATACAAATCTGCTCTCAGTTCCAGGGGCTCAAGCATTGCACATTGGGAAGGAAAGCACTGTCCAGTCTGCCACTGACGTGAGAGAGACAAACACAGCAGTGTTGTGACTGAAAAGGCAACCTGGCAGAAAGCGGCAGAAGTCAGACTTGGAGGTAAATTAAGACTCTCACATGCAAATACCATTGCTTATAAGAAGTTTAAAGTAAATTATTTTATTTGACCCCAGAAGTCACAGCAGAAAAATCAGGATTACTCTAAAAGCCAAAAGTCCATAAAGTTTTACAAGCCAGTTTTTGGCAAGTTCAAGGAAGGAACATTCCCCACCTTGTATGCATCTTTACAGAGTTTAGAGTTAAAACTGACAGCTATAAGTTTACCAGACTGAAGTTTTAGCAGAGCTCAGCTATGTAAATTACTGAAGGCTGCTTGCATGCTTACGGCAATGGTGGCGAAATGAACCTGCCTCACTGCCGGCATAAAGAGAAGCACAGCATGGCGTGTAATATTTAATAACAGCAAAGGCCGTAGCACTAGCTGTGTACTCACAGCATGGTCATGTATCTCTATGGGTACTCCAGAGTTTAACCTACGCGTAAAAGTTACTGATGAACATTACATCTGGGTCATGCTGGCAGCGGGCTTGGCATCTTGCTTATTATAGCTGCTAGTTTTATTATTTATTATCTTCTCTTACGCTTGATCCAGTCTTACTGTGTTGTTCTGGTGTCCCTCAAAGCAACAGGAAAAACTGCACATTTGTGCAGTGCAGCACGACTTCCTCTGTGTGCCATGTAACCAGTTGTGGGAGCGTCTTGCTGTCTAGGTGTGTGTGTGTGCACTCTGCAAAGCTCCTAATGGCCCGTTTCAGAATGTGTCCCCGAATTCAAGTCACATTTGATAAAACAAATTGTAGAGGAAGCTTCAGGGGAGATGAGAGGAAACAGCAGGTTTTATGCTGCAGTCAAGCACAGTAGTGAAGAGACTCCAACTGGGTCACAAGGACCAGAAAAGATTCTGTTTAGAGCTAGGATGGGAGGCAAACAGCACACAGAGCATGATACCTCAGCCTCCAAAAAGCCGAGTGTAATGTCAAGGGGCCTTCCTGAGGCCTGGCAATGGCCTTTCTTGCAAATGCTCAGTGTGTGTCAAGGGATAGAGCTGAGAAGAAAACAGAGAACACAGTGCAGCTCTTCCCACATAGCTCACATGTCCCACTGACAGACATATGATGGCTGTCTCATAGGAAATGGTGCAAGGCCAACTGGCATGACACTCATCCTCGATGAACCTGAGGTCCTAGCAGACGTGGTGGCTCACAGCTGGGATCCCAGCACTAGGGAACCAGAGGCAGGGCCGTCATGACTACATGACAAGGAACTGTCTCCAAACCATTGGTTGATTAAATACAAAGAACTTGAAGTCCTATCAAACTTAACTTGTCACGTCCCCATCATGGAAGAGGGAGGGGTAGAAAGATCGCAAAAGTCAGAGGTCTCAGAAGACCCGAGCAAAGCAGTGTCTTCTAGATGTGAAAAAAATGTTCTGCATGGAATTCTCAAAGAATCGAGAAAACACTGTATGTAAAGAAGGATTTTCAGAAGAAGAAGAAGAAGAAGAAGAAGAAGAAGAAGAAGAAGAAGAAGGAGAAGAAAAGGCAGCCGGTTACTTCCACCAACGCAGCGATGCCACCACCTCCTGTAGGCACAGAGCAGATATGTTCACAACACAATGCACATATGCATAAAATTGTAAAAATTCAGGGTCTGAGAGATGACCCCGTGGGCAAAAGCACGGCTGCTCTGGCAGAGGACCTTGGTTCAGCGCACAGCACCCACTGGACCTCCAATTCCAAGGTGTTCAATGGCCTCTTCTGGCCACTGTGGCACCAGGCATGCACATGATGTATAAACATACATGTATGCAAATACTCATACATATAAAATATTTGTGCATACTCACACATCATAACGTATTTCTTAGGTTTTAATAAAAAATAATTATTATTGGAAAAAGAAAAATGATCCTTACCCCAGGGTGTAGTCAGAGATGCCCAGCAATGCCTTGTATGGGTACAGTCCCCTTCCTCGAGTGTCACTAGTGATGTGTGAACAAACCAAATCTGCTGTAGACACACGCAAGATGTAAGGCCTGGATGTAGAGCCTTACATCTCTCAACTTTGAACCTCCATCAATCTCTTTTTTTTTTTTTCTTTGTAATCACCCTTGTTCTTCACAGAACTCTCTCAGATCAGGGATAATGGGCTCATGGCATGGTAATAAAGGTTTTCATGTGGCCTTGTATTTAGTGACCAAAATGAACTCTTGGGTGATATTCTGCATGCGTTTCTTTCTTTCTTTCTTTCTTTCTTTCTTTCTTTCTTTCTTTCTTTCTTTCTTT
>NW_026596117.1:28215373-28320156 GCF_907164565.1 Psammomys obesus | reverse complement strand
TTTCTTTCTTTCTTTCTTTCTTTCTTTCTTTCTTTCTTTCTTTCTTTTCTTTCATCATCTTCTAGTTCTGTGAATAAAAACTCATGTTCAGAAATATTACTTACCACATGGAATAGCAGAAGAAAAGGCATGTAGTTTGTGACTATTAGAATAGTAACTATTTACAAACAGCTGCAGCTGAGCCATCCAGCACATCTCCACAGAGAGCACCAGGGAAGCAGAGGGAATCAGTGAGTAGAAACTCCATGTAAGGTCAAAAGAGACAAGGAGAATATAATTTAGGCTGAAAACAAATATCCAGTTTTATGCTCATTGTTGCTTGACTTCCTATTTCAGAACAGTGGAAAACTCTGAAACCACTTAGAGGGACCTTTGGTCAGTACTGAACACCATATTCGCAGGGGAAGTATCTTTTCCAACCTGCTGTTTTACATCTGTGTCATAGTATTGCTCAGTTTCCCACTTAACGGTATTCACAATGTTAGTTTCAAAAGTGAATAGGAATCTGGGGAGTTTAATTTAAATATTTAAATATAGGACATACCTGGCATGGATAAATGAATATTTCTCCCCAATCTGACATGAAAAGTAAATACATAAAATGTTTGACCTAATGAGTTTTGCTTCAGGGTAGGGAGAACAACAGAAATACAGCAAAGAATGTTAGCTTTTGTTTTTTAAGGTGCTGAAACTCTGCAGTAGTTTGATGATCTAGCTGCAAGTTTTGTCCCCACAAACCTCTCTCTGCTTAAAGTCAAATGCAGAGCTAGGTGTGTTGACACATGTATGCCATACCAGTGTGTGTGGAGGCTGGAACAGCGAGATTATTGAGGGTTCAAAGCCATTGGTACATAATGAATTTGAGATCTTTCTGACCAATGTAGGGAGATCCTTCTCAGACAAAAGAAAACAATAAAAATCAGACTCAAGTAATTCTGGGCTTAAAGGGATTTCTGTCTGCCTCACTGTGCGTGTTGAGAGCATTCGAGAACCGCACCATTGAACTCTGGTCTCTCCTTTAGACTAGGAGCTATTGGGGACGGCAATCTGCCATTTTAATGCAGTTGTAAGCAGGGATGGCCCATCTGCATTGATCTGGCTCCAAATCAGTCACAATGGTTGCCTCATCAAGGTCTTCTCCTGGTTGAATTTCTCCACACAATCAGCACACAGAGAAAACTCTGACAAGAAAGAATCCTCTGTGCTGGGATCTGGAAATTCTCCCTTATTTTAAACTCAGCGAGAGGCCAGAGCCCCAGGGCTCACAGTCCAGTGCAGCCAAAGAGCTTTTATCTTTCTCCGGCAAGCAATAAGATGCTATCTCTAATTTCAACAAATTAGAGAAGAGGACCCTGATTTTAAATTGTGATGTACCTCAGGACTCCCAGGACAATTGCTACTTCTGGGAAAGGCCACTTACAGTGAAGGAGGCTCCCATGAACTTTGGGCCCACAAGACTCTCTGCCAGAGAAACTGCTCCCTGGGTAGGAGCCAAAAGGAACAACTCCGGAAATGTGGAGAAGGGGGGGGTGCAGCAGCTAGGGAAATGGGACTATGGTGCCTCTCAGAAGAGATACAGTCACATGAATGCCAGATCGTTGCTGTGACAGAGGATGCTTATCCACAGCAGATCTTAACCTTGAGGGGTGAGGTTTCTGCAGAATTCCCCTGCAGTGTCAGGTGGTAACCACACGTGAGGTGCATGTGTAAGTCAGAGACGCATTTCAACACCTTGCAGCTGTGTATGCATGTTTCCTAAGAAGTCACATCTTGATTCCTAAGAAGTCACTTTTTCCTAAGTTTTCTCCTGTGATGAGAGAACACCATTTCCGGGAGCCCTGGGCCTGCAGTGTGGGCTCACAGTATTGAGTAGACAAGAGCTCAGTGTGGGAGGAACTCGGTCATGGGGTGCTGTGGGATGCTTTGGCGGGACTAGGACATGGTTATAGAACAGAGGTTCTCAGCCTGAGGTTGTGACCCCTTGTACAGGAGTCCCCTGAGATATTTACATTACGATTCATAACAGTAGCAAAATTATAGTTATGAAGCAGCAACGAGAATAATTTTATTGTTGGTGGTCACCACAATATGTGGTACTGTATTAAGGAGTCACGGCATTTGGAAGGCTGAGAACCACAGGCATAGAGAGCGGCAGCAATACAATTTCAGCCATCTGCTTCGCTTCATGCTCTTTTGTAAGTGGTGGTAGGGCTTGGGCGAGAGGCACAGTTCCAAGCTGGGGTCCACAGTGGAGTGGGGTCGTCTTTACAAGCTGTTCACTGAAAACCAAATCCTAGACTCTTCAGCAGAAAGGAATATTAGGATGAGCCAGTACAAGGCCCAGCTTGAGTTGACCAGGAGGGATTTGAACACAGAATTAAGCATGGCAGTGGGGAATGAGACAGATGGAGAGAGAGAGAGAGAAAGAGAGGCGTAGAGAAAGAAGACATACTACAAAGTGGGTGGAGCATGATGAGGTCATCACAGAAGGGTCACACCTCATAGGCATTGATCAGTTGGCAAAAGTTTCAATGACACAAAATAAATCATAACCATAGCACAGTGCCTATAATCGACACTACCCTGTTGTCTATGGGAAATTTTTCTAAGGCTGTAGCTCTCATGTAAAGTTTTAAAAGGCAACAACAACACAGAAAAGATAAAGGGGGAAGGAAAAAAGCCCATGTTTACAGGCTTAGCACATATATGGCAGTAATGTTTCCATAGATATGCTTATTTCAAAGCTCATAAAGTCGAATGCATTAAATAGGGACAGGTTTTTGCATGTCAAATATATCTAGATAAAATGCTTAAAATAAAAATGAAAATGAACTTTGTTGACTAATATTGAAATATACTCTTGTCATGCTATGTCTTAAGACACACTAATTTAGAACTTGGACAGACAGTTACAAGAGTAACTGCAGAAAGGTGAGTTCACAGGGAGCAAAATGGCAGGAACTAGCCAGCCCTGGAAGGTTTGTGCCGTCCCACGAACCTGTGTCTGAGTTAAAGGAATCCAAAAGAGAGCTGAAGGATAATGGCCACAGGCCACCTGATAGCCTTCCTTTCTTCTTCCTGCGCATTTTTTGATAATTTCCCATGAGCTGTCTCATTCTTGTACATCAACCATCAGAGAGATGAAGAAAGAAGCAGATGCCGGTGATAGCGGGACAAAGCGGGGCCATCTGATGACTCTTTTCAGTGATGACAATGGGGTGAATTCTATCATGACTCCCTCACCTACTCCACAGTACAAGGCGGCATGTTGAAATCATTATAGATAATTTGGTGAGTTACCACCATTTCTGTGCCATAGTATCATCAAAGAAATAATAGTGATGGCTGATAAGAATTCCCATGGTAATGGCACCCTGCATTTCCAAGGGGCCCATTTCTGAGCTGCTATTGTAATCTGTCTGCATTTAATGACACAGGTGTCTGCATCCAAAGGCACCTGTGTTTAGAAACATAGAGTTTATTATGGGAACAGAACACCGGGCCCCTCCTAACCATTCCTGCACCGTGAACAATGGGCACACACAGAGCTGCAGAGCCGCTCAGCCCCAGAATCAACTTCCCCCGATGGCAGATGCATTCTTGGACTTCAAAATTCAAAACCCACAGGAGCAAATTATAGGCTTAAGGGATTTATTTTTTATTACAGGAGGAATGCGCGCATAGCAGTGCTTTCCCATCGATGATGGGCAAACAATGGTCTTCATTTAAACACAAATATCTCAGTTAAGAAAAGGGATAAGAAAGGGCAGGGCATAGGGTGTTCAGGTAATTCTCAAAGGAGCTGGGGAAGTGCAGCGGGCATTTCTCAAGGGTCTGGTTACAAAGCAAGAATAAATTCCCTTTTTATTTCCCAAGCATACAGTTCAAGAGTTAAGCAAATATTTTTTTGGCAACTAATTTGTAGCAGGCGGTGAGGTCACTCTTGAGGCTTTTTTTTTTTTTTAATTTTTTTTTTTTTTTTGTCTGATGAAGAAGAAAAAACTGCTTCCTCGAGATTTGCTTGTCTTCCTCTGCTGTCCTTAGTTCAGGGTGGTGCTCTGTGTGGCTAGGAAATGCAGCTGGTTTGTGTGGGATTTGCAACAGGAAACTAGGTGTAGAGTGTAGTGAAAGGCAGGGTGACTATTCCCAAGTCCGTGGGCTCCTTTTCATATCTCCTCATCCATGCAGCAGAATGGCATGTGTGCAGAGGCAGTTAGTCCTCACATAAGCAAGACAGAAGGCATTAGGTTCAAGCTGGGCAAAGCACACAACTGGTCGTGTGATGAGGTGGACAGGAAGCTAACACCTTGGGGGGGTGACTAAAAGAACTCCCTTTTTTTCCCTTGGTTTTTATTAGTTCTTTGAGAAGTTTGTAGTGTTTTTCTTTTTTTTTTTTTTTTTTTATCGTATTGATACCCACTCCCAGCTCCTGCATGTCTACCCCATTCCCTAAGCCCACAACTTTGTGTCCAGTAAATGCAATGTTCTGTCCATATACAGTCTGGTGTGGGGCACCCAATGGGCCTAAATCTGCTTGCCAGGGGTTACAACCCTTAAAGAAAACTGACTCTCCCCCTCCAAGAAGCCATCTGTTGCCAACAGCTCCTTAGGTATCATGTATGCCAGCTTCATTTCTCACTCATCTTCCACTCAGGAGTGCGGTGTCTTCAGTAATAAGATCTTATTGTGAAGTTCTTCAAGGGAACCAGGAGAGTTGGCAACAGCCTAATGTTTACATTTCTAAGATTTCACTGGCCTAGAACTCCAAAAGAGGTGACCCACTCCTGGCACTGGGCTTCCTTAAAGAAATAACATTTAAAATGAAACACAGAGAAGGTAGTCTTCAGGGGTTCTCAGCCAAAGGCATTCTAAGGTTGGCAGCTTTCAAGAAGACAGCCTTTGTCATGGTCACGGCACAGAAAGCAAGTGTGCTAAGTTTAGGAAATTATGCAGGAGAGATAACCTTCAAGCTCAGCGAGAGACCTTGTCTCAAAAGGTGAAGATGGGGCTGATTGAGGCAAGACATTTAAGGTCATCCTCCAGTCTCTGTACCCACATGTACCCACGCACATCTACCTGCTTACATGAGTGCACACACTGCAGCAAGTACATAGAGCAACAGCCCCCTCCACAGACAGACACAACTTAAAAATTTTGAGATTTAAAAGTTTGCTTCACTCACACTGAGAAAACAAAACAGTAGAGAAAAGGAGCTGAAGGCATGGCTCAGTGGGTGTGACCCTTGCCTCCCATGCATGAAGCCCTGGGTTTGATCTCCAACACTGCACAAATCAAGTGTGGTCCTGCAGGCCTGGGCTCCTGTCACTTGGGAGGTAGAGAAAGGGGGACTAGTTCATCCTTGGCTACTTAGCAAGTAACCATTGGCCAGCCTGGAATACACACGGCCCTTCCTCAAAAAGAAATATATATAAAAAGAACCCACCTTTGTCTTTTCAAGAGCAACACCCCTTTTCTTCTGTTCTTAGAAACTAGGACTCTGGGCTGTCAGGCCTTCGGACTCCAGAGTTTATACCAGATCACACCTTCCTAGGTTCTCAGGCCTGAGCCTGGGAATGAGCATTGCATCATTGATGTCATTAGCTTTGAGGCCTTCTGACTTGAGCTGAGCCACGTCAGTACTCTGTGGGCTCTAGCTTTTGGGAAGTCTAGAGCATGAGAACAATTGGCCCCTCTACTTGTGAGCCCCAATTTTCCCAGTAAGTCTTCCATATCTTGGTCTCTCTCTACCATTGTTTTTCTCTGGCAACCCCTGACTGACACTGAGGGCAATAGACACAAGCACTCATGAGATATGTGAGTATGAATGAGTGGCACACCAAATATAGAGATAAAGCCCTCAGCATTCTTCATGTTTGTTATCAGCCATCAGTGAGCGACAACTCCAAGGAAGGCTGATAAAACTCCAAGTTTAATGGGCAAGCGATAGCCTGCGTCTTCCCTATAGCATGAACATGGATTGTTGGCGCTGGGTTCTTTTTGCCAAATCTTCAATTCTGGTTCTCACACCTACCTGTCAGTTAGGAGATCACACACAAAACAGATCACACACAAAACATGATGCTGCATCATGACAGCATAACAAAGGATTCTAAAAATGTGGCCTTTCCACGTCTTACTGTAAATGTGTTGGTCTCTCAGGCCTCCTTTTTCTCTTTACATTTGGCTATGTGTTCTCAATATTTATTTTCATTTTTAATTGTGGGTAGTACTGAGTATCTACTTGCAGTATGGGCACATACGTGCAGTTGCCCACAGAGTCCAGAAGGGGATGGCAGGTCCTCCTGAGCTGTAGTTACAGGTTACTGTGAGCCACCCAACATGGGCACTGCAAGAGCAATGCAAGCTGTTGACTACTGAGCTCTCTCAAGCCAATGGATTTATGTTTGAAACTGATATTATAAGTCATGTGGCTCAAAGATAATAATCTGTTGGATGGTCTTCCTCTTCTTTGTTCTTCTTGGGGTTAGTATTACACTCATGTAAATTTCTTATGTTATGAGTTGTCACCTCTCAAAGAGCAAGAGAAAAAGCCACTGCCCAGAAGTCAGGAGCCAAGTTTGTATGGAGTTTATCTCCATTCATTCCTCTTGTGAGTTGCACAATGCTGTCTTTAAGGCTAACAGCTTCCCATGTCTCTCCTATTCACCAGGCATACCCTGGTATGTGCAGAAAGCTACTCTGAACTGTAGTGGAAGTTTTGGTTTCTTTAAAAGTTCAATTGTGTTATGTAAATATGTTTTTGTTTTAATCCCAAGTATGGGATATGGGGCTGCCTTAGTTCATCCACAGCTGATAATTGGCTAATTGGCTAGTGCAGCTCAGAGAGGGGCGTGGTCTTTGCCAGCTGCAGTTAGTGGGATTCTGAGGACTTGGAGGGAGTATAAACACCAGAGGCAGGAGAGAGCCAGGAACTCCAAGAAAGAAAATGGCCCCTGCTCCCCATGCTATTGCTGGTTCATCCTTCTGCTGTGTTTGCTGTGACTGGTTTAGCTGGACTGCTAGATATGCTGAAGACTGAGATTGGTATTGCCCCAAGGATCCTAACCATCTGGAAGTAGATAAAGAAACCTATGCCCTTTTCCTCACTAACCTTCTTTCTCTTCTACCTGGTGCTGGTGTGTTGAAAGGTATTAGAAGGGATAAGGGGTGGAGGAGGGAGGTAGAGGTATAAGAAAGTATAAGAGATGCCAACAAAATAGTTTAAAAATAGACACCATTGAACTCTATTGCGAATCTACCCTGCATTTGCACTACTTGTCCTGTAGAATACACCAAGGACCCACCTACGGAGTAAAGAGGCCACAGACTCAGAGACTTGCACGTATGCATCTATGCTTAAGAGCTCACCTCAGCTCTTTATAGGAAATGCATTCAGATAAACAAAAACAAGAAAACTCTTGCCAATGTAAAATCAAACTTGCTTGAAAGCAAACGTTTCAGAAAGATTTGCCTGTGGTGGAAACCCATGTGCCAATGAGTGATAAGCTGACTGCTTTACTGGTATCACCATTGCCCATGGACTTATTTGGAAACACGTCAACAACTTTTACAGAACACAGGATTTGATCTTAGCCCACGTAAACACAACACCCTGTGCAGAAAAACTCTCAGAGTTTAGTGTGTCTGTGGAAACAGAGACTTGCTAATGAAATGGCTACTCAACAAAGGACAGGGAGAAGTAAGAGAATTCAGGAAGGAGCAGTATGTTATCCTAGAGACAAGAGGCCCTTGGTGCTGAAAATGAAACTTTCTTCTTGAAATCCTCCTCCCCCACTGCGGAATCTGTGCTGCCTAATATGTCTGAGCAGAGCCTAAGTTGGAAAGCAAAGAAAAAAAATTTTCCGCTCACAGTTCCCATCTTTCAACCTTATTTTCATTTTTTCATCTGGCACAGCCTACCCTGGATCTGAGTCTTGGGTCCACATCCATCTGGGGGAATCATTTGGCCAAATAGGAAGGTTAACAAATCAATTGTTCCCAGATACTTTACATTGCATTATATGTGGCAATTCCACTCACAGTTTGGGAAATTTTCATGAAGAATCCAGTAAAATAAAGATTCAAACCTCACAGCCATGTTGAAGACATTAATTTATACCGATGACTATTTCTATTCCCTTGTTTATACCATCTGACCACTCCATCTCACCACAATCCATTTGGAAGGTTTAAGGGAAGTGTTATCTTGTTGGCAGAGTCCTGCCCAAGAGTGCCTTGCATAATACTTTTATTCAAGAGAAGAGTGTGTCTTACTTACCCGTATCTTTCTGTATGACCTGTGGAGCTTTGTGGGGATAGGCAAGCAGAAGCCACTGACTAGCACAGAAGAGGCCATTAGTGTAGCCACCCAGGGCCACAGTGCTGTCCTGTGTGTGAGTCACCACAGTTGGTGTGAGTGAGGCTTGACATAGTCCTTTCACCTTAATATCTGAAGTTTGAGGCCTGGACGGTAGATGGGTAGATATGGGTCCCCATATCACAGAGGACCACAGCTGTCCTGCAGCTCATATTACGTGGTAAAAAAAAAAAAAAAATCACTTCTATTAAAATAAGTGTGAATGAGGATAGAGAGATGGTTCTGTCAACATCCATACTTACTGTTTGCCATGTAATCATGAGGACCCAAGTCTGGACTCCCGTCACCCGTACAAAATCCAGGCATGGCTGTAGAGTAGAGAAAGGCAGATTTTTAAAGCTCCTCTTTTCCCCTGTCCCTCCCCCACCATGCCAGCCAGTCTAGACAAACTGAAGAGCCAGTGTTGACGTCTAGCCTCCTAATTCATACACACATTTTCCAGGATGGCTTGCAGGTACGGCCAGAACTCCACAGACTGTGAGATCTGGCTGAAAACTTCAGTCTGTCACAGAGGAACATTTTGCTTTGGAAGAACCCTTGGTTTCCAAAAGAAAATGAAGAATTTGAGCCAGACCATTGCTAAAGTCCTTGAAAACTCTTGTTCAAGTAATAAGCTCATTGAAAATAGAATTTCTGCTCTAAAATCAAGGCTTAAAAGCAGTAGAAGTGGATGCCTGGTGCCTGCTCAACAGAATATAAGACACCTACATTTAAAGTGGAGTGGAGAATGACCTTGGCACGACAGATCCGTGTGGCTCTGACTGTACAACTGCTCTACCCGACATGGTGGCTATCAAGACGATGAGGAGGTACCATCAAAAGAATTCCCAGGCTTCCTGACAGACAACTTCAGACAGAAAGAAGACTGGAGTTGCTCCTGGGCTTCTATCTGACAAGCAAGCACAACACAGCCTTTTTTGAGAGAGACTTTAGGTTCTTGGATAGAGCTGACTATGGCAATATAACACAGAAAAATCTCATTTTGATAAATGATTAATTTAATCCATGAAAGACAGAAGGAATTTGGAAGTTTGACTTACAAATATTTGAGTGGGATGGAAGTAGACAGTGATAAATGAGCAGTACCCCAGGCCGTAACAAGAACTGTGTCTTCTCTAATGGCTTCCCCCGTGTTGCTGAGATGGGATGGGGGCAGGTGCCATTGAAAACAACGTTCTTGTCCAAATATGCATGGTTCCTGTGAGATCCCCCAGGGAGCCATGCTTGGCACACTGACTGGGCCTCACTGCATTCTGTGGGGGTCAGCGGAGAATCCGCCCCATGCAGCTTGGAAAGGAGTGGGGTGTTGCTCTCTATAGGACAGACTCTGACATGGACCAGAGCCAAAGATGAGGAGACAATTTATTCCCAGAGACTCTAGTGGGGGGAAATATGCAGGTAAAGTTTTGACACACTACATTCTCATAAAACCACCTACATGTAAGTTGAAAGCACCCGATGCTAAAAGCAAGTGCTTAGGTCATCAGCACCATGCTCTGTGGGCAGATGAACGAGTATGGAGACACCCGTGCAGCTCACACCCATGCAGCTCTCACCTGTGTTGTTCACCCCTGTGCTGAGTGCTTTGCCTCCTCCACAGCAGGAGTGGGAGGGTGAGCACAGATCTCTGTAGATTCTCTGGAAAAGTGAGTGGATTTAGCTTACAGCTGGAAAACTCACTGTCTCCCTTTTTCCATCCGAGTATTTCAGCCAGGTGGAATGTCTATACCGGGTCTGGGAGGAATGCCTGCGGGGCCCATCCTCCTTTGGTGTGCTGCAGTTCAGTGCTTGAATGATAGAAGGGACACAGACAACTCACCTTGGATAGGAATAAACTAAAAGAAGAAAGGGATGTTTGCATATCCAAAGTATCTTTTAACAGTAAGTAGAAATTTCCCATTGAAGACCCAAGGGACAGCGGAGGAGCATGAACAAAGGGAAGACAGAGTGGCAGTTAGGACGCCTGGACAGAAAGCAGCAGTGTTCTGTGTAATCTGATGTAGACATTCATGCTGTTTGTTGCCTTGTCTGTCTGTCCACCACCCCCTCTCCCTTTCATTTGTAAGAACATTCTGAGTGTCTCACAGAATAGCTCCTTCACAGCTCTAACTCTTTGGGGTTTACACAGGCTCTACCTTACTTGGGGCTTCAAAGATGACCCCTGAAACACACCTGCTACTTCTAAAAATCTAATCTTTTTTGACATTAGGAATAGCGACCTGCCATGTGGATTACACAGAACAGGTGACACTAGCTGCTGAAGCATCTCTCCCTCCAGTGCCATTTCATCTGTTCTTGACTGACTGTTCTTGGAATGGTGACCAGGATGGAGTTCCTTTTCCTTAACTCCTCTGTCATGCTGAAGGGACTCATCACATGACTAAACCTAGACACTCAGGACCTAAGATGGCAATTTAGCTTAATGTCTTGGGAAAATAAAACAGTGTGGGGATTCCATTACACTGAAGGGTTCTGACATATCCAGGCTCGAATAATCAGGACCTCTGCACACAAACTGTGTTTTCACTTGTAGCTAGTACTAGGGTGAAGGTTTTGGTAGGGGACCAAGCATGGGGGTGGGGTGGTGGAGTAGAGTGGAAGTGGGGGAACACTGATAGCTCAGCAACTGTGTCTGGAGTTTTGCTAACCTTCTGGCCACTGTGTGAAAGAGCCCATCTGAAGAAGAAGGCAACACAGAAGCCAGAGCAGAGAGGGGAGATGGCTTTGCAGACTCAGGCAAGGCTAGCAAGTCACCCACAGTACAGAATTAAGAAAGAAGGGCTACGATCCGGGCCAAGTCCTCAGACTTTGCTACCCCAAATTACATACCCAGTTTGCCTACACCTTAATCCATCTGAGACAGACAAATTCTTGGCAGTATTGTTTCAACTCTGGATCTACAATCTGTGCCAGGCTCTGGAATATTCAGTCCTGTAAAGCAATGAGCACATTTCCATCTTGACTCGACTTCTGTCCCTCATGCCTGTGAAATTCTGGTGAATCTGTGTGAGTGTCATGGTGACTTCTGGAAGTATTTAATCACAGGTGGCAGCACCAATATGAAGTCTACCCTGACTTCTCTTGTTTCTTACTGGGGACTGACTGGGAGAGCCATCTCATCTTTGTGTAGATTTCTCTTTATGTGGGTAATGTTAATCTTGCCTTCAGGATTCATTCTCTAAATCAAAACAACTCTAAGACCACACAATGTCTTTGGGCTTCCAGGTTTTAGCCCAAATAATTTGAGGCTGGCACTGAAAGCAAAGGCCTCTCTGTAGTTTTTCTGGCCCCTCTAGGACCAATAAAAACTTGAAATCTTGCAACAGGAAAATACACTCAGGTTTTAGCCTTGAGTCTTAAGAAATGAAGCAAAATGAGTGTTTTCTTACAAGGACTAGATTTGAGGGAGGGAAAAAAAACCAAAGAATTGTCCACAGCCTGCTTGGAGCATGGCCAGTGTTACCCCCACAGGTGGTCCCAATTGCGGTGGTGGCCCCTGGAAAGTGAGAGAGAACCCACTGTCACCATACATTACTTCCTCACTGATTGCCACTCCCAGCATTTCTGCCTGACCAGCTGTGAGGAGGACTTGGCCTTTGTGAAGGTCATAGAAAGGTCAAGGTTTTCATCAAAGTAACAATGGCTGCAATGAGCACAGAAAGGACAGTGGGCCAGCTCAGGCTTACTCTGGAACACAAAGGCCTCACAGCCAGGGAACACAGCACAGGGGAGATTGCTTTCATGATAAAATTCTTCTAACATTGAACAGATTTCTCTAGAATAGTGTGAGACTTGTTGCCTTCTTCTTCCAAATGCCAAAATTTCTTCCTGTCAATGTGTCTTAATATCTAAGAGAAAGAAAACAGACGTTTGCCTTAAAGCTATGGACAAGCATCCTCCCCCCACCCTTGCCCCACCATCTCAGGAATTCTAATTTATCTTATCTCCTCAGACAGACTGCCAGGAAAAAATGTCAGACTTATTTTAAGAAGCCAGAGGTCATTTGAGTTCATATAGGAGATAGGGTAAATTTTGTTTTGCCTTTTCACCCTCAATTTTGGTTACAAATTGTCCTACACAATTAAGAGGCCATTTTCTTTGGTCACCAAATAGTCTCTCAATAGATGTGAGAATCACCCATAGGCCTGGGTCCACTGTCTTAGGGAAAATTCCGGCACTTCAGGTCTCACTTTATCCTTCAATAAGATGGAAGCACAAAGCCTTGCCAGGCCTTGGGAACCATGTTGTTATGTTGTTTCATAGATTTACAACTTTTATAAATTGCCACTGTTGTGTACTTTTTGCCTTCAAGTTTCCTTGACTAGAAGCCCGCTCATCTTAGGCTGCTTTTGCACCCATTGCAGTTGAATCACCTTGCTCCATGCAGACTCTTTTGTCTGCAGAGACACCTTCGAAGGCTTTGTACTCTGCACCATTTTTAATCATTATAATTCACCCAGGGAATATTATGTTTTAAGGAAGAGGTAAGGAGCAGTTTATATGCTTAAATATATATGCTCAGAATATAAGTCGGTCCACACATACAGATCCTGCCTCATTAGTCTCAGCATTTGCTTTGACTTATGTCTTCTTCATTTTACCCCAAACACTGCTTGTGTTAATGGAGCATATCTGCTTTCTAGAAGTGATCAGGGCTTGGACAAGGAGACAAGGAAGAGATAGGAGGCTCTTTTGGGGTGGCATAGCAACAGTTTGTATTGATGAACAAAAATCCCTAACCATTTTTCAAGGTACTTTGGACAGATAGTGTTTATCTTGCCTACAATAACTTTCCTCCTTCTTTTCAAAGACCCTTGTTGTTAATTCATTCCTTTGTCTACTGATCAGTTTATCAAATATTTACTAAATTCTTACTATGAGTCAGAGCCTTTCGAGGCACATGGGATAAACTGTTGAGCTAAATCAGCAGACTTAGCTGCTGTCAGCCTCGGGTGCTTATATCTTTTCCCTGAAACTGCACGAATCTCACATGCTCTGAAGTACCAATGCCTGACACAGTAACACTATCTATAAACTGACTAAATAGTCTAATAGGTGGTGTTCTAACTATGTCATATGCTAGACTTACAGTATTGTGGCTAAACATACAGCTTTGGAGCTTTGTATTTAAAAGTAAATTTTCACCTCAGTGAGCCACTAGCTTAAAAACCTACAAGCTTCCTTTTACCCATCTAGCAGAAAAGCAAAAATCCCTCCTCAGTTCACAGAATTGGTATGAAGATTGCATGAGCTATTCGTGGACAGTACTTACTTCTGCATTTGGTATATGGGAAACATTTATTATAATCTAGTCATTACAGAACACAAAACGATATAGACGTCCTTATTGTGGGTATGATGGCATATCCAGAACTGGATACTCATAAATGCTCAAAGCCTTAGAGACCAAGAACAGTTTCCATGAGAAACTCCAGGCTATGTAACTTCATAGAGAATAGTAAGTTTCACCATGGTACCATATATGACATGAGAAAAAAGACTGAGTCCAACAGGAACTATATAATTCCCTTTCGGGGCATGTCTCAGGGACACAGAAACCCCTGGTAGTCCCTGCTTCTTAAAACTTCTGTCACCTCAATCCTGCCACACTGGTGGCCAAGCTCCCTCATGCCTGCAAACCATATCCATGTGATAGCAGACATGAAGACTCAAGTAGATCTTCAAAGCTGCTTCTAACTGAAACCATCCTTTCTCCAGCAGACAGGCCACAAAGTCATGGACAGCCACTTTGTTCTCTCTCTCTCTCTCTCTCTCTCTCTATATATATATATATATATATATATATATATATATATATATATCCCATTCTTTTGTACTCAGTCTTATGAGAAAATGTTGGCCATTGTGCTGGAGGGCCAGCCTCAAAAAGGAGAAGAACATTCAGAAACATTTGCATGGAGGTAGTAGAAAAAGACACAAAAATTTACTAGTTTGATGTTTATCAAACTATTTCTACTTCAATAGATTTGAAGTATATATATTTAAAACCTGTTGTGTTTTAAAAAGGTAATGTTAGGAAAATATGTAAAGAAGATAAATTCTATTTTGATTATTATTGTAGTGAGCAGGAGTGCAGGCAGTGGCCAGATGGCCAGATGGAATTCCATCTCCTCATTCATTCTCCAGGTGAGCCAGAACAAGTTCTTCAGTGTCTCTGGGATGCTGTTCCACTCAGTGAAGGACCTCCAACATCTGTGCTTTTGATTCAGCATAAGTGATAATAATATCATAACCATGTGCCAAACAAAGGAAAAGAAATAAATAGCACAAACCAGGTATATCAATGCAGAGGGGAGATCGGAAAACCACCAAATTGGGCATTATGACATGCTGTAGAAATGGCAGCCGGATTGGAAGGCCAAGCAAAAGTTACAACATTAAATCAGGTTCTTACAGCATCGAGTGGAAAAGGAAGGGGAAACGAGGCAGAAATAGCCAGAATTGGGATTCCCAAAAGTGAGTCCTGAGTAGATCAGGGTGCGCTCTTCACTGATGAGCTTCTGGTTTTCTATTCCCACCACAGGCACGAACACCATGGAATAAACAATAGTATCCTCTACTGGAAATGGCTCACCTCCTAATGATTCTCAAGGGTGTAATGTGTTCAACACGGTAATCTGTGTGTTGCTCTCCTTTGCCTTGTCACAGGGGTAGGGGAGCAGGATATGGAATCCTAGAGACATGCTAAATAAATGCTTGGGTCTACAGCAAGATCTCATTCCCAGAGTGCACTTTTCACACCTGAAACCAGTACATGGCAATTGACCAATATAGTTTGTATTAAAGATGGCTTTTGTCTGCTCATCGCATGTATTTGATAGTATTTTTGCAAGCATTTTGGGAATATGCCAGCCCAACTACCTGTATTTCACTACCAGCAAGTGCAGGACCAAATGTGTAATAAAGAAGTTCTCGTTCTGGATGCAGAAATTACTGGCTTCCGTGTGCTTCTAGAGCAGATTTGCTAATATTGAAATTGTTTGGTTTATCTTCAAACAAACAGTGCAGTTTGATAAAATGATCAAACAATTCACCATCAAAATGAAAGCTTCCTAGAGAAAGGGAGATGGCTCTGTGGTTGAAGTGCTTGTTTCACTTCATGAAGACTAAAGTCTCAGGCTTGGCAGTCCACCTGTAATGCCAGCACATAGAGGGAAGCAGCGGGGCATGATGGGAGCAAGGTGGCTAACCAGACTCCCTGTGTCCATGAGCTTTGGGTTCAGCTGACAGACACTGCCTTGGTGCAAAAGATGTAGAGTGAAGGAGGAAGAGGGCTGCATCAACCTTGGCCTTGCATGCATGTGCATGGCTCTGTTGGAATGTTCAGAGAGTTGTGTATTCAAACCACACACATACACACACACACACACACACACACACACACACACACACACACAATGGAAAGAAAATAAACAAAAAAAAACTAACACTTTTGTCAAGCACCTGATAACTATGAAATAAAATAAAACAAAATACCTTGAAATTAATATCATTTTTTATTATACTCATTTGTTCAAAACTTCACCACATAGCCATAACTGCAATCAAATTTTAGAAATACATAGCATAAAATAAGTCCTGAAAGTACCTTTTTCCACAGTTAATTTTAGTATTGATTAAATTCAAACTCAGTTAATTTATCCTGAACAAAATGTCTTTCATTCCTCTATTGTTCCAATGACGGTTCATTCAGCTTTACTTTCATATGTATTTCATTTGAGAATGTATTTTGATTTTCCATTTGTAGAAGCCCCTCCAGCCTAAAGAAATAAGCTTGGGCTTATGTCCCTTTGTCTTTAATAAATGTTATAAACAAAGCTGAGTTCAGTCAGAACTGGTGGGTGTTTCTCCTTCTACAAGAATTTAATTTACCCAAGCTGGATGAACAGGGACTGCCAGAAGCCTAACCATGCTTGGTCATGGTCTAGGTATTGTGCGTGAAACACGTGGTTTTTCTGAACCCGTGTACCCTGTCTCTAAAGTAGAGCTGGTATCCTCCCCACTACCCAACCCCTAGAAGGCAACAGAAGACATTTCCTTGATGCCTGTCGCTTGACACCCTGTTTCTGGTTAGGAAGGGTTCTCCTTAAAGGCACTAGGGTGAAAACCATTTCCCTCCTGTTTTGCTCCCCATCTTGCTGGGGAATCCAGTCCTCCTTGCCATCTAACAGTGTTTATTTTAAATCTGTGCCTGGTGTAACAGTGCCAGATTGCTAGTAAAAATATAAATTTCAAAATCGTGAGGAGTTTCAGTTTTTCCACCATTGCAGAAAAATATGTGAGGTGATAGGTATAACTAATTATCTTGATTTAAGCCTTCTACAAAGCGCATGTGTGAAGCATAATGTTATACACTGCAGATCTTTGTAATTCTTCTGTCAATCGAAGCGTGAGTCAGGTTTTTACCATCCAAGAAGTCTTAAGCTTCCCAGCAGTGGGACTCGGGTGGCCCAGCAGAATGAGATGTTGGCAGATGCACTTTAAACAACAAGGCTCAGTGCCAGGAAAGTTATTAAAGTCTTCAGCATTCTCCATCCTCTCCAGGCTTCTTCCCTCTTCTCCCCTACCTTCTCCAACCCCCCTGCCTTCTTCATCTTTTTCTCTTCTTCTATTTCTGGGGTTTGAATTTATAATTTAATAGCATTGCTGTAAAGAGCAGGTTCTCCAGAGCCTCTCAGAGGAGAATGTGAGAAAGCTTCTTCCCTGAGCTACTCACTGACTTAGCCAGGACAGATGGGTGACATCCTGCTCTGTCGTGGTGACGTATCTGCAGCCTCAGTTGAGGTGGGATAGAGCTTGCCTCCAGCCACCAGGCTACCCAGCAAGCACCCCATGGTGACACTCCCCTGGGGTACCAGACCTGGCTCTTGTGTTATTCATGCTAAGGACAGCTGCTGTGAGACTAATGTGCAGGGGCTAGGCAGGACACAGATCCAGAAGATGGAAAATGAGAGCAATGGATATGTCACCAAGAGCTAGGAGAATGCATGAGCTGGATCTCAAGCCTCTGCCCTTGGCACCTACTTCAATGAATGCATCAACTTCATTTAAAAAAAAAGGCACAAAGCCAAAGAACAGATTATTAATATATGAAGATGCTGCCACAGGTGTGACAGAGGACCCAGAGCAATTGTGCTTGTCATAGCCCTATGACCTGACTCTATTCTTAATTAAGCTATCCCATAGACATGCCTGTTTCCAAGTTTATTTCGCCTAAGGTAAGGTTGCTTCTTCCAGTGACAGAATTCAGATAATCGATAATTCACTGAAGATGTGAAAAGGCATGCATGTTGATACAAGAAGTTAGAAAGGTTCAAGGAGAGATTTGGTGGCAGAAGTTAACACCTACATGGATTGCCACAGAGCCAAAGTGTGTTTCTCCTCCACCTGATAAACACTAGACATGTACCAATCAATTAGCTAACTGAAGATCTAGTGCCCCGTGATACCTAATCTTCATGGTCAACTTGACTGACTTTAGAATCACCATAGAAACACAATTCTAGGTGTGTCTGGGAAGATGTTTCCAGGAAGGTTTAAGAGAGCTCAGAGCCTGTCATACCAGACTTACTGCCCGGCCACCTCACAAGATTCTATTCAATCACGTTCACCTCAGTTTCTCTCACGAATAACATTGGCATCATAAAAATAGAAAACTTTGAAGGATGTTGAGAGATGGTGCAGGCAAAATTCTCAGTAAAGGGCCTAGCTTGCTGTCAGTGGGTGTATGTGTTGTCCTGTTATATCTAGTCCGACAGCTGGAAAGCAGGCTGGAGCAATGTGTAAGGTATGGATTCATGTATGAGGTGATCTTACATACAGCTCAGGGAAGACCTGGGTTCTGTCTACTACAGCTACATCCTCACTGAGGCTGCCCTAAGGACTGTCCTCCCTCTGATAGCAGGGTTTCCCTTGATTTGCCCCATTCAGGCTGTGCAGCTGTGTGTGTGTGTGTGTGTGTGTGTGTGTGTGTGTGTGTGTGTGCGCGCGTGCGCGCGCACAAAAGGAAAAATCAAGTCCTCTTTGTCCAGATGCCAGAAAATTAATAGAAATTACTTGTAGGTGCTATTTCTAACTCTCCTTTATTTGGGGTTCCTAAAGCCTCTACCTCCCTTTTACCAACCCTATGTAGGAGAGAAAGAAAGTTAGATGGGAAATGGGATGCAGAATTCTTTACTTCTTCCAACTGGGTAGGGTGTTGGATTCTTTTGGCAACAATACTAGTCTCAGTCATCAGGATATCCAGCAGTCCAAGTAACCAGCAAACAAGCAAACACAGCAAGCAGTCTTCTTTCTTCGAAGCATTATGGAAGCATTCTCTCTGTCCATCCCCTCCAAGCAGGGAAAACTGGGGCAACCACTGAGAGAAGACAGATGAAGAAAGGGAGAATTCTGGCATTGGCTTATCTGATGGGTATCACAAACACTCGGTGTTCCAGACAAGATCAGGGCAGATGGGGTCCCTTCCCACCTGGGCATTCATAGTTAAGGGAGAGCTGGAAGTAAACACAGCCTTTGAGGAATGCAGTGTGGGAGCTAGTATGTGGAAACAGCCAAACAGAGAACAGGTGGCATTATTTGGCACCATGGTTCTCTTATATCCATCACCACACTCTGATAATCGGGAGTTCCTTCCCTGTCCTCATCAGTATAGTGTCACAGCTCTGCTTAGAGGTCTCTGGTGACATGTGGATGAATCAGTTTGTAGAAGCATGAAGTTTGGTTTACAAATTTAAATTGTAGCAAGTAATTTTTATGACTGCCACTTTGATTGAGAAATATAAAACTCTTCAATAGAGTTTTCAATAGTTCCAAACACCGCAGGCCAACCCCACAATACTGGAAACAGCACCGTGGAAGAACAGGCTCCTTGGGGAATCCTGGCCTCTGTGGGAACGCGAGATTGAAAGAGGCAGGCTAGAACAATCCCAAATAGAGCTACCAACCTCCTCATTCAGAGCCAAAACTGGCAGCTCACCTTTGCTTCTAACAGTCCTTCCTTTGCCAGAATTTTTTGCCATTAAACTTGTTCTGGGCAGGGGTGGGTGGATGTCGTGTCTTCTAAGAGAAATGAGAGAGTCCCTTTGCTTCAAATAAATTTTAAAAATCAATTAAAGCTGATGTAGAGAAGCCTTCATTAACAGCTCATCTTTCAGAGTTTGTGAATTCCTCTGAGTTACTGATAAATTGAATTAACTCAAGGGAGAGGGATTGTGGAATTAGAATTGTTGCCACAGTTAAAAACTGGCCCCACAAAAAAAAAAAATAGCCCTGGCTTTACTCCACATGTATTTATTTTTTATCCTTCCTATCTGTCTCAGCCATTACACATAAAGACACAAACAGCTTGTTACTGCTGGCTATTACATTGGCAATTAGATCACCTTGATCAAGCTGGACAGACTTGGGTGGCAATTAAAATATCCCAGGAGCTGGGGAGATGTCTCAATGTGTCAAGCCCTGACTACAACAAGCATGTGGATCTGAGTTCAGATCCCAGAATCAACCTAAAAACTGGGTGAGCACCTGCAGCTTCAGTGCTTGGATATAAAGGTGGGCAGATTCCGGTGTCTCTGTCTCAGTCTAGCTCAACTAGAGATGTTTCAGGACTGTTCCCGCAAAGGAACAGCTTGCTCTAGGTTATCTACCCTTATAAACTTACTGCTCAGTAGGAGCAGACTAGAGTAATGGGTGGATTGGTGTAGACAAGTCCTTGATGGTCCCTTGAGAAGTCAAGGGTGTGCCACACACTGCTAGACTCATTGCCAGGTACAAGAAGCTAAACTGTCTTGGCTCTTTTCCCCTCAACAAAGCGAAGCCTAGGATTTTAAGTTCACAGGACAAGACTCACCATATTCCTCTGAGTCAAGGCTTCCATCTGCTTCCACATTGTGCCATCCTTGTACCAATTCCACTGTGTTCCCACCACCTTTTGTTTCTCTCTGTGGCCCAACACCACGGATCTGTCTCCATTTCTTAAGCTTATGGTGGCAAATACTTTGTACCAATGATTCCAAAATAGTCTTAATTTTGAACATAAAACCTAAAAACACAGAATACTCACTTTCAGCTACTCTGGACATTTCCATAATTCACTTTCTCTTGACCTCAGATGCTGGTGAGGGCTCACGTCTTGTTCGCCAGCTCTCAAGAGGACTTCCCCACTTCACCATCATATGATGGACAACCCCCGCAAAGGTGGCACTCCTGTGTCCTTGCCCTACTGGCAATCACACTGGTTTACGTCACAGTGTGCCCTTAGTTCTTTGGGATCATTCTTACAACTCTTTGGATTTGGGCTGCCCTGACCCCCACCCATCCTTTCTTTGTGTCATAAACTCTAAGAGTATGCCTGCCAGGGGGCAAGTGCACCCTTGGCTTAGGTATAGACTATAATTAATCTTGGGTCTAAAGAATAGCCCCGGTGCACCCTTGTTTGCAGCCATGATCTATGTGGATAAAAACCCCTGGATGGAGGCAGAGAACTGAATTTCATTATCCTCACAGGAACTTCTGAATTTCCTGGTCTTCATTTTTAACAGAGGGTGTACAAACTTTACTTCAATTGCCTCCTGCTTTCCCCAAATGAGATTCCTGGAGATGTCCCCATCCTTGAAGTGACAACCCCCACCTCCCATGCTGACTCAGGCCCCTCTGACCCTTGTTCTTCTCACCTTTCACACTTCTTCTGCTTTGACATCTCTGCCAACTCCTGTCACGGCCCACTTTGTGCTACTATAACAAAACGCTGGATGTTGGGTGAGGTATAAAAGACCAGATTTATTTAGTCTGTGATTCTAAAAGCATGATGTCTCTTGAGGACCACCCTAACTGTACTGAAATACGGCAGAAAGAATGGCCATGGCCATGAAGGGATGGGGTAAGGAACATTGGGTGGCCTTGTTTAACAATCTGCTTTCACAATAGGTCTTCCCGATTCTGCATTAATAGCTACCTAGGGTGGAGACCTCATGATCTAATGACTTCCCTATGGCCTCATCTCTTAAAGAGTCTACTACATCCAGGGCTGAAGAGATGGCTCAGTGGATAAGGGTTTTCTAAGTTCAGATCCCCAGTACCCATGTAAAAATTCAGTCGTGATGACATCCACTGGTGATGCCAATGATAGCAAGGTGGGGGCAGAGGCAAGAGAACCAGAGCTTCCTAGCAAGCTAGCCTGGCCCACTTGGTAAAGTTTCAGATCTATGAGAAATTTCAGATCTATGAGAGAACTGGTCTCAAACAGGATAAGGAAGGTGCTTCTGAGGAACGACACTTGTAATTATCCTTTGACCTAACGTGCACTCCCACTCTCACACATGAACACTTTACTCCCCATGTCTGCACCAGAAGGTTCTCTCTCTCTCTCTCTCCCCTCTCTCACTATGACTGCACTGAAGATCAAGGTTCCAGCCCACAAGCTCTTAGTAGACACATCCATAGTACCCCAAATCCATATGGAAATTGAAGAGAGCCAGACAGAGCTAAAATGAGCTGGGAACAGATAGAAGCATTTCATCAAGCAGCAGGATAGAAAAGAATGAGGCCATAAAGAGATGAAAATTCCCAGTCAATATGTTCAAAGGCTTCGTGATAAGTTCACTGGAGCTGTAACTACCCATATGGAATTGAAAGTTCTCCTACTTGATGCCACTCACTGTCTCATGGTAGTAATCCTTACTGAGGTCTGTGCTTCTAGGCAAAATCTTTCAGGATGTGAGCTGATCCTGAGAATTTCCCCACCTGGGGTTTTGACTTCAGTACACTTGCTTAAGCCCTCTGGGACAGCTGTGGGGCCATCCAACTGGGAAGCAGAAAGTGAATATTTCACATGACAGGGTTATCTGAACCCGAGCAACTGTGGCTTATGGTGACCATTCTGGAATTTTGGTTTTTTTTTTTTAATGCAGAAATATTATAAGAATGTGTTTTTGTTTTAATCCCAGGTGTGGGGAATGTGGGATTGCTTCAAAGTAGCTGACTATGATTTCCCTCATGCTCTAGCAGAGGCATGGCTTTGCCAGCTGCAGATGGTTTCTGCAATTGTGTGGTATTTGGAATTCTGGAAACTTTTCAGAGGATATATAAATGCTAGATCCCTGATAGGTAGGGTTGGTGGTTGTTGGTCATTCAGAGAGGATTGGCTGTGGTTTATTAGTGGTCGTGCTCAAAGAAGAAACAAGAAAGAAATTTGATTCAAGGACTCTCTCTCCCCCTCTATCTTTTTTTCTCTCCTATCTAGTGATAGAGGGTGAAAGCAGAGAAGTGGGGATAGAGGGTGAGAAAAAGAAGAACCCATAAAGTAGCAACGACAAGCTACGGTGGTTCTCAAATATGAGACCCTCATAAGAGCAGACATGTTAAAGTTCCCTGAAAGAGAGAATGAAGGGGAGTGTTGCCAACCATCCTGAGATTCCAGCCTTTCATCTCCCACCAGATGCACACAGTCCTGCCCAGCTGCCTACGTGGGGCAGGGTGCAGGGTAGGGTATTTAGGAGACAGAAGGCACTAAAGGGAGCAGTCACCTATACAGCTTTCAGAAAAGTGTCACCCATGTAGGCAGGGCTTTGCAGTGATGTTTGGGGTCCACTCACATTCCTTTTTCCAGAAAAAGTCAGTGCAAGACTTGCCCAAGACAGAGTTGGGCTCCATGTTTTCTCTATCAGGACAAGCTTGACTTCCACTATCCCGGCAGCCTAGATGGAAGCTATGTGCCATTCACCATTTCTTTCCAGAATGAAGAGAATAGCTCTCTGTACCCTCTTGTTGTTTGGCTATTTTGCATTTATCTTACTTAAAGGATAAATTTTGAGTTGAGTCATTTTGGATGATCTTTCTAGCTGATTTGTTATTATTCTAACATTCTGCTCTTTAACAGGGAAATCACCAAACACCTTTTAAAATCATGTATGTAAGACACGGAGTGTTTTATGAAGAGAGTAAAATGTGAAATGATGGTGTTTAGAATCAATGGACTGTAGGTATAGAAGCTCAAAATGTTTGTTGCCTTTAGCATTTTTTTTTGACAAAGAATATTAGTACCCACACAAGGAAACTCACAACCTTCCTCCTCCTGTCAATTCTCTATGTTCCCCACCTGAAGGAAAACTGCTCAGCTTCCTGAGCTGAGTGTGCACATTATCGTTTGCTATTAATTTTTGCTTGAAGCTATATTTATGGGGCTATGCTACAGCCAGGTTTGAGCTTCTTAGGTTTCAGCTATACGAGCTAAAACAAGGGCACAAGGTTCCTCTTCCACCCTCGCACCCTGTCCCCTAATCCAAGGCTTTGAACACACTGGTTTGCCTCAGGTGCCCGTAGATTTTTCTGGCTCCAAAATTCTGTAAGTGTAGGACTGTGAGAAATCTTTCCAGAGTGGCCTTCTCCACCAGCTTATTTTATTGCACTTATTAGACATTTGCTCTTTTTTTTTTTTTTTTTAAGTATGTTTCAGTTCGGATTTTAAAACATTCCTGTAAGCTCGGTCATTCCCAAATCCTGTGAAATTTTGTTCTGCTTCTGCCCCTCCCCCATACTCTTCCCCCTTGTGTTTTCCTCATAATAACAGCCAGTCAGCATCAGCGCCAAACCCCTCGGCTGACTTTTATATGAAAGTGCCCCAGGCTGGGAACATTGAAGAATGGGACACTGGCTTTCAAAGAGAGTCCCCTGCCCCATTCCAAGGACACATGTCTTAATTTCTTGCCCAAGCAGCCTCAGATGTGGGCCAGAAGGAGCTACACGTAACGGTGTCTCTTCCTCTCTTCTTCGCGTCTCTTCTTTCTCCACGTCTCCTGTTACCTTCTCTGTCTCTCAGTAAAAATGATCTGCCCTGCCACCCAGCATAAGCCATCTAGGAAACTAATTTTGAAATGGGATCCTTCATGATAAAGAAACTTTTTTTTTTTCTAGTATCAATTTCTGCCAGTAATCAAGTTCAACAGCGACCACCTTGACTCGCATTACTTGGGCCACAGCCTTCTGCACAAAACTGATCAAGAAGCAGGGTAGGAGGTGAGTGACCAGAAGTCAGTGCTGAGCCAGCCAGGGCCTCAACCAGTCATCCTAGCATTTTGTCCCTTCCTCACTGTCTTCTTACTATGTAGCCCAGGCTGGCCACAGACTCTCTTGGAAGTTCCTGACTGTGGTAGCTGTAATTATTGATTATCTTCTGGATTGAAAATGGGAACCTAACAGAATGGAAATATCAAAAGCTATAAAGAACCCCACACTTCATCATTCTTATATTTTGGGGCGTGAGCCTGGCCTTCAATGGCTGAGCCATCTCTCCAGCCCTACGTCATCACTCTTAAGGACAGTGGCCTTTGGTGATTCCTTGTAGTGGGAGCTCTGGCATTAGGTCCCAGGACTGTGTCCCATTCCACCTGCTCTGAGAGATGGCTGGCTTTATGCTCATGCAATTGAGCATAACTGTTAATGCGCACATGCATGCGTGGGTGTTCCAGTGTTGGGGGTGAAAGACATTGGTGTCTCTACCGCTTTCCACCTTATTGCCTGAGGACAGAATCTCTCTTTGAGCCAAAAACTTGCTTTGGGGGCACACTGGCCAGCCAGGAAGTGCTCTTGACTTGCTGGGTGTTACTCCCAGAGCTGAGGTTACAGGCATCGGGCATATACAGCCATGCTCGGCCTTTTACGAAAACGCTGCAAATTTGAACTACAGGCCTCATGCTTGCAGAGAGAATGCTCTTACCCACTGAGCCGTCTCCCCAGCCCCAAGCCCACTTTATTCTGAGTTATGTCAGCTATTCGAACACTCATGAGTGACCCGCAAAACTGCACACCCAAGAGCCAGCTAGAAAGAATGCGCGTGGGTGTGCAGCTGCGAACCAGAGCAACGTACTCCCAGCGTTTATGGCTACTTTCCTGAAAGAGAACGTGGGATGCACTTTCTTTTTTGGTTCCTTTCTCAGAAGTCTCTTTCCACTCCTCCTGACTCTCCTCAACTGCTGATATGAGCGAGGTGATCGGCAGACAAACCTCAAAGGAGAGCTTTGACATGCTTTTGTTGTGTAGTTGTGATAAGTAATCTTTTGTGAATTTCCTGTTACTATGGCACCTCAAGTGTGTGTGTGTGTGTGTGTGTGTGTGTAAGTGTATCTGTGAATGTGTCTCCGTGTGTAGATGTGTTGTATGTATATTGTATGTGTTCTGTGTATGTTGTATGAATTTTGCGTATGTGCGGTGTCTCTTTTATGTGTGTGCTCTATGTATTCGGGGGTATGTCCATCCACACATGTGTTTGAAGGTCAAAGGTTTATATCAGAAATTCTGCCTCAATCACTTCTCCATCTTACATTATTAAATGAATTAAATTTGTTCTTTGGCAATTTCACACCTGGATGGAAATCGCTCCGATCACTCTCGCCCCGTCTTCTCTCTCTCCCTCCACTGTTAACTTCCAGCCTCCTCTCTACAGGTGCCTTTCCCACATTCAATGCCTGCATTGTGATCCGCTGAGTTTACTCGGTCTGTGCAGCTGTGGCTGGGTCTCTCCACTGGACCCTGGTAGGATTACCTGCAAAGACAGTGTTGCCCGTTGGCAAACTCTGGAAGGGAGACCAATGCCTTCAGCAGTCAGCCCACCCACCTCTTTTTTTGAGGCAGCGTCTCTCAGCAATTGCCATTTTGGTCAGACTGGCTGGCCAGCAGGCCCTCAGGACATGTCTGTCTCTGGTTCCCAGTGCTAGGCTTACAGGCATGCCAGGCTTGGCTTTTTATGTGGGCACTGGGATTGAAGTTTACCCATTGAGTTGTTCCCTAAATGTCAGGTCCAAACTCACACAGTTAAAGTGCCTACCTTGCTGTTTAATACATTGGATTCAAACTTCTGATCGCTGGACTAGACCTGATTTGTTGGAATTTAACTAACTTTTAATTCATATTTTCATGGGGAGGGAGAATGTCAGAGCAAAATAGCCTAGAGTTTAAAAGACTTAGTGAATCTTTTCTTTAATTATGGTAAGTTAGCCAGTGGTTTATTACTCAGTAAAAAGTTTTCTAATGCTATAAGAACCTTAGACCTCTTCTAGTTAATTGTCAACACAGAAATTTTTAGCATCACCTACTTCTCTTCTCCCAACATCTTTTTCTCCATTTGTTTGACCTTGTTAGTGATGATTCTGAGCATCACATCTATGTGTAGCATTATGTGAACACACAGCCAGTGGTGTGAAGGCAACACAGCTCTGAGAAAGGACTCTGCCTACAAACAGGGAAACATCTGGGGGACTCTGGGAATTCCGCTGGTCCTGAGCTGGGAATTGCTTATCTTTGTTTCTGATTTGCTTTTACATTTTCACAGTTCAGCCCTGAATATTGACTAAACCATTGTTTCCCAACCTTGCTAGACTTCCAGCATCATCAAGGGCCACTTGCTGCATTTGCAGAACTGGGCGGTGAAGCAGGCTTCCAGAGGACTGGCTTGGAAATCTATGTGGGGTTTCTTTGGTCTTTGTTTTTCTCTGTCTTTGTCTCTGTCTGCCTCTCTCTCTCTCTCTCTCTCTCTCTCTCTCTGTGTGTGTGTGTGTGTGTGTGTGTGTGTGTGTGTTTTCCTGTGAGAGTATGGGTATATACACATGTGTGTAGAGCTTAAAGGACAACCTTGGCTGTCATCTCACCTTCCAGGGTCCCTTGTTGTTTGTTATTGCATATGTCACAGCTGCTGGTAAGCATCTGTGGACTCCCTTGCTCTGATTCCCATTTGCCACTATAACAGACACCTGCTACCTCTGTGTCTGGGACAACAGACACCTGCTCCCTCACCAGCTTTATGAAGGGTCTGATGTGTGAACTTAGCGCCCTCCCACTTGCTCAGAACTGCTTTATCTCCAGAGCCTTCTGCCCAGCTGAGATCTCTGTTTTTAAGGGTACAGGTGGCCCTCATGATCACTGGATGAAGACACTGGATCTCGTGACATGACCTAAAAGCATGGGTCCAGGTGGGAATTCTGACATCCAGGGCTGATGTGCAAGAGAACCTGATGCCTGAATCCACATCTGCATACCCTAGTGGCATCATTCACAGGCTTAGTGTCTATCAAAATATGAACTTCCAATCCTCTACCTTGTGTCAGAAGACTCTCTGTCAGTAGATCTGTGTGTCTAGAAGACTGTGAGTAGCCTCAGCAGAGACCGGATGGCCTACAATGTCTCTCTACAGAACAAGTGTGACAAGCTGGTGCCATGACATCCTTGGAGCAGGAGAAACACCTTGTTGATGACATTTGGTTGCACTGGTATGTAGAGGAACTTTAATCCAACAACATGGCTACTCTGGCTGGAATACAGGCACGCCTTTAATCCCAGGAAGCAGAGGCAAGCAGAGCTCTAAATTCAAGACCAGCCTGGTACAGAACAGGTTTTAGGCAAAGAAAAGTTTAGCTTCAGGCATGGTAATACACACCTTTTATCCCAGCACTCAGAAGACAGAGGCAGGCAGATCTCTGAGTTCTAGGCTGTTTAGTTGATTCACTGAGTTAAGAGGCAGTACAGTGGAGCTGAGTTTGGAGCAATTCAGACCGTGGAATTCAGAGGCAGTTTTACCAGGAGAGTTTTATAGAAAGAGATGGAAAAGAGAACAAGCTAGACACAGGTGAAGACAGAATGAGCCAGAGGATGAGAAGGAGCCAGAAGATTAGAACAGATTGTTGAAGTTAGTTCGAAATCAAGCAGAGCAATTCAGTCAGAAGCCAATTTGAAGCAGTCAGCTTAGAGAGGAGTTTGAGCCAGAACAGCTGAGTTGAACCAGCCAGCCAGAGTTCAGAAAGAGCCTGAAAAGGTGAGCTTATTCAGCAGTCTGAGAGGCTGAAAACATTCTAGGCCTAGGTTAGGTTGTATGGAAGCTAGAAGCTTGAAGGACTAGGCCTACGTTATCAGAAGACAGAGGCAGTGAGCCTCAAGGCAACAATTACATCAGGCAAATAAAAATTACCTTTTTACTGGTATTCTCAGATGTGTGTGCTGACTCCAAAGGCAAGCCTGTTTCCTGTGTCCTGCTACTTATTCTGCTGTCCACATAACAGCAGCAGCAGCAGCTGGAAGCCTGTTAGCAACACAGATCCTTGGCTCCCACCCTAGACTTTTAGAACCTTCTGAGTCTGCACAAGAGCTTACAGGCTGTGCGCTCACTGCAGACAGCCCCAGTTGAACCTCCAGTTGAACAGATGGAGATGCTGCAGACTCGGAGTGGACATTGTTGCTGAGTTTCTTCTTCACACATTTGCTTCTTGTGCTGCAGCTGTGCAAAATTTGCTGTCTACAGAGAAACAAGGAGGGGGGGAGGGCTTGGAGCTGGCAGGAGCCAATGGAAACTGGTGGGAGCTGGCTTTCCTCAAGTTAGGTGTTATATCAGAAAAGCATGAAAGCTTTGGGGCCTGCTCTCTTTTTAAAAGAGAAAGAAAAACTTATTCTTGAAGTTTTCATGGTGTGTTAGCATCTGGTGAACAAGCAAATACCTTGAAGAACAATTGATGTCCAGTTTTTGTTGTTGTTGTTATTATTGTTGTTTTAATAGTCAGGGCTGGAAAGATGGTTCAGTGGATAAAGTCCTTCCCCTGCAACTGTTCAGATCCTGGAATACTTGTAAATGTCGGAGGCAGGGACACTTTCTGTAATCTTGTACTGAAGAGCAGAGGCTCCTCCAGAGCAAGCTGGCTAGCCAGATTGGCTGGCACTGGTGAGCTCAGGCTTCAGAGAAAGACCCTGTTTCAATGAACATAATGAAAAGTAATTGAGGAAGACACCCAAAACAGGCCTCCCCACATGCATATACACACACATGCAAACATGAATACACGCATGAACACCACACACATTTCTTCCTGTGACTTTTCTAAAAGAATGTTAATGACAGATTTCCTACCTGCTCAGCTAACAAAGAAGAACTCAACATGGGATTCAGTGCAGGGCACAATCAGTCCGTTCAACACCAGGGCGGGGTCAGCACTGACATTTAAGGCTAGCTCAGGGACTCATGAGGAAAATCCACCAAGGAATATCAGCTCTGACTCCTTGTGCACAGGCTTGGGGAGAGCTGACCTCTCCCCTCCCTGAGGGTCTGTCTTAGGCTTTCAGTTTTTCTAATTAACTATTAACGAGGCGGCCATAATTTATTGAATAGGGCGAGGTAAGCTAGCTGCGCCTGGAGTTGAGTTATGTTTCCTGAGGGAAGAGAAGAGTTAGGAATAAATCACTGCCTCTTTAATTAGTAGCTTTGGCCTGCTTGAAATGACCGCGGGGAAAGAGAAAAAAAAAAAAAAGGCAAAGAAGCCAGGAGTTTTGTCAGAACCCAGCATGGGCCTCATGCTCTGCTCACTGAGAGATTTATAAAGCTGGGGGTGGGGGAAGATCTGTGTAGTGACATGAGGGACGCTGTGAAGTGTTCTCATTCTGCTATGTCTCCGGGAAACCCAGAGGCAGGATCTTTGCTTTCGCAAACTAGTGTGTGTGCATTCAAATTGAAATGAACCAGACAGCACTGGAAGAAGTGAGCAGCCATGAGCCATGCACGCATCTCCTGATCTTTTAGCTTCATCTTTCTCCTGCAGATCTACTACCAGGGACTTCCCTCAATCCCGCTTTTTCCTACTCACCCTCCGTTTGACGTAAGTGCCGCTGAGCACTCTGGGTAGGTGGTCGCTTGTAGACATGCACAGGGCGCCATGCTGGTCATCTTTCATTGGGTGCCTACTATAACAGATTGGAAGCTGGGCTAGAGGCCATGAAAATAAGCCTCTGTGGTGGGCTTTGTGGATGAAGTCGGAGAAGCAACTCTGATATTTCAGGAGGAAATACACTAAATCAATTATAGAGACACTAATTTGCCTAGCATATGGTAGACTCACTGAAATCGACCCTGTCAGAGCATGGATAATACTCAAAAGTTCCACAGAACCTCAGCCACATCCTCCCACACTCTAACTTGCACAAACGAAATGCTCATCCCAGGGTCCTGGTGCTTCTGGGGAGGTGGGAAGCAGACGTGTAACTGGGGTCTCAGAGGCAGCACTGTACAGTTTGAGCCTCTCTCCATGTCCTAATATGTCTTATCTTCCAGAACTCAAAAAGCAGAGTGGACCTAAAACTCGATCATCTAAATCTGAATGACCCGCAAACTCATGGGTTACGCTCTCTTGAATATATATGGGCTTTTAACAGCAAATACGTTTGCTCCCTCACATTTTGTTCTCCTGAACTTTCTGTCTGGATGCCCCGAAGGGGCAGGCACTGCCTGCAGTTTTCAGGCTGATGCTGTGGATTTTATTAAGCACCAGTGTTTCTGCCCATGATTTGACGGCTTTGTGAAGGGCAACTTCAGAGGTGCCCACTTTGACCTTCTACTCCCGGTAGGAAAATGCTGTCCCCAGCTTCAGAACTCAGGGGAAAAGAAATGCCAAACTATTTCTAGAAAACACTCATGGCTTTAACAAATTCACCTCCAGTCCCCATCGTTTTCATTTTATTAATAACAGTAGCAAAGCGGGAGACTCTACGAAGCCTTTCGGTGTCTCTGCGGCTTGTGGTTTCCCTTTACTTTGATTCTCCTCGCTCGGTCCCAGGTACTTCAGTCTCTTTCCCGTGCCTTGGTGTGGAAAAGAGAGCCGGTTTTCTCGCCCCTTGATGAAAGCTGTCCTTGCTCACCTGCTGCCAAGAAGGCAGAGGCAGACTCAGCTGAGGCTGGGCCCTGGGGGGGAGGGAGGCGGGAGGTGGAGGGCTCCAGTGAGCAAGAACAGACCACTAATAAATCGCACAGTCATTACCCTTTATGCATACTTCTTCTAATAGGTGTTGCAGATTCCTGCCTCCTAATAAGGAAAGGAAGTGGGAACACATAAATTCTCTCAAGGGAGTCAGACAGCCCGAAGCCACGTTCAACAGCTGCAATCGTTACCATGAGCACACAAGCAAAACAGGGCTTTAAAGAGCCATCCAGGGCCAGATTCTGGCAAGATTCCCTTGGATCTAGACTGTGTTTTGCATTGCTTCAGTTGAAAAGAAGAGCGTTTCTCCTGCCTGCCACATGGGCTAGGCTGGGCAGATTAAATAAACAATGGCATTAATTGATGGAAAAGAGCTTTATTGAATGCATCCCAGCCTTGGTCTTTATCCCATAGATTTGTTTGTTTGCCTGCTGAAATGTTTAGTTGTTTACTTAACTGATCTCTCTCTCTCTCTCCACGTGCTCTCATCTCAACAGTTCAAGTTTTGGCACAAGAAAGAAACATTTGGAAATTTTTCTTCCCTGTTGCCGCCATGCCGTAAGTGGTCGCCTTAATGACACTGAAGGTTGCCCTCTCCACAGGCTTCTTGGGCTTTTAGAATTTGCTTTCCCTGGGACCGTCTAAGACTTTGCTGGAGATGGACTGCCCCATATGTACATGGTGACTGCAGAGAAGGAATTCAAGGCCCTGTTTAACAAGCTATTACTTTGCCCCCCGCCCCCCCCCCCAAGCGTTATGGGTTTACAGAGAAAATCTGTGAGAATATGTAGGGCTAGAGTTTAAAAGGAACTTAGAAGGCCAAGGCAGCAGACAAGAATTTGTTGTCTGCTTCAATTTTGACCAGTTTTGGCTTTGTTAATTCTGACTGAGTCTTTCCTAGGAGCTCAGGCCGGTTTTCCACTGTCAGGCCTCCCCGTCCCACCTCACAGCTTCATTTCTTCTAGTCTCGCGCATGCCAGCACTTGCAAAGTGACCTTGGGAAACAATGTGCACTTCTGAGCCGTTTTATTCTTTGTCTGTTTCAGTATTGTTTTGCCCTGTTTTTCACAAGCAGATGCTGGGAGGCTGTAGTGAGGCGCCTGCTCATAGGACCAGCAGAACTCAGAGCTCTGCATGTTCCCGAGATGGCACGAGGGGCTTTATTTCCTCATTGTTTTGTATGATACCCAAGAGCACCATCAAATGAACGTTCCTCTTCTGTAAAGGGGCCTCCATCCACCCTCAGATAGAAACTCACTCCAGACAAACAGAAAATCAGGCCTCACCTGGCCTTCTAGCACCCTACTAAGTATTTCCTTTTCTTCCATTTCTCCATTTTGTATAAAAAAAAAAAAAACAAGCAAGGAAACAAACAAAAGCTATCTGACAGATCTGCACACACCGAAGGTCATAGGACATTTGTGGAAGGAAGCTTCAAGCCTGGTGATCTCCACAGAGGTCTAGGAACAGCAAGGGTTCTGTGGCAGCTTCAGAGGGAGCGTACTTCCATTCTAAGCATATGGCTTATGGGAAATCCCAGTCATGTTTCACTAACATGTTAAAGCTGTTCAGGCCTCTGCAGATACTGGTTGGTGGTAAAGCACTTGTCCCGAGTGCACAGGCTCCAACACCACAAGCATAAAGCAGCAAGGTGTGCAGTTAAGCCTGTGTGTCGGGAGAATCCTCCCTTTAAAACAGCATGCCACTGGAATCTACTTCTCATCTATCTGCACATCCTCAATCATATCTCATCTGTCATACATTTATCTAATGTCTGTCTATAATCTGCAACCTATTATCTATCTATTGTCTAGCTATCATAGTCATACCTATGCATGTATCTATCATTTGTCTACTATCTATCCATTATCTATTATCATTTATCCATCAATCTACCTTCTTTCTCTGCACATATACACACACTCGATTCATATGTGCTTTGCATACCCTACCGTTTGAACATTGTCTACAAATCAAGGTTCTGGAAAAGACCAGCTGCCATCAGTAAAGAAAGGCAAAGTATGGAGACACATCCTTCCAGCATCCTTGATGTACAATTAGATGAATGGTACAGATGAAGGATTTGGCAGTTACAAAGACAGACAGGAAATGCTTTTCCCTTACGACGTGTCTATTATATTTATTTAAACATACAGAATTTGGCTTTTGTGCATCTCATACAAAGACAGGGAAAAGCCATGTATAAGATTTAATTTGAAAAACAAGTCCTTTTCAATGACCAGCTCAGGGAGATGGGACTGGGAGAGTGGAGAAGCCTGCTTCTGATGTTCCTTTCTTAAAGTGGACGGTTCCCATGGTGTCATGTTATGTTATCCTTCACGCTCTTCTGGATGTCTAAAACATTTCCCAACTTTCCAAAGTCCTGAGCTCTGAAGTCTTTAGACGCCCTTGTGATGGCACATCATCACAGGGCACAGAATCTCCATGGGGACAAGAAGACCTGCCACCTTCCCCCAAAGACATCACAATGATTTTCCCATGTGGGTTTGTCCAGGACCTTCCATCCAGAGAAGTGCAAAGCTCTAACCTTCTGTCATTGTGCTTTCAGAATGTAGTTGCAGTTCTTATGGCTTTTTCAGCTTTTTAATTATGTGAGAGAGAGTTCACAAGCATCAGTGCAGTGCCCACAGCAGCCAGAAGAAATCATCAGATTCTTTAGCCTGGAGTGACAGTGGTTGTGGGCTGATAGACACGAATGCCAGGAACAAAACTCAGGGCCTCTAAAGAAGCATCACGTGCTCTTTAGTGCTGAGCCATGACTCTAGTCCTTGTAGGGTTTTTAACAGATATATATATACAGTAATATGTTTTAACACATATACTTGTAGAGTAAACAAAAAAATAGCATGTATCATTCATTGCCTCTAGCATTGACCATTACTTCAGGGTGAGAACATTCAGAGTCTATTCTTCTAGCTCACTTCAATGCTGTTAACTCACCACTAAGCAGGAGTCCACACTTCCTTCTCTATGTAACTCTACATTGATCTCAGTTGACCAATCTCTTCCCCATCATCTCCTTCCCAGGTTCTGGAAACTACTCTTCTGCTCTGTGCTTCCATGACATCAGCTTTTTCAGATTCCAAGAATGATATCATGTATCATATGAACACAATGGTACACTATTCAGCCATACAAAATGGACTTCTGTCATATGTAGCAACATGCATGTGCCTTGAGGATATTATGCTATTAGAACATTGAAGCATAGAAGGACTTATTAGGATCCTTGTCAAATATAGGCCATGTTCTGGTTTTACCGAAGCAGCTGTCGTCACAGCCAACATCCCTTTGATCTACCATAGTGATGTGAACTAAGCATCTGTCCACACTTTTGGAGTCAGATGCTACATGGACTATGGGGCAAAAGGATGTCAGGATTATCTGGAAAAGCCTTCACTTTCACAGTGATGTTTACAGTGCAGATTCACACAGCTGGTATGTCCTATGCTGGCTGTAGTTTGGGGGAGGCTCAGCCTCTGCAACAGTCCCTGTCATCAGACTGCTTGTCCAGCTTCTTCCCACTGCGCCACAGTGCACAAGAATCTCAGAGCCTCTCCCCGGCTCGCTGGAATTCAATCATCGTTTTACAGCTCTCAGCTGTCCTGCTATATTTAATTTCTCAAACGTTCTCCTGTGGGAGGAAGCAAGATGCAACCGAGCTTTGCCTCTCTTTGTCTTGTAAATATTTAGAAGGATGAGAGCAGAGTGTTGGAGTGTCTGTTCCCAGTCAGAGAAAGCTGCCTAGTGTAATAATGAACCAAAGCTCCCAGCTCCCAGGATGAGCCTCATGGATCAAGAATGAGCTTCAGTTTCTAGAAAGCACTGCTCTGCTTTCCAGAGAACTCCGAACAGAAAGTGGCTTTCGGGAGCTTTGACAGTGGCCAACAAATAAACTCAACAAAGCTAAATACTTCTGCAATGTGATTTTGATTGCTATATACAGAATTTAATTTTAATTAACATGGATGCATGGGTGCTTTGAACTATAAAATGCTCTGATTTTCCCCAGGGATGTCTAGCTCCGAGGCAAACCTCTGCAGCCCTGCCCAGCATAGACTAGAGGTTCTCAATGCATGGTTTTTCACACAATATTGTTGAGTGGTAAGTGGTAAAAAAATACACCGGAACTTCTCCCAAGCTCTGAGAGACATGACACCCTCTTCTGACTTCTAAAGGTATGCACAAGTGCATGGGTGTAAAAATAAAAATTTTTAAAATGATGCCTTCTGGTTCGTGCAGAGGATGTCTCCAGGCTTAGTGAGGGTTATTTCTTTCAGTGGTGTTTTATAATTTCCATAGTACTTATTTTTACCTCATTGGTTATAGCTTTCCCCAGGGTTTTGTGTTTGGGGTATATTATTTTCATAATTTTATTTTTGTTATTAATGCATGGAAGAATAATTGATATTTTATATATACCTGAAACCTTACAGAATTCATTTATTGGTTCTAGTAACTGTTAGTGAACATCTAGGGATTTCTCTGCCTAAGATTATTGCCGTCTCAGAGTGGACATGGATCTGCTCTTCCATTCCAATCCAAATACATCTTATCAGCCTTTGTTTTCTAGGAATTTCACTGTGAGATCAGGCGGAAGTGCTCAGTGGCAGCACCTGGGCCACAGCGGTTGCACAGCTGCTCTGACCACGTCACCTCTCAGGCAAAGGCAGAGAGGCAACTGTCACTACAGGGAGGACGACAGTTAGAAGAGAGGCAAGATGGTGGCAGAGGAGGCGCTTTATCACAGATGCTACCTTAGCAGAAGATGGTGGCTACTGGTCAAATAACAAAATTACACCCCCCCCCCTCCGTGAAAAGCTTGTCTGGGTCCAGGAAGCTGCAGGTGGACGGGTGAGCAGCTGAGCAGTCACTCATCCTATGGTGGCTGCTTCTTTGATAAGCATCCTGATATTATCTGGTGTTCTGCAGTCTGAGTTCCAAAGATAGTCTCCTACCTAGGTCTCCCCACTGATGATTCTCTCATTTGTTTTCCTGAAATAGTGGACTCTAGCTGGAAATATCTTAAAGTTACATGCAAGCTTATTTAGAGAGTTGTGGCAAAGGGAGTGCAAACAAAGGACAATTTGCAAAGAACAAGTTGCTCCATCAAATGGCTTCAGAAGTAGCTCAGAGAGAGAAAAGGTGCAGGCAGCAGGTCCCCTCAGCCCATTCCCAAAGCACCTGTACCAGTGACTCACACACTCACAGCCTGTCTCATTGAAGAAAACAGATTTGTTCTCTTTTCTGACAGGTTAGAACAATAAACAATTATTTCCAAAGGGCTCTGCCCTTAACTCTGGGCAGAGGTGAAAACTCCCTACCTCCACCACTGCCCTGCACCCAAACCCCTTAATGAAAACATACCGCTAAAATGCTCCTGATTTACAAAGTTCAAAGTTGATTTGTACTTTATTTTTTTAAAGTGTGTGTGTGTGTGTGTGTGTGTGTGTGTGTGTGTGTCTAAATATGGGTATGAGGCCAGAGGCATTGGATATCCCTGTACCTGTTGTTACAGGCAGTTGTGAGGCACCCAGGGGATGTTGGGAACCAGACTTGGGTCCTCCGGAAGACTGGTGGCTTAGCAGTGAGCCATCCTTTCTGTCTCTTCTGTTATTTCTGAATTTATAATCAGAAAAGGAGCGCTGAATGAGTTCCTGGAAGTCCCTTTTCCGTTAGGGGGAACCTTGTTTCTCTTGATTGAAGCAGTGTTGCTCACAGTGGAGTTGTAGAAGAAATTTGCAGTATTTTTACAGTATATCCATAAGGCTTCCTGCTCTTACAGAAATGAAATAGTTCAATTACAGAGAACAAAAATCTTCCCTGCCACTGTTCCTCAGCATGTATCAAATTAGTATATCTTTGGATTTATGATGTTAGCACACTTGATTTGAAAGTTTTCTCAGTGTGTAAGAGTCCGGGGGGAGACAGGGCTAGTCCAAGGTGAGATTAAAGGTTGAGACTTGAAGGCTTTCCCTTCCTCCAGGGAAGAGGAGAAACAGTCAATTGCTTACCACTAGTCAATAATTTAATCAGATATACCTGTGCAATAAAGATTTAGCTCTGAGAGCTTAGCTGAAAGAGCTTGCCTTGCTGGTCATTACTATGGTTCATAGACATCCTAATAGCTGGGTAGAACTGTTGATTGCTTCCCTATCTTTGCAGCATTCATATTGCCTTCTGGTACCAAGAAAGCTAGTCTCAGGGATAAGGCTTTAGGTCAGTTCCAGCTCTAAACCTCTGTGCTCTCTGTCCAAACTGTCTGGAGTCTTCAGCAATAGGGTCTAATCTAAAACTTCTGGGAGGAAACCAAGAAATTATGTATAACATTCTAGGAGTTTCTTGAACTCCCCTCACCAACAATTTGAAAGGAGGTTTTTCATGCTGGGTACTGGGATACTTTTAAAAAATATGTCCTTTTTTTTGAGATTATAATATAAATATATCACTTTCCCCTTCCCCTTTCTCCAGCTAAAACCTCCCACATACCCCTGTGCTGGCTACTTTTATATCAGCTTGACACGATCTACAATCACCGGAGAGAAGGGAGCCTCAAATGAGAAAATTCCTCCATACAGTCAGGCTGCAGGCAACCCTGTAGGGCATTTTCTTAGTTAGTGATTAGTATGGGTGGAGCAGCCCACTTCGGGTGGTGCCATCCCTAAGCTTCTATTCTTGGGTTCTGTAAGAAAGCGGGAGGAGCAAGCCAGAGGGAGCAAGCCAGTAAGCAGCACTTCTCCACAGTGTCTGCCTCAGCTCCTGCCTCCAGATTCCGCCCTATTCTGATTGCCTTCAGTGATGAACAATAATGTGGACGTGTAGTCCAAATAAACCCTTTCCTCCCCAAGTGGCTCTTGGTCATGGTGTTTCATCACAGCAAGAGAAACTAGCTAAGGCACCCCCTTCTCTATCTTTTTCAAATTTATGACCTCTTTGTTCATTTTACACCCGTATTCCTAAGTGTGTAAGGATAACCTGTTCTTTCTGTGTAATGTTACTTGTATGCATGTTTTCTGGGCTGATCATTCAAAACTGGATAACCAATCAGTGTGCTCTTCGCCGGGGAAGACTGTTTCTCCCACCCTCAGCATTCCTCACTTGCCTCTAGTTCTTTGTTTAGAGGTGAGACCTCCTGAATACCCCTACCATCCCTCGCTGTCCCCATTCACCTTATTGTATCTATTGGTGTTGCCTTTGTTTTGCTCATGTTTACTGTTGGTGAGTCTTTATGGGTATAGCTTCTGACATTACTAGGAGACAAACTCACCACAAATTACCTGTTCATTCAGTTCTTACAAACTTTCCATCCCTTCTTCTGCAATGATTGCAGAGCCTTGGGTACAGGAGTTGTCTCATAGATGTATCTATTGGGACTGGCCTCCACAACTTTGAATTTTGACAGTTTGTGGTTTTCTGTAATGGTCTGTCTATTGCAAAGAGAGCTTTTCTTGATGGGGGTGCTGGGGTCTTTTATGAGTGGTATTATCACTCTAAGTGGTGTAAATTCATATGTGTGTGTATACATATACTTACATGTACTATATATAATTTTAGGTAAATGTAAAATAATGATTCCCTGTGTCTTTCAGAAGCATTGTTAGTGTTATTTTCCCTTCCTCATCCCTCTCTTCTAAATTGTCTTCCTTCCACCTTTCCCAGTTAAAGCCTCCTCCTTGTATTCCCCCATTTTCCTTTCATATGACCTGTATTCTTAACACATAGTAATCTCAGATCTTAGCTGAGGAACTCTAGGCAGTGTTCACTGGTGTCGTGGGGCACAATGGCATACACACCAGGAGACAAATCAGGTGCCTGCTTAGAACCAAGGCTGTACTGAAGCTGTATGAGCATGGTGTGGCCTGCCAAAATATCTTGGAATCATTGTCCGTTTGATGTTGAATGGATTTTGGTTGTTGTACACGCAGACACCTTTTATTTTATTTATCTAAATGTTTAGTGATCCTGGAATGCAGCTCTACAACCCCATGTGGGATGGCGATCCACATTTTAAAAAGCAGGACTTTGCAGTAAATGTTGGGTAGAAAGTCTCAAGAGCCAAGTGCTCCAGGCTGGAGTGAAAGTTGTATCCTCAGACGCTTTGATACTTTTCCCCAACAGGACATGCTTAGGAGTTCCTTTCTTCCCAGTGGAGTAAGACCAGTCTCCTCTATGAGCCTGAATTCTCAGAAATGCATTCTCAGAAATGCATTCCTCTGTGGTCACCTGACCTCAGCTACACAGGAAAAGGTATTAAAAAAAGGAGGTAGAAGCTGCAGCCAAAGCAGAGACAGCACTGAGAAGAAGCATTACTTTAAAATACATCTACTAACAAAACAAATAAAACCCTCCAGACCAGAGATGGCTCAATAGGTAAAGGTGCTTGCTGAGTTCAGTTGCTGGTGGAAGGAGAGACGTGGCTTCTGCAAGTTGTCCTTTGACCTCCACACATGCACTCTGGAATGTGGCCCCTCCAAAAACTAAATAAATAAAAGCCTCGGGCTGTGTTATTGCTGCATCATCCCAGCTATATAGTCTAGCCTGATTGATTGCAGTGGCTGCCTCATGAGGCTGTGCTAGGGTGCAGGGACAGAGTGCGGTGATCAATTAACCATGCCTGGCAGGATCATAGCCTGCTTGGTTCTCTTTCTTTCTTTCTTTTCTTTTTTTTTTTCTTTCTTCTTCTTCTTTTTTTTTTTTTTCTCTAAGGCAATTACCAATGAATTTCCTCCCAAAGGCAACTGAGTTTTGCAAAGCAAGCAATGTAAAGGAGAGGAAGGAAGGTGATTCGTAGCCTAGGGAGGGGACTGAAAGGGGTAGGAGCATGCAGATAAAACACTGATATAGATGAGAGGAAAAATAAAGCCATAGTGAGCAAGGAAGCAAGACAGAATTGACTTTCAAATTTAACCAGAGTTCTATAGTTGGAAATATACCTGAATAAAATTCAGGAAAAAATGCGTTGAGTCTTCTACAACCTGGCTCACTCAAGGATATGACTGCTGTGATTCTGAGGCCTTTTGCATTGCTGCATCCTTCTGAGCAGAGAGTGACATGACCTCAGAGAACAGTGGAGTTAGAAGCTTCCTGGATTGGAAGTCTGCCTGGGACGCATGGTCCGAAAGGAAAAGGCAGCTTCTTACTTTCCTTTTAGCCCTGACTGCAGGAGATGCCCCTAGGACCCTCAGACTATGTCAGGCAATAAGCACTGCCTTCTAACTGGTTTTGGAATAGGTCATAGCTCTGAGGAGCATAAGGACTAATGGAAACCCAGGGCAGCAATTCCAGCTGGTGCTCCATAAGAAGAATTCAGAATGGGTGATGAAAATACTGAATGTAGCCATGGAAGTCTCAGTGGTGTGAGCTCTCTACATAGAGCCAGGCTGGAAGCCAACGGTGCCCATGCATATGCTAACGAGGGAATGTTCTGGACAATGTTTTACTTCAGCTTTGTAAAGAAAGGAAACAACCCCTGACTCTAGATTTAATGATACATGTGGTATTCATATAATGGTGTGTGTGTAAATGCATAACTGCATTTTACCAAGTTGGATGTATATGGCGTTTGGGGCATCAGGCAGCAGAATTCTTCAGTATAGATTAGAAGCTGGTTCAGCTCTAGGCTTCTAATTAAACCTTCCCTGTGGATGGGGAAGAGATTAACTTCAAGCTGGAGAGTCAGAACATGATGGGACAAAGAGTCGGAAAAAGCAGGGAGATGTGCTTGGTGAGAACTCCTCCCACTCCACACATGTTCAGCACCCAGAGGCCTTGTCAAGGGCCCACAGGATGTCATGCCAACCCAACTGTTCACCATCTATGGTCAGAAGTTCTCAGCCAGGATGAGATACTCGCTGTGCAAAACCTGGCAACTGCATTCAATATCTAGAACCCACATGAAAGGTGGAAAGAACCAGCTCCACAAGTCTGTCCTCTGACTTCCACATGCCCACACACACACACACACACACACACACACATGCACTCACACAACCACCATCATCACCATTACCATTATCATTCTAAGACTACTACTACTACTGATGATGATGATGATAATAATAATAACCAAAATGCTTTAGCCAGTGGAGGACCCCTGCCACAACTTGGTGTCACCGTGTTATCAGGGTGCTGTCCACTAGCTTTTTGTACATTCCAGTGAGTGTGACTTCCTAGGCTTTTTCAGTCTCTCTGAAAGCCATTTAATTGTATTCAGTTGCAAAGCTGCAAAGATAAAGCCTTGCACTAACTGTCCTAAGGCCCAGGCGAGCTAAACGCTCCAATTCCACGCAGAAGGAGCTCTTGATTTACAATTACGCCGTGATGGATTACCTGGAGACTCAACCTTCAGGCAAACTGTGATTAACTTGACCAAAGACATCTGGGAGAGCCATCCGTGGTCTGGAATTATGATCTCAGTGAGTTACCCTGAAACTAGACACCACGGAACTGCCTTTCTGCAAGACGCCAGCATGGAGCCTCTGTAGGCTAATCCAGAAGTCTTTCTCTCTCTCTCTCACTCTCTCTCTCTCTCTCTCTCACTCTCGGAACTTGTTAACAAACGAAACAACAAAATAAAAAAAAAAGAAAGAACACTGCCACAGAGACAATCTGCACAGAGACAGAACGTCTTGTCAGCTTTGCAGCTGCTTTTTAGAGAGCAGCCTTCACCTTGCTGGAGTCCTGGGGAAGAGCAATTAGTGCCTCTGTGATTAGCAACTGCTGAGTAAGGCCTGTCAGAGCCGTGGACTAAATATAAAACTGGATACTTGAACACTCACATGCTCACAATTAGCTGGGCTCCATTGCTGGCTGGATAGAGTGAAGCTGAGAGGTGCAGTGTGTGTGTGTGTCGGGCGTGCTTTTCTGTGGTTATTATCAACAGTCAGTAAAGGTGGAGATGAAAGGCAGAGAAGCCACACAGGTGCTTAGACCTTCGTCCATTGGCCTGAAGCAGCCCTTTGTTCTCGGGGCCTTAGAAACTTCCCAGCTTGTTTGGATGCTATGGAGTTAATGATCCAGCGATGGCCACAGAAATAGGACTTGGAAAGACACTAAAGACTTTTTTTTTTAATTTAATAAGTCTCTCCCCTTCCAACAGAATATTTCAAAAAAGCGTTTGGCTTAAAACAAAAACTTTTGGAGACATGCACTCTCCTTTCTCACCCCCATCCTACCCACACGCTAGTCTCTAATCTGGGTCAGTTGTCCTACACGGAGTTGAAATAACTCTAATGTCTTTGGGGTCTTTAGGACTGCAAACCCCATGGCACCAAGAACCAAGGTGACTACAGAGCACGTGACTATTAACACTTAACAGGAGACAATTTGATAATTCTTGTTTGCTTGATGGGGGGGGACGTTCTCAAGGACACATGGAACTAAAGAAGTAGAAATATCTTGGCTTATAAAATCAGTCATCATCAGAACCAGCCAGAGAAGGGGAAGCAGGCAGAGAAAATCTCCCCCCCCCCCAGGAAAGAATGAAAGCTTTCCTTATTCTATAAGACTCATCAAGCTCATCCTCCCAGGAGAATATCAACATAAATTAAGGGATTATGTTTAACTCCAAAGCATAGTGGAGGGTATTAAATGGCTTTGTAAACACTGACAATCTCACCAGAGTTTAAAGCTTTCAGATGAACTGGAAGAATTTTCCTTTAATGGAATAGAACAAATGAGCACAGTGGGTATAGCTTAGGAGGTACAGACAGCCTTTGCAGACATTTTACATTGGATTAGTTGGGGGTTTTGTTGGTTTTTTGTTTGTTTGTTTTTTCATTGCTGTGACAAAGCAGCCTACAAGGAAGACCCTTGTTTTGGGTTGTGGGGTAAGAAGGGAGTCAATCCATTGTTGAGGAAAAGGCGTGGGTGAGGAGCATGAGGTGATTGGTCACACATGCCACAGGAGGCAGACTCAAGGGAGCTGGTACCCAGTTCATCGTTTTCTTTTTTCTTCAGCTGGGACCCCAGCCCAAGGGATAGTGCCACTCACATAAAGGGTGGTCTCTGTCTTTAGCTAAAGCTTTCTGGAATCAGCCACACAGAGCAGTATTTCCAGGGTGCTTCCAGATCCAGTCAAGTTAACATTGAAGAGAAACCATCACTGTGGAGGTGGGATAGAAGATTCTGCTCTTAGCCCAGGGTAGGGACCTTGGTCTTCGACTCTGCTTTGCTGTTCTGTTCCCAAGCCTGCAGTTGGCAGTTCCTCTCCTGATTCGAGGATCTTTTCCTCATTCAGAAGTCCCCAGGAGTCCTTTATGTTCCTGCCTTCCATTGCAGGCTTTGTCAGTTGCTTATAGTTGGGTTCTGCTGGAGAATTAGGGTGAGGGAGATGGAAATGGAAGAGAGATAGGATAGTGGTGAGGTCCCCTTACCTTCAAGTAGCTATAAGCTATACAGGGTTTGATCTCATAAATGTGTCACTAAAGCTAGCCCCTTGAGGTCATAGATTTATCACTGAAGATAGTGTATCTCCTTGCTGGTCTTTAGGCGTTCTATAACAGCCTGATCTGTCACCTCAGACAGAACAATTCTCATTAGGGATTCTTAGGAAGAAGTTACATACATACTGAAACATTTCTTTCCCATGTGTGCCGGTGATTTTTCATGATTCTAATGAAACCCATGAGGCTGGATAATGTTTAGCCTCTGGGAAGAACACATGATAGAGCATCATGGTAAGAATAAATGTAGGAGGTGGAGAACACAGGGTGACACAGGGAACTGAGGAGGGGGCAGAGCTTGTACTTTGTAATAACTCTCTCTCTCTCTCTCTCTCTCTCAAGAATTAATCAGTTTCACCATACTGGATCAACCTCTTGTGAATAGTGCCCTGGCGACCCAGCCATGTGATGGAGCAGTTAAAGGGCCCACGGCGTCTAACTGGGAGGCAAACCTGCAAGAGATGAGTCCTTACTGTCCAGGTTCACTGTGCATCCAAACCATAGCACAGTGGAGTTCTGAAAAGTTTTGGTAATTACTGTTTGGTCCCTTAGAGATGTCTATTGTACCTCAGAATAAAAGGGTGTCTGGAAATAAACAATCTATATAAGCCCTCTGACGCATTCAGAGCAAAATTAGATATCAGACACAAATGGATGTCAACTTGGGTCCAGCTCAAAATTTTAACATATGTCTACTTTAATGCTTGTATTTTTCTGTGTGTGTTAAAAGAATAATCTTATATCTCTTAATTTGGTCACTTCCTTTTCCTTTGGTTGTGATCTTGAAATCCAGGAAGGGGGGAGAAAAGCAGGAAGTAACTTCTTTTGTAGCCTCCTGTGGCCATATGGCCTTCTCCCCCTGTCCCTAATTCCCCAGAACGTAGTGGGAAGCAACAAGAAAGGCACAGAGTCAATATGTTTTCTCTGTGACACCAAAAGTAGCTGGGCTGGGAAATGGGCCCTTAACGTGCCTGCCATGTAAGTATGGAGACCGCAGTCCAGATCCGCAGCACCTGCGTGAAGGCAGTGTGTGCTTGTAATCCAAACACACTGGTGGAAGAAGCAGGTGCTTGGAAATCACTGGCCAGACAGCCTAGTGACGTCAATGAGCGTCAGTGACAGACTCTCAAATAAACAATAAATGTAGAGAGCAATGGGAGCAAGATACAGACTTTAACCTTAGCTTCCACATATGAGTAAATGTGCATACACACCTTTAGAGAAGAGGAAATCAGGGTTGATAACTTCTCAAGAAGCAAATGTCTATAGAGTACAATTCATCATGAGCTAACATTAGAGCATGTACAAAGAAATGAAGTATTCTTGAAAAAACTCTTTGTAAAATGTATAAGTGTGTAAGAAAAAGAATGGGAAAGGAACGCCTAGAACACATAAGAAGTAAAACATTCCCACAGCCACGTACCACCCTGGCTAGGTTGGCACATAAATACAGATGTGTTGAAGCAACCAGTGGTTCCCCAAGAGGGCCTCAGCCAGGGAAGCAGTTATGACAGGTCAGACCCCTAGTGAGGCTTGGCCTGAAAAGTCCCAGGTTGCATGAACGAACATTAGGAACTTTAAGTTACATATTTAAACATGCTTTTTAATCGTGTTCCTCAGTTCTGTGACGATAATGCAATACAGGACACTGACAACAACCTCCCAGGAGTTTACCCCTGCATCCCAACATCAATAGAGAAATTTGAGGAAACAGAATATCCATCCTGCCCACTGCTCAGCCCCAAACTCCTTTGACTGTGTCATCTTTATCACCTCTAATCCCTTAGTACAACCTTCTTCACACACTCAGGTCCCACTCCCTCACCCCCACTCTTCTTCAGGCACCTAAATTGGAACTCATACACTCAACCGGCTGGGTTAGATCAGATGGCCATCTCAAGTTCCACACTTGCTTTCTGTGCCTCATAGTAAAGGTCAAGAGCCCTCAGTGGCCTGGGAAACTCCACCCACTCCATGATCTCTCTGACCTCATCATCCCCTCAGCACCCCAGCACCCCCACGTCCTCAACCTTATTTCTCCTCCATCCCAGGGCTCTGGCCCCATCTCCTATGTGCTTTCATCATTTGTTTTTCTTGGCCACCCTACTTTTCTTCAGAAAGTGACTTTCACTTTGTCAAGAACACTGGCCCAGATCCCCTTCTGTGATTTAAAGATGCGCCCCCCCCCAATTCCTAAATGAAAACATCTCCAGATTCATATATCCATGGTAGTTGTAGGTGGAGGCTCAAGAGATAATTAAGCTGTGGTGAGAGTTCAGCTCCCTAAGAGCATGGATGGCTTTCTAAGAAGAAAAGGGTCCTGAAGCAGGCCTGCGTGCTGTCTCTGTGACAGGGAGCATCAAGAAGGCCCTCCACAGAGGCTGAGTGGGGTGCAGCACAGCCTCCGACACGCTAATGGACACCACACTCTCCAGAACTTAAAGGCAGTTAAACCTTTTTGTAAATTACTCAGTGATGGGCATTTTATTATAGAAAAAAAATAGCTAAAACATAGCAGAAACTGCAGACCGCTCCCTTTTGGTATCTGCTCCCTTGCTTTCTTTTCCCATGCAGACTTAAATACTACTCTGGTTTTGTTTTATATTGTACAGCAGCTAGAAAGTAAGTGGGGACTCGCCCTGCGCTGTTCCTTGGTGTTGATAACCCAGCGGAGTTACAGTGAAAGAAGAAGAGGAAACCACAGGAAGAGAGTGAGGGGCATCGTTAACAAAGACTAAATTTGTTGAACCTCTAGGAAGAACCATAGATTAGTACTAATGGAGCATTAGCTGGAGATCTTATGTTTTTGTAAATAAACAAGCATCTCTAAGATGGGAGGGACTTGACTTAAGAAAAACTCTTTTGTTCTTCCAGGTTGACTTCATGCAGTTCTAAGGCAACTGAACACAACTTAAAACGCTGCTTTTCAGAAATAAAGGCAACACTTGGCTTCTGACCCCTTCTCTGAACTCTGATATCTGTTTAGCCAAGCAAGTGGATTGACCCATTTGAAGCAGTTGTGCTTTGGAATCCATAACTGGATTTAGTCACTGCTATGATCCTCTAAGCACACGCCAATAACTTGCAAAGGGAAGCGGCCCAAATTCAGTCTGGCTGTGGATTCTGACACTGTAAGGTGAGCCTCCACTCATCTCTTTCCCAGATGTTGGACATCCCTGAGTGGAGCCGGCCATCCTGAGTCCTATGTTCTACAGCAGAGGTCCTCGGCATCTGCTGGGAATACTCAGGTTGGCTCCCAAGCGGCTAATCTCTGAACTGTGGCCAATGGGGCACACAAGGAGGTCCCCATCATGACAAGAGATAGCAATTATGAAGGGGGGAGAAGGAAGGAGAAATAGGGAGATGGGTGTTCTGGAAATGCAGCCTTGGTGAAAGAGAGAGAAGCCATCTGACAGGAAACACCAGCCCCTTCCTTCATCCACAAGCACTGCCTTGTCCTGTTCTACTATGTGGACATTTGAAAATAGAGATCAGTGAAGACCATCTTGAATTTGGATCCGTCTATTTCTCTTGATTTCCAGTGATCTTAATCTGTTATGGTTTTTATGGTTGAGTGTACACCTGTTTAAAAGCAGTTTATACCAATATTTAGAGGGGTTTTAATATGTTTTAACGATATACATTTCTTTCTCATTTAAACTAAATGCATATGATCATTGTAGAGAGGTTATATTTTAGAGTACAAAGAAAACAATGAAATCAACAGTGTTCATCTCACCACTTCATCAATGTGACATTGTTTCTTCTACTTTGTTTTTTCTGTGTGTACTTGTACAGCCACTCTAAGTGGCCATAAGGTATTTTCTGTCTGGCCAGGGGACTCTGAGCCTTTTGACAGTACCAACAATTTAGTTCCCTTTATTTGTTACAATGTTTCAGGAGAGACTGACATAACTTTATCATGCCATAAACAGCTCCTTTAGGGGAAATTGCTTTTTGTTCTTAAGAAATCCAGGAAGCCTGACCTAAGTAAGTTTCAGACTGCGGTCATGGAAGTGGGGAAAGAGATGGGAGCAGGTCAAATGGGACACTCTACTGGTCTAGAACATTCAGTGTTTTAGGAAAGAGTACTTCTCCCAATTGGTCATTGCTGATCTCTAGAGGAGGGCCCAGAAGCAAAAGGAAGCATAAGCATTTTTGTTGTTCCTAATCCCACAGATTGAAGGAAAAAGAACACCGGCTCAAATCATGGCCAAATTAATTGAAACAAGCTTTATTGTGCACACAGGCTAATCCTCCCTAAGGTGGGTTTCAAGAGATCAGCATTGGACTTGAGGAAGATAACAGTATTTATATCTCAGGAATAGGGGGTTTCCAAATGGGGGATTTGATAGGCCAACTCGGTCATAACAACTTACTAAAACAAAGACATGGTTGCAAGGTAGTCATGACAACTTTTTGAAACAAGGGCATGATTGTCATTCCTGCAACATGCATTCCAGAACCACCTGTAATTAAGATACAGGTAGGGCATAGCCAAATCCTTGAGAAACAGACTAGATCATAACAGGAATGAACCTAGTCTGTCTTTACTGCAAGATGGCTTTCAAGCCCAAGGTGGTGGCAGGCTGGTTTATCATCCTCCCCAGGCTGGGTTGCTGCTCAGGTCTGGCACCTGGAGCCCAGCTTCCCCTTAGCTGGACATTCCACTTTCCAATGACCCATGGGCCACACCCAGTTTTGGTCAAGGTAACACTAAGAACAGGAAGGACTGACGTGTGCTGTAGTTTGTGCTGGGTAGACTTGCAATCTTGACTAGATATCAAGGGCAACCAATTTAAACACAGCTTTATCTGTAGAGTCTCTGTTAGGATGAGGAGCTGCAGCACTGGAGAGGCTTCTCCACAGGGCATCTTCTGAGCATCTGAACATGCAGTGTGTGAACATCCCAGAAGGAATGCAAGGAGGAAGAGAGAGGCTGGAGAAAAAGAAGAGGTGGGGGAAAGGGAAGAAATAGGAAGAAGGAGAAGAGGAGGAGGAAGATGGGAGGGAAGGGAAGGAGAAAGACAGACGGAGGAGAGTGTGGAGGAGGAAGAGGAGACAGCATGGGGAGGAGAACAGGGAGGGGAGTGTGAGGAGGAGGAGAGAGGGTGAGGCGGAGAAAGGGGGACTGGAGTGGGGGGAAGGAGGAGAAGGAGTAAGGGGGAGCAAAAGAGGGCTTCATCAATGGCTGGCAAATTTTATCAACCCCAGTTGTTTGTTTCTTACTGTGTCCCATCAGCCAGTCCCTTATTATCCTTGTTCTCCAAGACAATTCAGATATTGTTAAAAGAATTGTTGTAAATTATCTTTTCCTTATTAAAAACATCATTAAAGATAAAATTACAACTAAATAGCAACTTGAAGACACATAAAAAAAATAAGTAAGCCATACACAACTATCCTTGTCAGCATTGCTCCGCCACAGCTGGCTCTGAGGACACAGGCAGGCTGATCAAGTTCCGTTATGGAAATGTCATAGAATAAACCAGTCACACATAGATATTTACTGCTCAAGAAATGGGCCTTTCTTGCTTATTTCATCAGAAGTATAAAAGTGTGTTATTGCATTTTAATTTTATTATTATTTATTAATAACTAGAAGGCACAATTAATGTAATTAGAAGGTACATTTTGTATAATACAATTATGCAAATCTAATTTACCTTTTATGTCTTCAGAGTAATGAACTCATTACTTTATAGTTTCTCAAATTTAACCAGTGTGCATGATGATATATTTGTTACTAAATATCCATGAATTTAAATATGATTTTTTTCTTTGAATATTTATTATGATTTTAAGATACTTAACCCTTGAAACTATAGAAAATAAGATTGTACACCTCTCAAATATGTCATATGCTAATTAAACTTAAAATACCATGATTAAGAATATTTGCATATGTTCTAAAATATGTGCAGAACTTTTAAAATGAAAGACATAAAAGATATATATGTAGATTTCTATATGTAGAACATAGATATGTTTGTATTTATACATAAATGTGGGATCCATTTTCATACACATGTAACAAGTACATGGATTCTAGCATTTTTCCCCCCACAATTCTGAATATATTCCCATGTAGCCACTTCCAAAACTACTATCACTATCTAAAGAACATAGTTTTTCTTTTAAAGAGGGGGAAGCTGAAAGCAAGCATCGCTGACACAGGCAGAAGACAGTTGTTGCAGTAAGCACACCTGAACTGTTCACTCAAACAGCAACCAATGCCCATGAGTCAACAAACAAGGAAACTGTATATGAGGTGTTTACACATATAAAGTATATAAGCAAACAAGGAACATTGTGCAGGATGGCAGATTTCAGATCTGAGGGGTCCCCATAAGGAAAAAGATGGAGACACAGCATTTTTTATTCGGCGACATTTTAGTTTTGGGGAAGCCCGTGAAGAAAGAATGAAGAGGTGGGCCAAGCAAATTGGGGACGGAATTCCTGGCATGAAAGATTGTGAGGAGACCTGGTCTTGACAATGAAAAGCCACGCTCATATATAATCAAACGCCAAGTGACCTGAGACTAGAGAGCCATAGCTGGGTCCCAGGACGAGACAGGTCCTCTGCAGAATAGTTACAGCCTGTTCTAGATTGCCAAGAAAACTTTGGGTTTCTTTCGATCTACACCTGCTTTTTATTGGGTTCCTTTCAGTGACACCTCTTCAAATCAAATTTTTCCAGAAAATAAAAAATGAATGTAGCCTCTTTGTTATCAAGGAAAGTTATTACAGTTTTTACCAGTAGCTTCCTTTCCCTGGGGACACTTTCATCATGGGCCCTAAAAGGCACAGGCACCCTGCTGTGCGGTAGGTGTGTCTGCCTCTAACTCAAGACTGCTTGAGGGCAGTGTCACAGATGAACAAACAAGCTTGGGGATTCCACTTTGTGATTTCGACCCTAACCCCAATTACAACCTTCTCTTCTCCATGCTCTCCATTCTCCTTTGGTCCCAGTGAAGACGATCATCAGCAAGGTTGGACTAAAACAGTCTTTCTCCCTGGCTGGATCCTTCCTTGTCCCTTCCCTGTGGTTCTCCGTTCAGTGGAGTCACACACCTTCCTATCAGAGTCCACTGTGACTGACCATCTGTGCTGTATTTTATTAGCCCACCAGAGAAAGAGAAAGAAACACAACCTCGTGCATAAGCATGAACCCCATCAAATTTTGGGAAACTTTTCTTTGAGGCCTGTCCATGGTGGACACCCGGACATACTCTCCCTCTGCAAACTTCAGAGTTTTCTTCTGTTGCTGCTGCCTGAACCCTACATCCTGAGTTTTCTACCCAGAGGCCACCTCTAGGGCAACTCTCTATCCCACTCTACCTTGTCTTTGTCTACAGTCATCAGAGGCTTATTTTTCCACCATCTTGACTTCTGTCTTCTACAGTGCAATTTCCACATGGAGCTTCCTTCCTGTGCTAATTGTGAGCCCATTCTGCCTCTCCAATATTCACTTACGCAGAGAAGACCAAGTGGTAGAAACATCTGGCCAGCTTTGGCCAGAGCGAAGATTGGATTTCATTCAGCCCCTATCACTGCACCCACATCAGTGGTTTCAACCAACCACAGATACAAAAAAAAAAAAAAAAAAAAAAAAAAAAAAAAAAAAAAAAAAAAAAAACTGCATCTGTCCCAAATGTGTTCAGACTTTTTTTCTGTCTTGTCTTTGATCTAGAAACAATATAGCACAACAACTATTTACTCAGTCACACTCAGCTTTACAAATAATCTAGAGAGGAGCTGGAGAGGAGCTGGAGAGGAGCTGGAGAGGAGCTAGAGAGGAGACATGTGGCAATGGTATGTTGTACCGTCCTGGGGGACAGACGTCAGCCTTGGATGTTTGTGGGAGATCCTGGCGGGAGTCCTCTGTGGAAACTGAAAATAGCTGTACGTGATGACTCTTGTCAAGTTCTTAGTTTACCGTATAGAACAACCTCATTTGGAGCGGATGCCTGTGTTCCGTCTCTACCCAAAGCAAGCACTGTACTGAAGAACTGGCTGTTGGTACTGGAAAGTCTGCAGAGGCCTTCACCTACCCTAGTCCTTAGACAGGACACGACGAGAGATGCATGCATTAGGGTTTTAAGTTATAACATGCCAAACCTGAAGGCTGTGCTCAGAGGCATCGTGCGTAGAATGTGGAGTGCTCAAAAATATAATAACCAAAGAGGAAAAAAAAAGCCCTTAGCCTTAAAATATATTTAAACAATTATTTAAAAATTTTAAACTTATTTAAAAGTTGTATCCTCCACTAATACAAATCATTCTCATTTTCGTTTTAGATGTAGGGACTGCATGTTAAGTGTACCACCTGTGTGCAGTGCCCGCGGAGGCCACAAGAGGGCATCGGATTTCCTTGGCGCTGCAGTCATGGACTCCATGTGGGTAGTGGGAATTTACCCCTGGTCCTCTGCAAGAGCAGCCGGTGCTCTCAACGTGCTGTTGAGCTGCCTTTCCTCAGGAGCATAGTCTTCAGAGATGTGAGACCAATCACTGCTGTCTGTGAGGGGATGTTCCAAACTCCTTCCACTCTCAGCCCAAAGAGAACGCGTCTGCCTCTGCCTCCCAAGACCTGGACATCACAGACTTAACCCATGCCCCCACTCCCTCCTCCCCCACTCCTTCACCCCCCATTCTCCCAGCCTCTCATCCTGCCCCACCCCCCAAAGCCGTGTCTCTATGTCTCTGCTGTTTGCAAGGCATTTTTTCCCCTTCAACTGTGTCATTTACTGCTTTGTTTAAGAGGAGAAAGTCTTACATTCTCTCGTGAGAAAAAGTAGCAGGGAGTCTGAGGACGCGGTGCCCCATCTTGCTGGTCCCACTGAAGGACTGAGCCTTGAAAACGTTGTTGATTAGGTTATACGTGGCTCTTTAAAAAATCCAAAGAACTCTTACTTTGACAAAACGTTTTTCCATCATCTGGTTAGAATTTCTGGGCCAGGGAGAGCAGATCTACTGTTTCCTCTGCAGCCTTCTGCAGCCCATGGAGGAGAGGTCATTATTCAGCAGGATTCAGGAATGGGATGCAATTATGGGGCCTGGGCAGGGGGATAGATGATATCTCTTCCAGAGCCAGCGAACATAGAGGGCTGCTTGTCTGCACTTGGGGCCACTGGTTGGATGTGACCTGTGTGTCTTCCAAGCGACTTATCGGGCGCTCTCAACGTCTGTTTATTTAGAAAGAAGCCATTGTACGCTGTGGTCCTAACGAGACAGAGCAACTGCTGCCCTTGATGTGAGGAATTTTCTGGTGCACACAGAACTGCACCTCCCTGTGCAGACACACACACACACACACACACACACACACACACACTCAGCCCTCCCAAGGCCTCGTGCCAGAAGTCCTCTGAGAGTTGAGCAGAAGGCTCCGGCACCGGCTGGAGGAGGGAGCCACACACTTGAGTTTCTGCTTAGCATTGGGGGACAGGGTGTGTTCAGAAACTGCACGGAATGCACCTCGGGTGCCCAGTCTCATAGCGCTTTCTTTGGCCTAATCTGCTTAATTGAGACCTGCTCTCTGACTGGCCCCCAGCATACACAGTGCATGTGGGCACCAGACTTTCTTACCTCTGTTTCTGTTGACTGAGTGATGCCATAGTTCCCACCCCAGCCTCCTGCCCTGGCGGTGGGAGGGAGGGGGTGTTGTGAGTTCCACCAACTTGCCTGAAAGTGAATTGAACTTTGTAGTGCATAGAGAGACAAGGGCTGGGTGTGCCTGCTTCTATGTGGATCCGGTATTCCACAGATCAGATGTGTTCACGAAGCACCCCTTGGAAAAGGGAGACTAGTAACTGACAAACACGGTTTTCTCACTTACCAGAAAGATTCAAAACCATATTCATCTACTGAGTGGCTGTCAGGTTCCAGTAGCCTTGAGGACGGCAGACCCTAGTTAACAGCAGAGAGAGACAGGGAGAGACAGACAGAGGACTGCCATGGAGATCGCACTGAAGTAGCTCTATGGTAGAACTATAAACAGTGAGCTCACAGAGGTGGCTCATCTTGTGCCGGGAGGCAGGAAAACGGGGACCTGAAAGAAGCCACTTTTACCTGGAAACTCCATGAAGGATTTGCGTGGGCACAGACACAGGCCTGCTGTGCTCACCTTCCACAGGAGACTCTGACCTTTACTTACGTCTATGAATCGTTCGCATATTCCAGTTTGTGTGCCAACACACGTACCTGACTGTGGGAACTTAGTTGTCGTCGTGTAACAGAAATGGTGAGTAGAGGCAGTGGAGCCACGCCCATGCATCTGTCATAGTAACATAGTCTTAGAAAAATCACTCTACTCCCTTGTTAGAGCTCACTGTTAATCACTTACTGTGACCAACGTACAAGGTAAACTAACCTTTATGTTGTGTATATTTACGTAGGGAGATACCTGTTGAGGGAGCTTGGTACCATCAAGGGCTTCAGACACCCATGGGGGTCTTGAAGTTAAGTACATGGGGGAGGGGTCAGGAGACAAGAAGAGAGGGAGAGATGGAGAGAGGGATGTTACAGTTTTGAGAGAGAGAGAGTTTACAGTTTCTATACATGTTTAAGCATGTATGTATGTATTTAAACAGAAAAAAATATTAGGGTCTTTAAAATTATATCTTTTTATTATTAAAGCAATGTGATAAAGTTACAATTTAAAAAAAAAACGCTTAATTGAGCTAATTTTACTTTGTATGTACATCCCTATTGGCCAGGGTTTTCAGTATCTACAGAGAGAACAGAATAATGTTCCAGTGCCGGTGTGCTTGCTACATGCGTGCAGCAAAGGAGACGGCTGTCTCTCTGTTAGCTGTCACAGTTGCTTCTTCTAGCCACAACGCTGCAGAGATGACCTGCTTTGCTTTTAAGCTCTGCCTATGGTCTGTGCAGTGTCTGCCCAGCTAGCAGAGGGCAGCCTGCAGGCGGACGATGACTTTTCTCCTTGAATCCTATTTCCACCCACCCACAACACCCTTCTAACCACAGCTATCAGGCCTACAAAAAAAAAAAAAAAAAAAGCAGGACAACGTGAAACAATGAGAAAAAGCGTCAGTCAACAGATAAGACTTTACAAAAAGATTGTTACTCTTAAAACTTTCACTTTAAAGACCAGTTTCTTAGATTAGCACATAAATAATTGGCTTAATTACATTATTTGTATATGTATGTGCCATTGTGCTGTATGCTCATTTGTTTCTCTTCCCCACTTTTCTCCCCCATGCCCCCTCCCCCACCTGGCCCAATTCCCATCTGTCTCTGGGATAGTTCCCCCTTCTGCTTTCTTATCACATGCTCCATTCCAGTCTCTTCCCCACCTTAAGATCTCTCCCCACTCTCTTGATCCCCTTCCAGACCCCCGCACAAATGCACATATATATACGTACACATAAAAAGCCAAGTCTGTGTTTTGCATGTGGACCAAAGTATGCAGTGTTTTGTCTTCCTTGGTCTGATCTATCACCCTTTCCGCAATAACTTATAATTCTGGCCCTTTACCTGTAACACCCTGCTTTTATTTTCCTTATTGATTGGCTTGGTGTTTGGTTTTTACAGTTCTTTACATAGCCTACATATTACTCCCCTGTCTGACGGTGAAGCCTTCCTCTACTCTGTAGGCTGTTTCTTCACTCCAACGATCCTTTCTCTGCCAACACTGGCAAATTCCGGTTTTATTTCCCGTGCTGCCGTAGCCTTGGGCAGAAGACCCTGGCCTAGGCCTCTCTTGACGGTTGCCCCTGGCAGTTTTAAATTTTTCAGGTTCTACATTAAAGTGTTTAGTTCATTTTGAATTGATTTTTGTTCAGGAGTGGATCAAGCATCATTCTTCCACATGGGAAAGCTAGTTTTCCCAGAACGGCGGTGGTGTAGTTAACTCTGAGACAATCTTTTCTCATATTTTGACAACATTGTTAAAAAGCAGGTGACTATCTGTGGGGTTTTTTCCTGGGTCTTTTATTTTATTGTTTATTTATTTTTATTGTTTTACATGTCCGCATTTCTGACAGTGCCATGCTGCTTTTGTTACTATGGCTCTGTAACATAATTAGAGATCAGCGTTTGCAGCATCTCCTGACTGGTCTTTCTGCTAAGGGTTGACCTGGCTTTGGTAATCTTGTGTGCTTCCTTGTGAATTTAGAACTCCATTCTGCTATGTTTGTCATTATGGGTCAGTTGGCATTTTTTTTTTCTCTTGTGAATTTTAGTATTTTTATTTCCTCTTTGTTTTTGATATCTTGACAAATGTCATGGGGAAATTCCTTTCTGGTCATTTTTATTTTGGTTTCTCTATGGCTCTTATGTCTTCATGACTTTTTATTTCCTCTACCCCTGAGGAATTTTCTGCCAGAATTTCATTGAGTAGATTCTTTATGCTTTCAGTGTTTCTCTCAGCTCCAACCCTATAGGTTCTCAAGTGTGGGCTCTTAGTCTCGCCCCAGAGTTCTTGGACACTATGGCCACACTTACCTTGTCCCTACTGTTGTTTGTACAGCAGTCTGTCAGCCTAGTTCTCCATCCCTGGTGACCCTGTCTTGGGAAAGCCCACTGGTGCTTTTTATTTGATTCACTAGGAGTTGTTTGTTTTCTGACATTTTCAGCAGTTCTTTCTGTGTGTTTTTTTTCCTCAAAATCCCATTTTCCTTTGCAAAACATTCTTCTGAGATGATGACCTTTTGTTCATGCATATTGCTCATATCCTAATACATTTCTCTAATTTTTCCCTTAATGTTACTAATTCTCCTCTCCAAGTCCTGGACAGAATTCATTTCCTTCTCATATCTTCTTTCAGGTCCATGCACCAGTTAGTTTTTTCACAAAATTTCACAAAAATTTTGAAGAATTTTTCTGGCATTGTGCCCACGTCAATATGTTTGAATTCGGTAGTTGAGGATCTTTTGGAGGAGTCAACCAAAGCCAATAGCAACAGTCTGGAAAGCTTTGGGAGCCTCTTGGACAACAGTGACCAAGAACTCCAAAAAGGGCTTCTCATGCTTTCTTTTAGGCTTTTATTAGATGGTCTATGGTTCTTGAAGGAAAGTTGTGGCCCAGATGGGAAATTTCCTTTTAAATTATATTACTACTGACACCTTCAGGCACAAAGAAAATGACACCAGATAAAATTATGAATCTACACAGGGGGTGAGAGTTAGTAGTCATATAACTTCATGATAAATACATTTTCCTACTATTTATTCTTAAATCTCATTGTTTAAACAAAAATTATTTTTAAATTATGTGAGGTTTATAGCATGTAATAACAAAAATGAACTGGCACCGAACTACCTTCTAAATATTTACGTTTATACCCAGTGACAACGCTATCCTCAGCCTTACTCAGGGAGCTTCTCTCTGCAATGAACGTTGGCAATTACGGAATTCATGACTGCTCAAGGTGATGAGAACGGTAACCTTTCAGTGCTCAGCCTTAAGGAAGACATTTCTGTCATCTTCTGTAAGGCTTAGGAGACAACATAGACCAGGTAGAAGAAAGAATCTAAGGACCAGACTTCAGGGAGAAGAGCTGCAAAGTGCTGATCTGGGCATGACACAGGCATCGAAAACATGATCGCGAGGCAGCTGCGGTTGCCTGCACTGGACCTGTACAACAGTCAAGCCTGGGTCTGTGAGGGGCTTAGACATCACTGCCACTTCCTGCTGAACTATAGCTCCTGATGGATTCTGGGAGAGGGACAGTCGTTTTCTTCAGTTGTGCACCCACTGGTAAACCACCAGGCGCCAGCAGATCGCTCCAAGTGCACGATCTCACAGCAGACAGAAGAGCATGAAAGTGAGAAACGTAACTGAGAAAAGCGGGAAAGGAAGAGAGGGGAGCTGACAGGAGCTGGAGAGAACTAAGAGAGGGAGGGAAGGGAAGGTCAACAGAAGGCATTGAACACAGACATGAGAAGGTATAGAAGGACAGAGTGAGGATTGATAACATTCTTATACATAAGCGGTAAACGTACTAGTCAGCAGACTGTGCTGCCTTGGGTATAAACTATAACCTGTAACCACCCACCCAGTTGACAACGTAAAGACTTTCAGGTAACACACTAACAAAGAAAACAGTGGAACAAAGGTTCAACCAGTACAAAATGGAATATGAGAGGGGTTTGCTTTGGATGTTTAACAGATATGCAATAAGGCAAAAAGGAACCAACTCCCTAGCTGGTAACTTTAGACTTAATCCACAGTGATAACCAAACCGACTTCAAACAATTGAGATATCCTAAAACAAAAGGCCACGCCCTTGGAGAGCTGAGGATTTGGTTCAGTGGGAGAACTTTTGTCTTGTCTCCCAGGTGTGAGGCCCTGGCTTCCACCCCCAGCACCACAGAAACAAAACAAGATCCAAAAAAACATAAGCAGGAATGAAAAGCAAGGCTCAGGGCAATGACAAACAGAAAACACAGGCTTGTGTGTGATGTAAATCCGATGTGTGGGTGCATCCACTAACGAGAAGCACGCCACAGCAACGCTGCTGCATCTGCCAGCTCACCACACAAACCCAGCGACCCATCTAGAAATACCCATAATGGCTCACAGAAATGCAAGAGGACAGAAAAGACTTGACCAACACAAGTCTTAGCCTAACTGACACAGGTCACTCAAGGACAGCAGGAAACACCTTTTAAGGTGTGCAGAGAACAATCACCAACATGACTCCACTGTGGACAGAGGTCAAAGGACGGAAGCTACACCAGGAGTCCTCTCTGACCAAAATGAAGCCAAACTGAGAAAAATAGAGTATCACTTATATCTGGGAGGGGAAGGACAGAAAGGGGGAACTTAATGCCATATCTTATGAGATGTGAATAATAAAAATATTTTACAACCAGATTGTAAGATGTTAATGAAATTTCTAGAAAGAAGAAAACGTGCTTATAGAAACCGAGTAACTGTTTGGAAGAACAGATTCAGTATTTAAATAAAAATTTGCTCAAAAGTATTTAGAAGTGAACGGCTTTACAGTGACTCCAGCCGGCTATTTAAAGAAAAACTAATTCTTATAATAAAGCCATCATTATTCCAGCTTGAAGACAGGGAACCTGAGGAGTGCAATATGCAGAGTGTATGCTCTATTTATGGGATTCAGTAACAGGCAAACCCAGGAACCTGGAAACATAACTAAGGGGAGATTTCATCCAAAGCGGAACATGTGAATGACTCCTGGAGAGCTTTCTCATCTCAGAGTGCAGGGCAGTGCACCCTAAGCCAGGTAGACTCCTTCTCTCACACCCCATATAACCAAGTATTTCAAAAGCCAGAAAATGGGGCTGGAGAGATGGCTCAGTGGCTAAGAGCACTGTCTGCTCTTCCAAAGGACCCAGGTTCAATTCCCAGAACCCACATGGCAGCTAACAACTGTCTATAATGCCAATTTCAAGGGCTCTGATGCCTTCACACTAAATGCACAAAAAATATGAAATGAATTATTTTTAAAAAGCCAGAAAACATCATGTGTTGGCGAGAAAGTTCCATGTCGTACTGCCAGCTTGCTCAGCCAAGTGCAGAGTAGTCTAAACTAGACGCTGGAGAGGTGGCTCAGTGGTTAGGAGCACACGCTGCTCTTGCAGAGAGGACTCAGGCTCAAGTCTCATCACCCCCATGATGGCTCATAATTGCCTGCAACTCTAATATCAGTGGATCCGGCACTCTCTTCTGGCTTCCACAGGTGCTGCATGGTACACACATACACACAGGCGAAACCCCGATACACAAAATAATACTTTCCAACTCTAAGAAAATAGTTCAAACTGAGCATCAACAAAGGGCATAAGAACACACAAATACCCCATGACCTAAACATTGTAAATATGTGTGCCAGAGAAATTCCTTGCTTTTAATTTTTTAAATTCGTCATCACTGAGTGTGTGCATGGGGGCAGGAGGGCGGAGGGCAGCTCTCTCCTTGCCCTTCCATGTGGGCTCTGGAATGGATTCGGGCTGTCATGTTTGCAAGCCTCGACTGCTGAAGTGTCTCTCTGGCCCCAGAGACTATCTCATTCACGTCCAACAGAAATCATAGCAAGCATTTTGTAGTTCTGCTTTACTGAAAGTAGCAACAATTCTATAACTGTTACAGGTGTGCGCACACCACTGAACAGGTGAGTGGTCTCACCCGATAGGTCACGGCAAGATGACGAAGAGTTAGGGTACCCAGTCACCACAGCGGAGATGCACGGTAGACATCACACTGAACCTCCGTTACATTCTGTGACATTACCACAGAATCCATCTGCCTGTTTTATTGACACAGTTCACAGCTGAAGAGAGTGAGGCTAAGGGTGTTTATTAAAAGGCAAGGTGGGCACAGAAGTCAGGGCAGCTGCTCTCCCCGAAGGAGAGAAGAGTGGTCTGTGTACCAACCAAGTGTTATTTACAAAAACACAAAACAAGCAAGAGGCTGGACGGTGCCTTTGGCCTATGATTTTCCCGACAAGTAACACAACATAGTAGCCATATATTTATGAGTGTTCAATAATTAATCACTTAGAGAATATACACAGATCATAAACAGTGTTGTACACGCTGTGTGTGTTTCAAAGCAAAAACTCTGGGCAGGGCTTGTCACCTGATGATCATCAGCTGCTCTGGGGTACCACGGTGGACTGCTTCAGGTCCATCCGAGACTCCGCTGTGTGTGCTGTCCCCTGGAACAAACTGCTCGCATTCTCGGATCTGTCTTCTCATCTGACGCAGCAGGTGGAGGACATGACCTCAGAGTTCAGCTCAGCCTTGCAGCGGGGTAAGAAACTTAACACATGCAGCGCTTAGACATTGTTACACGTTGGCTTTATAGTTATTGCTTTTATCGGCAGATTAAGGTGATTGCATTATTCTCAAATGATTCACATCGTTGCTTTCACTCTACAGACGATCCCTCCTAGACACTGTGACCTCTCTTGAAAATTTGAGATATAACCTAAAATAATTCGAGCTTTATTTTCACGAGTGTTGCTCTGCTCCCTGCCCTCTTCATTTCTTATTTTTCTATTATTCTTCAGCACAAGTATGATAAAAATTACCCACATCTGTTATTTATCTTTCTGCCCAGGGCAAGGCAAATGTGTATATTTCCCCTCGAGATAACAGGAACCATATGGAGCCAATGGAATTATATGTATTATCAGTTTACAAATTTGAATTTTTCTAAAGATTGTCCACAGGCTGCCCTGGGGTCTTGGGTGTAAGAGTTTGCTCTGGCATGTTTATGCTCAGCAAAACCTTGGTGTGAAACATGCTTGCAGCCAGCACCTCTCCCAAGTGAGGGGCTTGACTGTGGCTTGCAGTGGGTTCTCAGACTATACACCTTAGCACTGCCTTGCAGCCTTTAAAAAGCCCCAGGGCCCAGGCCATACTCCACCCACCTTAAGATAGGATCTGTGGAGCCTAACCAGAGGCCTCAGGTTTTCTCTGTTTGTCTTTTTTGGTTGCTGTCACTTCCAGATAATACTATTGGTCAGACAAGATCCACCAAGAGCTTCAGAATTTCCTGCAAAGGAAATGCAGTAATTTTAATGGTCTAATTCCAGCATATATGTGTTTGATAAAAAGCTTTATCTTACTCAAATCTCAATATACCCTAAAATAATGTCCCTCAAGAATATGCTTAGAAATATAAGCATTGATTTGACCAGGCCCAGAAAATTCAATCTTGTCTATCAGAGAGAGAGAGAGAGAGAGAGAGAGAGAGAGAGAAAGAGAGAGAGAGGAAACTCAATCCATTCATCCAATTTTCAACTCAATTGCTATTCATTCAACAAGTTCCGTCCTGGACTTAACACAAGCTTTGTATCTGTCACCCTTAATCACATGCAGTTGGCCTTCAAACGGAGACCAGAAATGACCCAGGAGTTATACTCCAGACACCAGCTGGCTCCAATTCAGCATCCTAGAGAGAGCTGAGCCTAACAGTGGGTCACTTTTCAGAGGATGGCCCTGTGGACGCCTCTCTAAGGACAGTCTGCTTTGATCTCCAGTGGGCATTTTCACCCTCGTGGAAACCTCTGGGGCCATAGTTCCTGACAATGGTCTCAGTGTCTACATTTTCCCAAGCTGTCTCTCATTGCCGAGGAACAATGAAGTATTTGAAATCTGACCCACAGCTTCATTGCTTTCCAAAGTCAGGTTCTTCATCTTGCATTTTTGAAAATTTATTTAATTTTGAAGTTTTCATACAAATATGTATTGAGCATATTTCTCCATAGCCCCTATCTTTCATTCTCTCATCTCTGCCTCCTTTCATGAACCCCCTTTGTCTCCTTGAAAAATTTTTCTTCAGTTAATTTTCTTCTTAAAATTAATTTTTCATTCTTTGAGAATTTTATATGTGTACATAATGAAATATGATTATATGTAACCTCCATTTATATTTTCCCAACACCTCCACCTCCTAATCCATGTCTCAGTTTATGTCTTGATACCCACTATGTTTACCTACTTCACATGTGCAGGGGACCATCCACTGGAACACGGGAAATCTACCAGTGGCCACATCCTTAAAGAAAAAATGTCATTGCCTCGGCAGCAGTCAACTGCTAATAGCTCGCAGGTATGGCATGGGCCTGGCAATCATCCAGCCATCTGTGCTGGTGTGGTCTTGTGCAGGCCATGTGACTCTGCTATGCTTTCAGGAGAGCCATAACCGTGTCAGTCCAGAACACAGCTTCCGGTGTCCTCTCCCCATCACCCAGCTTTCGCCTTCTTTACATGCACTCTCCTGTGATATCCCCTTAGCTTTGGTGGCAGGGAGGGGGACAGAGAAGTCTCATTTAGGGTTGGTCACTCGCAGTTGTTCATTCTCAGTGCTTGAACCAGTTATGAGTTAACATACATAATTAACTGCTGCCTGCCGAGAACAATGCTTCTCCAAACCAAGGCCTTTTAACCCAAGTGATGGCTAATCTTGGTTGTCAGCTTGACACACCTGAAATGGCTACCTACTCTCCTGAGCTAAAAATAAAAATAAAATAAAGTAAGGTCATATTTGGCTTCTTCTCTATTAATCTCATGTCCCCCCCCCCCTTCCTGTCTGATGTACACAACCATAACACTTTGTTCTCTTAAACAACCTTTATTCAGGACTGTCAAGCATTTGAGAGGGATAAACAAGTCTCATAATTTCTCCCAAGTCCCTCAAATATCATTATCACAGGAACCTGAGGAGTTTCTGGTGCCCTGTGCCAGTTCCAGCTGTATTCCACTTCATACCCCCCCGTCCATGTTAGAGAATGAGCTGAAAGCCACATGCCTCTAATCCCCTTCTGGTAAGCCCTTCTCTACACAGATTTCTACCAAGGGCCAAGTCCTCTTTATCCTTTTCCTCTTCTTTTTCTTCATTCCCCTCTCTCTCTTCTTGTCTTTCTTTTTCTTTTTCTTTTTGGCGAGGGGGTGCAGAGCGTGCACTACTTTCTCCTTTCAAGCAAAAATCTCTTTAGCAATTTAGTTATGATGATGAGGGTCTTTGTAATTACCCTGATATGAATTCCACCAGCAAATGGCACACATTTGGGGTCTCAGTGAGTTTATCTCCAGAGCAGCTGTGTCAATGGCACCGACCACACACAACTGTCTCACACACACACACACACACACACACACACACACACACAAACAAACAACCACAGTATGTACCTGAAGTCACAGCTCCAGGGAAGATAGGCAAGAAGGAGCCCTTAAAGCTAAAAGGTTTGGATCAGTGTAGAGGATACTCCAAGACCTCAGATATAAAGAGGTAGAAAGTAAGTAAGTAAGTAAATAAGTAAGTAAGTAAATAAATAAATAAATAAATAAATAGTACAGGAGACAACATATCTGGGACACTTAGGACAGAGCCTGGAACAGGGAATATAGTCACTGGAAACCATTGTTGCTAGTAATCCCTGCGTTGTTTGGGCTTGGTCATTCCCATCGAGATTACACTGTTGGGAGACAGCAGGAGCTTTCTGACTTGTTCACACTCTGGTTTTTGCACAGGCTTATTCAAACATCCTCTCTGCTGGCTTCTCTGAGCACCATGGTCACAGGGACTGTTTGTGTAACCTTGCTTTCAGCACCCAGAACATTACCATGTTGGCTGAGGAATCGTACTCACTCACAGCTAAGTTTTCAGTCTTTCATCCTCCAGATACTACTGAATAAAGGACAGGCTCTACCTCAGTGTCCTTTTCCGTGGACAGATCTAAAAATGCAGCAAGTTTAGTGAAAAGAAAAGTTGATGAGCTCAGTCAGGGAAGGAGAGAAATGACTGGAAGCCAGAGAGAAGATCCAATTGTGCCCGTAGAATGGTCTGTTTACTGCTGTTTCCTGTTTAGCAGCATTGCAACTTTAAGATGATAAACTTGTGTAGTGAGATGACCATTAAAACCTCCGTGTGGGACTAAGGGCCCTGGTTACAGCATTTTCCTCCCTGCTGTGAACAAGCAGAGAGTCCTGATGCATACTGGATAGCAAGTGCTGGTTGGGTTCTGTGCCATCTCTAGATCTTCAGATGGTTCTGGAAGCAGTGATGCCTTTCACTACAACTAAGGGACCATTTAAATTAGCTACTCGCGTAAACATTAATTGGTTCATAGAGAAGAAAATGAAAAGGAGCAAGCAAGGTCTCACTCAGCAATTCCATGATGTCAGCTAAAACCTAGGCTCTTTCCCAGCATCCATCCCACCATGATTAGCATACTGGTTACCATTCCAGATTCAAGATGGCTGCAACTGCTCCAGGTGCCACAAACAAGACATCAAGTAGCTGCTACATGAGGCGCTGAGTAGCTAAATATGAACAGATCGCAAGCGTTTTCCCTAATTTATAGTTCAGAGAAATCAAACAGTCTGCGTAGTCTTGGCAGTCTGTGCCTGGCTCAGGAGCAGGCAAAGATGTCATCTTCTATGCTATCTCCAGAAAGTAAGCAATAATAAAAGACTTAAGGATGAAGTAGGGGTGTATGTGTGTGTGTGTGTGGGGGGGGGTTGTTCAAGATCAGAGACCAGGAAATTCCAGAAAAAAAATAAAGAAGAGAAAACGTGAAGAGAAAAAAAAGAAAAGATAAATTTTCAGATTCAGATAAGCTGAAGCAATCAATGTGTTATTTACTGTGTGTAAGATTTAGCACAACTGACTACAGAGAGGGTTCCAGACAGACATCAGGCAATACCTGAAGGTCACAGTGAGTCAGTGCAGCCACTCCACAGTCCTGCCTTGGCATGTCATTGCTCTGTTCTTTTAAGAGCAAGTGCGTAAAATGTGGTATTTGGAATTAATACCTAATAACGTGAACTGCCAAGTCCAAAATCAAGTGAGGAGCTTCTGGGCACAGGGAAGAAGTGAACCGACGGGTGTCCAAGAACTCCTCCGGTCATCTAACTGGGGCAGTCGGTGTCTTCAGACTGGGTTAACTCTCCTGCTGCCCTTTAACCTCCCCACAAACCAACAACAGTCCGAACTCCTATTAAAAATAAACCACACACCTAAGGTCCCCTGAGCAGAGTGTGACTGAGTGGCATGCTGGTGAACAGGTCACCTAGACTCCATGGAGACCTTCACCTTCCATCCTTCATGGTTGGCCAGAGAGAGGTGTTCTGGGTTTGACGGTGGAAACTGAGTTGAGGCACATTGATCATTATATCTGCAAAGCTCTTCCTACTGCATGAAGTGACTGTTTGGGAATTCTCTGCAACGAAGAATGATAGGAGGGATAAGTTTTAAAAAGCAAACATCAAAGTACCCTCTAGAAGTTTCTAATGGGACTAAGAATGAAGTTTTGTGGGCCAGTAAAGCTTCAGAGTTAGGAAGCTTTGGTTCGGCATTGAAGCTTTGCACTTCCTGTCAGCTATAAGGGGATGGCTCCTCTGTGCTCTGCACTCTCTGTACTTGTTCGAGATGTGCCTGCCAACCCAGCCTGCTAAGGGTTTGCAGACAAGAAAAGTCAGCACACTGGCAGTGTGCGGTCGGCACAGGTGGCCATCTTGACTTTCCCTAGATTCTTGTCTGGGCTGGCACTCTCTGCTCATCAGATCAAAACTGAGGAGCAGACTGCTCCAGGCCTCTCTGGTCCAGCCTGTGAGAGGAGATGAATGAAGAAAACTGAAGATGCTTCTAAATGGCAGGGTGCACCACACAGATCCCCAGGATGTGACAGGTCAGACCTCTGCACTGTGCCTGAAGAACGTGGCTATACGCAGTGTGTACCCATTAGGCAAATATGTAGACACTTCTACAACTTCTTGGGGCCAGGATTGGAGACAGTGAAATGAGAGAGAAGAGAAAGAGAGAGGGGGGGGGTTTGAATAGTGTTATATATTTTATCAAAAGGTCAGATTAAGCCATATCCAATTAGAACCACTTCGAAAAGATGTCAAAGGACAAGGAAGCAACAAGAAGACAGAAAAGGTCTCCAGCAGCCACACACAGTACTCACACACAGCAGCCCCATTCTTTTGTCCACCTCCCCTTGCTCTCTCCTGTTTTCATCTGCAGTCTCTGCAGGAAAACCTTGAGAGACCTTGGGTAATCACAGGGTGGGATAGCATCTCCCTCTGAAATCCAGAGAGCAGCTGGTTTTCGACTCTGCAGCAAACAGGAATGCCATTTACTTACTTATGTCTGCGCCATACAAATAGCTGGGTCTACCCAGTGAATATTTCTGTGCACAGGCTTCTAACTTAATGAGGAACGGCTGGATACTGTAACTTTTTGGCAGAGAGAGAGAAAAAAAAAATAGGGAGGGGGAGAGGACCAGAGAGAGGGGAGGGGAAGGGAGGGATTCTTTTTCAAGACCGAATTGTTTGCACTCTTTGTCTGCCTGGTGCCACCTGACCCCCTGGGAAGGGTAGGGTTTCTCCACATCCATCACGCCTACAGAGGGCTGTGTCAAGAGCCTGAGACCCTCCCCCTGCCCATCTATGACTGATGAGTCACTCCAGTGTGCTCTGAGACACCCAGGCTAGGCTGGAGAAGGTGCATTCCCGCCTCGCTGCCCAGGACACGGTTGCTTTTGTGAGCACACTTCTCCCTTGTCTCTGCAGCTACAGCCTCTCCTCTCATCGCTGTGCAGGCCCTCCTAGTGTGCATGTGCAAGGGATTGCTTTTCCAAAAATGTCGCCTGTAACCACCAGCATCCAATGTGAGTAAAAAGGACGTGCCTGCAAATAAACTGAAACATAACAATTAACGCATCAGGATCCCAAAGAGCATTTTGCAACACAGGCTTGGAGAGGCTGATGTCAGGCCTGACATGATTTTCATCCGGTAGGAGTACAGACTTTTCCCCAACCTGGCTCCGCACTCATGAAAGCACTGTGGATGGCTGGCCTGCTTTTGTTCTGTTGGCTCTCAGTGTCTAGTGTGTTGGCAGAGTTCCAGCCTGATTTATAAACCTTTTGAAGCTCCCCGGCTTATCTGTTGATGTGAGATTTAGATAAGTTCCTCCGCAAGTAGAGATCTGGCTGAGCAGAACTGCAGCCATTAAACAGGCCTGGAAACTCCCTGCCAGTCACCAAAGCCAGCCCTGGTTCTGCCCAGAAGAATCCCAAAGGACTGTGGGACCTGGCCGCACTGCTTTGTCCCACACCCGAGGTTAATAAAGACACATCTGAGAAAGTGTTGAAGGTTGCTGTATGACACTCAGTTCTTGCTCCTAATTACAACAGTTCTGGAAACTCTATTACACACAAAGCATATTTCAGGAACTGCAAACTAGGGTTGGGCCCATCACTTGAGTGTACAAAGACGCTGTGAGACAGTGAAAGCCAAGGAAATTTGTCTAAAGGGACTTGCACTATTCCATACCCCGAGGAACACAAGTCCGGGAATTTATTTTTCAAGAAAAGTCATTCATTATGATGCTTAGGTGAAAGCTTTGAATGGCAGCCTCCAATTCAACTACAAGCCAAACAACATGTATGCAGAAGGGTCAGGCCAATACATAGGACACTGGTATGACCTTAGCAGCACAGAGTGTGTTTCTAAATGCTTGCAAAAGCGTGAAATTCCCCAACATGGAGAAATGATATGCACAAGATGGTAGCACTAATTACCTTAGTTTGACAATCATTACACATTGCATACATAGTCAAATTATCAAACTGCACCCCACAAGTATGCACCAAAAAAGTATACTTGGCTGTGCAGGTACAGGCCTGCAGATCTTGGCACTTAGGAGATTGAGGTGGGAGAATTGTGAGTTCAAGGCCAAACCAAGCTAAATAGCAAGTTCTAGGCCAGCCTGGTCTACATAGTGAGCCTCTGTCTTAAAAATCTGTCAGTCAACTAACCTGTCAGTCCATACCAAACATACCTAACTTCTGAGTTTGGGGCCATGTGACAGCAGTTTTAAACCTCTGCAACAGACTAGGGCTTGGGAATTTGTGTCTGTCCTCACAATCAAGAGATGTCCTGCTATTTTCATGGAGTGTCAATCACCACATCCTGCTTGAAGAATGGCCAAAGTGGGCCTGCCCATGTCCCTTTACCAATCAAGAAGGATGTGCTCTGCTTGTGCCTTGACATACAAGGGGAACCATGCCCACTTCCAACATACTAAGAACCGGGTGTGATTTGCTGCAAAAATCAGCATCAGAAATCTCTACCCCAAAGGTGTTCAATGAAACTGTAATTTGAGAGTTCCACCCTGCCCATCTCCAGACATCACAAGGACACAGGGGAGGGGCCTTTGGTCCCAGGAGCTTCACCTGTGTGGAATTATATTTTGTTTGTATTGTATGATGAAGGCTGATAATCATATAATCTTGAAATAAAAAGGCTCCACTGGGCTAAAAGGTTGAATTCTCTGTAATCATAACATTCTAAATAGCAGAGAGGGTTGATAGATTGTGCTTGGTAGAACCGTCACACTATTTCTATTCCTGAGCTGTAGGGACCAGGGATGGTGTACAGGGGATGGCAGAGGCTTTGGGGGCTAAAGGGTAGCTCCAGGCAATTGCCAAGAAAAACAATAGGACCCATTTGAGTGTGTGAAGCTGGACTTTACCAGTGTCTTTGTTATTTTCCTACTGCAGTCACAAAACACCGTGACCGACCAGGGCAACTTATAAAGGAGAGAGTTCAGTTGGCCTTATAGTTCCAGAGGGTGAGTTCATGACAGCATAGTAGACACATGGCAGCTGCTGCAGCAGCTGAAAGCTCACATCTCCATCCACAGCACTAGGAGCTACCTCAAAAAGCTGAGAGGCTAAGGACGTTGAGCATTGCTTTAAGTGTTTTTCGGCCATTCAATATTCCTCCTTTGAGAGTTCTCTGTTTAGCTCTGTACCCCATTTTTTAATTGGAATATTTGATTTGTTGCTTTTTAACTTCTTGAGTTCTTTATATATGCTGGATATTAGCCATCTGTCAGTTATAAGGTTGATGAAGATCTTCCCCAGTATGTAGACTGTTGTTTTGTTCTGACTACAGTGTCCTTTGCTTTACAGAAGTTTTTCGTTTTCATGAGGTCCCATGTATTGATTGTTGCTCTTAGAGCCTGTGCTGTTAGTGTTCTATTCAGGAAGTTGTCTCCTGTGCCAATGAGTTCAAGGCTCTTCCCCACTTTTTCTTCTAACAGGTTTAGTGTGTCTGGTTTTATATTGAGATATTTGATCTACTTGGACTTTAGTTTTGTGCAGGGTGATAAGAATGGATCTATTTGCATTTTTTTACATGTAGACATGCAGTTAGACCAGCACCATTTGTTGAAAATGCTATCTTTTTTCTCGTAAGTCAATATTAGACATATAATATAGGATATACCTACTAAAATCTGTATACCTAAAGAAACTAATCAAGAAGGATGATTCTGGATAAATGCTCAAACCCCATACAGAAAGGCAAAGAAGATGGACATCAGAAGGAGAAAACAGGGAACAGTACAGGAGCCTGCCACAGAAGGCATCTGAAAGGCTCTACCCTGCAGGGTATCAAAGCAGATGCTGAGACTTATGGCCAACCTTTGGGCAGAGTGCAGGGAATTTCATGAAAGAAGTAGGAAATAATAAGACCTGGAGAGGACAGGAGTTCCACAAGGAGAGCAACAGAACCAAAAAATCTGGGCACAGGGGTTTTTTCTGATACTGATACTCCAACCAAGGACCATTGATGGAGATAACCTAGAACCCCTGCACAGATGTTGCCCATGGCAGTTCAGTGTCTAAGTGGGTTCCATAGTAATGGGAACAGGGACTGTCTCTGACATGAACCGATTGGCCTGCTCTTTGATCACCTCCCCTGAGGGGGAGCAACCTTACCAGGCCACAGAGGAAGACAGTGCAGCTACTCCTGATGAAACCTGATAGACTAGGATCAGAAGGAAGGAGAGGAAGACCTCCCCCATCAGTGGACTTGGGGAGGGGCATGTGTAGAAAAGGGGGAGGGAAGGTGGAATTCAGAGGGGGGAGGGGGCCCCGGGGGGATACAAAGTGAATACAGTGTAATTAATAAAAATTAAAATAAAAAATGGAAAGAAAAAAAAAGCCAAGAGGCTTTTGAAACCTCAAAGCCCCCATACTCGCAGTGACACGTTTCCAGTCCTTCCCAGATAGCTCCACCAACTGTGGGCCATTCTCATTCAAACCACCGAAGCCAATGACCCAAATATGGTGGAGTGGGGCAGGGTGGAGTTGGGGGTGGTCGCTCCGCAGTCTTCTACCACTTTAGTTCTAGATGATACCTCACCATGCTGGGAGCTAACACAGTTGTGTGTTGTTATCCACCAAGCTGACGGTGATTTGTGCAGTGAGAGATGAAGAAGAACACCATCTGTGGACCCTGAAAACCCTTAGGACCACCCGTCCCTCTAGAGACCTGCAGCTCACCATACTGTTGTGGTTGCTGTTGTTTTGAGGGTTTGAGATTTTTGGTTTTTGTTTTTGTTTTTGTTTTTCTCTTTTGGTTTTTGCATTATTTCTTTGGGTTTTTTGTTTTGTTTTGTTTTGTTTTGTTTAGCTTTTTATTGATTCTTTGTGAGTTTTACATCATGCGCCTCAGTCCTGCTCATCTCCCCATCCCCTCATATCTGCCCTTTGCTCTTGCAACCTCCTCCCCCAAAATAAAACACACACACACGCACACATACACATACACACGCACACATACACAAGCATAGAAAAATATCTCATCGTGGAAGCTGTAGGATAGCGCAGTGTGTCCCACAGTACATCCCTCTGTCCACACATCTTCACTTGCAAATGTTCATTACAATGAGTCATTGGTCTGGTTTGAAGCCTCAGGCTTCTCTGACACCATCAATATTGGATCTTCACTGGGACTCTTTCTAGTTATTCTGACTTTGCCCTGTGTCATGGAGATACTACAGCTTTGGGTCAGCAGGACTGGCATTTTCATGTGCCCCAGCATTTCACAGATGATATGGATTTGGTGGTGGCCAGCTCAGAGCCCTGGATCTGGACCTGGGTGGTAGCTGAGCTGGTCTGCATGACAGCTCTCCCTTATCCACACTACCAGGCAAGCTCTCCAGTACTGCTCCTGCTCCCGCTAGGCCACCCAATGCCACTATGGGCATGAGGCAGAGTCAGCTCTCCGGCTTTCATGCCCTCACGGCCAACTCATGGGCACCCATGCCTCCAGAGCCAGCTCAGTCCAGGTACAGGGCCCACTTCCCACTGTGTGGGGCTGGGCCAGCTCTCCTGCTCTCACACCCTCTCAGGCCTGGCTCATCTGTGCCTTTGCCATCAGAGCCCAGACAAAGTGTGGGGCCTGCCCTCCCAAGTGCTATAGCTGGCAAGGGACAGGGACAGCTCACCTGCTCCCATAACCCCGGGGCCAGTTCTTTCAAGGTGGTAAGGGGAGAGGAGATGGGTAGGCATCACCCCCACACCCATGCTACCTTACAGGAGACAACACTCCCTACTTGTGACCTGCTCACTGCAATAGGGCTCTGACATAATGGGCTGAGGTTTCTGAAAGCGGAGATCAAAGACTACGCATCTCTTCCTGCATATTTTAAGAGAAGTCTTTTTGTTGTTGTTTTATTTTGTTTGTTTTTGTGTGTGTTTTCCTTTTCTGCCAAGGTGGTGTCTAAAGCCCATTTCAGAAGGACTTGACAGTAAACCTGACTGGGCTGTCGTTTTCAGAGGTCTACTGTGTGAAATCTGTAAATTGGGTGGAAATGCTTAGCTTCAGTCCATCTGGGAGGGGCATTCCTGAGTCTAAGATGAACAAACTCAACTAGAGAGGCTAGCACACAGGTCCAGACATCAGGAACAGGAAATTAATGCAGGCCAAGTGGGTTAGGGGCAGCTGGGAAGGACTTGGGATGTTATGAAAACCATCAGCTACGGCCAGCTTGCTTTTCAAGCCCCCAGAGGATGTGGTTGCTCTGACTTAAAGATTTAAAGGATCATGGCCTCTCTCTCCCTACCTACGACAGGGCCACTGTTAAGACAAAGCTTCCAACAAACGCACTATTGCTAGTATTCCTGAGGTTGATTCTCCTCTCCCAAAGAGTTCTGGAGTCTGAAGAGATAGCTAAGTCTGGATGCATCTCCTGATACCTTACTGGATTCCATAATCCAGGTTCAAAGCTTCAAAAACAAGAGCGCCCACCTTACCCTGGACTCATAATGAGATCTCTGACCCCACTCCATACTCTCACAAGAGCCTGCACCCTACCCCATTCTCACACAAGACCACCCACCCCACCACACCCATATACACACTTGGTCTCAACTGGGAGAATCTGCTCACAGATCCAGACCTCCCTTCGGATATCAGCCAGTCCCAGCAACCCCTTGTGGTTGTCTCTCAGAAGCACATACCATCCCCAAATCAAACTTTTTAGCTCACCAGTCCCCAGTGGTGACTTCTCCAGCCAAGGCACCCTGTAAACCTATTTTAAACTCTTTTAGCAGAGAAAAATATTTGGATCTCTGCCTATTTGCGAAGGCTTAGCATCACATTACATAGTCAGGGCTTCTGTTTTTTTAATATTATGTGTCTGTACTATTTAAACACACATGGAAAGTAGGACTTCTTCCCTAACAAACTGAAGCTGGCTGGCGCCAGCTTGGCAGTGGGAACTGTGACCATTGTGTGAGCTGTTGTCCCCACAAATTCAAGGACACAGTCATCTGGATATGCAGGGTGGAGCCAGAGGGGAGCCTGAAATGTGGGCCTTCCCTTTGCCTCTCTGAAAGTTCCGTAATTAGAGCACTTACAAAGAGTTTCCACTAATTCCTCAAATGTCACAGCCTGTGTCTCACAGCGGACCACAGAACCAGTCTTTGGTCACTGAAATGTTATTCTCCTTTTATTTCTGGAGGCTCTTTTTTAATTAGAAAGATTTTTTTTCTTTTTCCCTTCTGTAATCTTTTCTTAAGTTTCATCTTAGCCACTGTACTATTGCTGTGAAGAGACACCAGGACCAAGGCAACTCTTATAAATTAATACATTTAACTTGAGGTTTCCTGACAGTGTCAGATGTTTAGCCCATTGTCATCATGGTGAGGAGCATGGTGGGAACATGGCGGCACCCACAGAGCACTGGGGTAATAACTGGAGGCTGCTGAAATAGAAATGGACTATTATTATTATTACTGTTATAATGGGCTATTATTATAGTTATTATTGTTGTTGTTAGCTAATAGCAATGGACTTTTGAAACCTCAGAGCTTATCCCCAGTAATACACTTCCTCAAACAAGGCCACACCTCCTAATCCTTCTAATCCTTCTCAAACGTTGCCATTCCTTGATGACCAAGCACTCAACTATTTACAGGGGTCATTCTTATTCAAACCACCACAAGTTTAAATAGCTTTCTTAACCCAGGAATGCAGGCTGTGTGGACACAAGTGCTCTGTATTTCAAGAGGTCAAGAAAAAGCTGCTCAGAACAGTTTCAACAAATAATCTCAACTGAGAAAGAGTCTGTTTTATAGAGACAGATGGCTCAGCAGTTAGGAGCACTGTCTGCTCTTCCAGAGGACCCTGGTTCAATTTCCAGCACCTACAGCCAGTGTGCTTAACGACTGTGTCATCTCTCCAGCCTATTCCACACCGTTAATATTTTAGAGCTATTTCAACCCACAGCTGGTTGGATCTGAACCTGCAGATGTGGAGAGCTAGCTGTTCACAAAAAAGAATTAATCCTGTTAATACAACAAAAGATCTGAAAGAAAGGAAGAAAGGATTTCCTAAGTCAGCCAGTGCGGGACTGAACTTGTCCTTTATGGAAAGAACTGCGTTGCATGTAGAGCTATAAATTGTTATAAGATGACAGTGAGGTCGGAGCCAGGGGTCCCTGAGTCCTGTAGTAAATTAACCTCAGCTCCTTGGTAGAGCAGACAAAGGCTCCCTGCTCCCTTCCTGCCTAGTTGTAAGCCTCGTCCCAGCACCCACCATTCTTCCTTGAGTTACAGAGACACTGCCTCACTCCCTACCCCATCCCTGATGCTCTTCCCTGTACACGAAGAGCCAACTCTACTGCTACCACAAAAGCCATCTAACTCTACCCTAGATGAGTGTCCCCTGCCTGCCTGGGGTTGTGCACTGCCTCAGGGCACTGCTGCATGACACCAAATCCCCTGGTCTGCCTGTTAATTTTTATCCAGATGGTAATCATTTCAAGGTGGAGACAAGCTTTTGAGTTTCTTATTCCCACAGCTTTATTAGTTAACATTGTGGCGTGAGGACTGGTGAATGAGTCACATTTGAAGCCATTCTGAGGTCTATGAGCCCAAGTTTAAACAACAGAAGAAGGGAACAAATGGCAGAATAAAATAGATATTTGTTTGCTTGCTTTGTTTTTGAGGTAGGATCTCATGTATCCCAGGCCAGCCTCAAACATTCTGAGAAGTCTTGGGTAACCTTGAATTTTCCTCATCTTCCTGCCTCTGCCTCTCTGGTGCTTTGATGAGAGGCCCACACCTCTGTGCCCCATTTCTGTCACCCTGGGGATCCAACCCAGAGCTTCGAGCATGCTAGATGAGTGTTCAGGCACATGACCAGCTCTCCAACTTGACTTTTAATTTGATGAAGGAATTCTCAGCACTAATGCACTTTGGGGTACTCAGGCCTTAGTCACCTCACCCAGAAAGGTTTAAGGCTTGGTTGACTCCAGATGATGTCACCAATGTCTTGAAATAGTTTCTCCCTCTCTGGAATCCAGTTTCCATTACCCTACAGTTGAGCTCATTCTCACCTTTACTTTTCAGTCAAGACATTAGCAATGTGAACTGAAATAAAACATCAGAGCCCTAAATCTCCATTTCCAACATTTTCTTCTTAATTTTCTGAGAAGGAATGGCCAATAGAAAGAGCATGATGCTATGGCAGAGTGAAGAAGAGTTATTGTGGCAGGCACTTGGTAAACATGAGTTTGTGGTTTAGTCTCACAGTGTTGTAGGGTCAGCCTGTGCTCTGGTGGTCTTACCACATTTGCACCTGTGGAGAGACTGCACACAGCCAACCAAACCACGCACACCACAGAAGGGATGTGAAAGAAGAGTGGGGACCGGACCTCAATATCACCCCCAAGGTACCCTCTCAGGACCAGGTCTCATGTGACCCATCTCTGCAAACTTCCCACTGTCTTTCAATAGTGTCATGAGGTATGGTCCAGCCTTTTAGCACAGGGACTGAAGGGGGCACTTTAACCATAGCAGATATGAAGAACATCTTTCTCCTCACTTAACAAATTTACAAGGTGTGACCGTGTGTTGGCAAGATTATGTCCGAGTATAAGATAGTAGTTAAGCAGATACAATATCCTGAAGTATATGACTTTTTTAAGTGGAGAAAGATTTAAAAAAAAATGTTATCTAAGACAAGCAGGTGGTTATTAGTTTGAACCGTTTAGCACCTGTGCCTGTAGGTTCCACACCTATGGATTCAACCATCGTTATTTGGAAAATATTTAAGAAATGAAATTTTATCTGCACTGAAAAGTAAAATCAAGCTTTTGTGATGATTTCCTGAGTAATTTATTACACAGCCACTTATATGATTAGGAAATAGAAACAATCCAAAAGTTACTCAGAGTATTCAGGGCTGGGGGGGATGGTGGGGAAGTGCACAGGTCACGTGAAACTTCTCTATTTTATCATCTAAGGACTGTGGCATTCTTACACTTTGTCACCCTGGAGGATTCCTGGCACTAAACCCTGGATACAGTAGGACTGCCTTCAATGTGATGTTGAGCGCACAATTCAATGTGGGAATTCATCTCATAAATCTAACCAATAAAGCGCGTGGAAAAATGTGTTGACTGAGGAGAGAATTTTGGTCCCACCTCATACTGCAGCTATCAGGAAGGAAAAGGTAACTTTCAGGGCATGTCACAGACAACCCCAAAGAGACTCTGCCCTCCCAGGAAAACTAAAGTCTTTGAGAAATTACAAGAGACCTGAAGCATCTGAATAAGCATCTGAATTCAGGATCATGGCAAGAACAGACACAGCTCAGGCTGTTTCGGAGATGTCTGCTACGAATCTATAGGGGTGAGATACGTTCTCTTTGTGCACTTCATGATTTCCCACAGAACAGCTGCAAAAACACCCGCAGCCAGGCATCTGGGGTTCTTAAAGCTGACTTGAGGGTTTGCGGCTAGTGAAACATTGTGAAATAACACTCACCATGTTGTAAAAAAATACCCTTAGCCATTCATTAAGATTTTAAAGACAGAAATGAAAGGTGCCCTGAGCATATTCGTCCAGCCTGATTAGAAAAAAAAAAAAAAAAGTAAAGTAACAAAGAAACGATGTGAAGGGATGGCTGGTCAGAGCACGTTCTGATGTCCAGGACACTGTTGCTCCTCCTCTTGTGTTCACCTCAGTCTGCTCTTCTCTGCACACTGCTGTCTCCTCACATTTAGGAAGCTTTCTGTGGAAGAGGACAGACAATGGCAGACTCATGCATGCTTCCCCTTGACTCTAGGGCTCGTACAATGAGCCATTGGCATGGATGAGCCACCGTCAGGTCTGACATGGCTCAGAATGGGAAGTCCCAGAGTCTCGTCTAAGCTTTCAGGAACAGGAATCATTCTCAGGCTCTCGCTCTCTCTCCCACAGTCATTCTTGGCTGTTGTGTGCAGAGGATTTTCAGCGTCTTGCTTAATCTCCAGCCCCTCCTTCCCCCTGTGTGAATGACCACAAACCTTTGGTTAGAACACTGAGTGACGGATGTGCAGCCCACCACTGAGGAGCTCATATTTGTATTCGGGGGTCATAATAGTCTCTCTCTGGGGTGAAGACGTTAGCTGACCATTGAGACATTTTGTTGATAAAGAACTAATTAGCCATCTTTCATGTAATCATGTGTTAAGTGTGTGGTCATATGCAAAGTCAAAAATATTTTATACTTATTAATTCAATGGTATATGTGTGATGGGGGAGATACATATCTAAAACATGTAAATCCATCATAAGTCAAAGACATTAAAGCTCTAGTCTTAAAACCAAGTAAGGCTCTGAAAGCCATCAGCAGAATTGCAATGACTTCTGGGAACGTCTGTATTTCTGAGGATTGAAGTAATCCTAATTCAGAATAGTCTGTGACTTGGGCAGGTGCTACGTTCAGTTCTGTGAGCCCTGTATTTTCTAGGGAGGTAAGTGTATAAGTATGGGGTAGTGTGTGTGTTTGTGTGTATGTGTTTGTGTGCGAGAGTGCATTGTGGGGTGGTGGGGAAAAAGGAGAATGGGCATATATGTGTAAGTGTGTGTGTGTATGTGTGTATATATTTGTGTGTATCTGCTTGAGAGCATGTGTATTTAAGGCTTACACACATACACCATGTCAGAGAAATGATTTTTCTAAGAAGAAATCAATTAGAAAATTCCATGGGTTACAGTGAATATTTAATTGTACTGTAAAAGTAAGGTAACTAGAAATAAGGACATTTAGACTTCATTCAAAAGCGGGTATTAACCTTAGAGCTCAAATTACTAATGACTTAAATGTGTAATGACCACGTGGTTTTAATATTAAACTTCTCAGAAAACCTTAAAAGCAAACTTTTGTTTTTGGGTAAGAACATTGATGCTTTGTTATCAGTTGAATTGTTTTAGGACTCTGTGAACATTCCACTAACTGGTTAGGAACTCTCCATTTTCTGAAAAATATCTAGGTCATCATTATTCAGTATTTGATCCCTGGGGGATTGCCCACATGGGTGGAGCCACAAACAAACCCAGACAGCTTAGTGCTACAACTCACTTAATAAAATTGAATCCAGAACACACAAGTCACTGAGTCCGAAGGAGAGTTTTCTGGAAGCTGTTCTCATATAGTGATCAGGCTTTGCTTCCAGACAAGAACCTCAGAACCCTGTCTTTAAGGCACAAAATGGTTCTGGGGAGAAAAACAGCTTTATGTCTTCTCCAGATTTGTCTTTATAGCATAAAAAGGAGAACACAAGAGAGCCGAGGCTAGAGAAAGAGAGGAAAGGGGCAAGATCACATTGCTTAAAAAAAGGAGAGGGGGAAGGGGCTCTGCTGGGTGCTGCGCAAACTGCACCACAAACCAATGCTTACAGCTTTAAGCTAACAGCAAGCAGCTTGAGCTGACTGCAGAATGCGAATTACTATGACTTTCTACCCTAAGGTCAGAAACTTTTTTAAAGAGGAGAGTCAGAGGCTGGAGAGATGGCTCCTCTTTGAGCAAACACAAGTTCAATATGAAATAAAAATAAATAAATTATTTCAGAGGAGAGTTAGGAGGGAGCAGGGAGAACACAGTTTTAAAGATTATCACCAGCTCCAGTGTTTCAGTTCTGCTAAGAGAGAAATGCCTGAAATAGAATTTCCAAGTCTGCTAAGACATCTAATTTTGTCCATTCTTTTAATCCAATTACTGTAATAACCAAAGGTATCATTTTGTAAGAAACCAGATAGACTGAATTTGATCTTCTCTGGTTGAAGTTACAAGGGAGCTGGCTAGGTGAAGGAGCACTCAATGCAGCCAATGAGCCTGCAATATTGGTTGGGTTTCAAAAAGGGAGATGGAAGTGAGAATGGACTCTACACTTAAAATTTAAAACACAAGTACATGCTAAGATCATAGGTAAATTAGGCTTGCCCCTTTTCTAAGGGGAGAAGTGAAAATAAACTGAAGAGCCTGCTGTTCTTCACCACCGAACAAATGCTAGGAGAGAAGGGACTCTCTCTACTGGGGCATTGATTGAGAGAATCAGAGAAAACAGAGAATGTTTGCGAACAAAGTAGGAAATGTGGCAAAACAGGAAGTGAGGAAAGGCAGGAAGTATGGAGAAGCAGGAAGCAAGAAAAGGCAGAAAGCAGGAAGTATGGAGAGGCAGGCAGTAGGAGAAACGTGATGAGGTAAAGGTGAGGTTTTACTCGGTAACAACACTTGAAATGGCCTGGTCTCACTCACCAATCCCATGACTCTCACTCTCTCTCCCTCCCTTGCTCTTTTCTTTCTCTTCTCCCCCTTTCTTCTTTGATGCTGAGGAGCACTGCTGTGCTCTCTGACACAGCCTCTTCCAGCTCTGAGCCTGACAGGAAGCGGGGGCTGCTGCAGTATCCAGGAAGCATGTTGAGAAGTTTTATTCTTGAGCTGGTGCTAACCTGTGAGTCAGTCAGCTGAGGATAGTTCACTATTTAATGGCACTCTTGACATACTGTGATTTATGGTGCACACAGAGATTTGTGTACATGCCCAGTGTATTGTCACATGATGCCTGCACCTCAGCCAGTCATGATGATTCTGACCAGTGGCATGTCTGCTCCTGCAAAGGAAATTCCAGTTATACTGGGAAAATACAAAATGCCAACCCACTGACCACATCTTCCACATCTCTCTCACTCGTCATCTATCTGTGAATCTCTCAGATTGGTCAATTAGTAAGTAGTGCCACAAAAAGTTTTGTAATGGCAGCCTTCCTATAAGGACAGTAGAAGGAAATGTGTCTCACTTGCCCTGAAAAACAGCATCCATTGAGATGATGATAATGATAATGATATTGATGATGATATGATGATGATGGTGATGATGATGATCATTTATCCCAGTGGAGCATAATGACCAGTGGGCAAGCTGATGTCACTCTCTAACAAGCCTTATACCAGCGCTGTCCAGACAAAAGAATGTGCAATTATTCCCATCTGGCTAACGTTCAGATGGCACCATCTACATCTCACTGATATGAAAAGAAAAGTTTTCAGATCATCTCAACCTCTCAAAACTTTAAGGTGAGTAACAGGCAATGCTTGTCTGTGTGTGTTTTATGTGTGCCCTTGCGACCTTTGACCCCAATCCTATTCAAAATCTAACAATGAACGGATAAGTAAAATATCCCTGTGGGGTGGGGAAACTGATACGGGAAATCTCCTGTATCTTCGGAGGTCTAGCTCTGGAAACAAACGTCATTCTTGGAACTGGAAGCTGAGGGAATACAATTCCTCCTTCAGACTGCGGGGAGGGTGCTGCAGCCCAGCCACCAGGACTGAAGGGGGAACATGGAGAGTGAAGGGACAGCGAGAAAAGTCTGGCAGGCTGGGTGGACACTGGGAGCATAGCAGGGACTTGCTGCCCAAGCAGAGGGATGCTCACTGGTTTCTCCTTTCCTTACCCTGTATCTCCTTCCCATGGCTCCCCTTAGCCAATGCTGCTGAAAGGCGACTGACGAGGATGCTCAGCCAGCAATGACCATCCTCCCGGTGTGTTGGACAGGGTGTAGGAGAGAAGAGCAGCATGGATCTGAGAGGCTAACACACAGACGAAGTGTGTTGGCCTTGTTAGCACTAACCCTGGGTGCTAAATACATTCAGAAAGGAAAAAATGACATAGTATCAGGATTCAATATTGGTGAATATATACCCACCTACATGTACCAAAATGGTGCAAATAATTCAGCAAGAGACCCATGAAGAAAACTGGGTATAAGGATATTTGAAAAGATGTGAAATAATTTTACCACTCTCTCCTCTCTTGCCTAAATAATCAAGAGATCTCACTGGGCATGGTTAGAATCGCCATTCTTACTCCAAAGCAGCTAAGTATATTATATCCTTTCTCTTGTGAAGAGCCAGGTTTGGCTGGCCTAAAGGACTAGCTGTGGAATGCCCACTTCTCACCAATCCATTCTGCTTAGCTGCTATATACATATTCTCTCTCTCTCTCTCTCTCTCTCTCTCTCTCTCTCTCTTTCAGTTCTCAGAGCCTAAGATGGTGCCTGGCTTGTGGCTAGACCACAGTATTGCAGAACTGAAGAATGGGGGCCATGCCAAGTTGACTTCACCATGATGGTATCAAAGCTGGGGTTGAGTTACCAGTTTGAACACGCTGATGTCAAAGCCAGCCCACTCCTCCAACTCACTTTATCTGCTGGCTGAAATAATTGGCCAACATTAAGCAAGGGGCTAAAGACCAAGGGATCAGTTCAGTTAAGGGCCATGTAGACTAGCTCCCCAGTGCCAGCTCCTCCAGCTCAGCCCCACATAGCATGTTATGGATGCTGGGGAGACAGACAACTTTCACTCCAAACCCCAGCTCTGACCAGCTGTAAGGCACTGGTCATAAGTCTTTTATCTGTAAAATGGGAAGAATGGGGTGAGGATTAGGGACACCGTACACACAAAAGTCCATCAGGCTTCAAAACTGTTTGATCAACAACTCTTCCTATAAGTGTGGATGCTCATTAAATATTAATGGCTGATTAAATATGAGAGCCCATAGTGATTGCTTATGACAAAATGCTTTCCCTGTGTGTGTGTGTGTGTGTGTATATATATATATATATATACATATATATATATATACATACACATATATGGTCAGAGAGAATCAGCTGAGACACTCTACAGCTGATTATATATGTGTATGTATATATACACACATATATATACACACACATGTGTGTATATATATACATACATACATAGTATTGCTTATGACAAAATGGTTTCCCTGTGTGTGTGTGTGTGTGTGTGTATATATATATATATACATACACACAAATATATGTGTGTAACACACACATATACATACATACATACAATTGAACTTCCTGCACTCTTTCCTCCCTTTTATTGAAAAGATTTTTCCCTCATATAATATATTCTGATTATAGTTTCTTCTCTCTCTACTCCTCCCCATTTTTCCTTACCTCCCCCCATCCAGATCTACTCCCTTTCTGTCATTAAAAAACAAACAGGCTTCTAAGGTATAATAATATAATATAAATAATAATATAAAATATAATATAATGTGACATGATAAAACAGAAGCAAAAACATCAGAATTGGACAAAACAAACCAAGTGAAGAAAAAGATCCCTAGAGAAGGTACACGAATCAGAGACCCACTCACTTGCACATGAAGGAATTTCATAAAATCACTACAATGGAAACCGTAATGTAAGCACAGAGGACCAGGCGCAGACCTGTGCAGTGCTGGGAATGCAGCCTCGGTTTCTCGGAGTACATGAGAGCTTTCATCATGTTTATTTAGAGGACGTTGTTTTCTTGGTGCCCTCTTTCTCCACTGGCTCTTGTGCTCTTTGAGGCCTCCTCCTCTGTGGTGTTCCCTGAACCCTGAGGGGAGAATTCAATGCAGACATTCCTTTTAGGACTGAATGTTCCAAGCATCCCTCACTCTTCATGACAGTCCTGACCCAGAAGTCAGCAGACCCTGCAGGAACCTTTCCAAGGGAATATATAAGAAGTCACAAGCAATGCTCACCTCCCCACACCAGGTTCGCTGCCACTGGAAAAGACTAGCTGTGGGTATCTTTCACTGTGTCCACCTGAAAATGACATTGGAGCCTCTGTGTTCACTGCTGTAGAAATCTGCATGCTAAGAATTACAGTTAGGATGACATCTGCAGACACCGTACTGTGTGATTCTTAGATCCTAGCCATCTGCCTCTTCCCTCATTCTTTCTGCTGAGTAGCTTCGTGCTTCTCCTGGACTCTCTCCTTTTGCCCTTCTGCCTCATGTACATCAATATCCCGCCATGGAATGAAACCCACTGAATGTTGTGCAGCAAAGCTTCCAAGAAGCCATGTTTAAGATGTGATGCATGTCCAAGTAATTATTTAAGGATTTTGTTATTTTTGTTTTCAAGAAACATGCACATGAGAAGAATCCAAAAAGCCAGGCGACTGCTTTTCTTTGAGGGGGAATGTTGACTTATCCAGAAAATAATTTCCAAAACACTATGAGATGTTTGAAGTTGTTTTTCTATGCCGACAATGTGTGTGGCTTGAAAAACCACATTTGCCCAGTGTGTTTTCTTAGATGGCCTTGCCAGGTGATTGGAAATAAGAAACAGGTTCTTTAAAATCACCGTGTCCAATGTCCATCTCCCCCAGCTACGAGATTCATTACATTACAACTGTACAGATTTTTACTTTAACACCCTGTGTGGCCTTGCTCAGTTTAGATTTGAACTCAGTTCAAAAAGCCCAAGTAGAGAAAAGGATTGTGCAAGTGGTGCGTGTTTATATTGCACTGTATGTTCTTGACAGTCTGGCTATGTGATCCATAAACACGAATCTTAAATTTTATGAGATCACCAATCAACTTTTCAGCAAATATTACAACAGATTGCAAGTCAAAAATGGAGAAAATGCTAGATAAACCAATATAAGCCCTAAAGGAGTTTATAGAAGGCAGTGAACATACTGCATTCACCAAGGCAGTAAAGCAAACATTGATGGAGTGTCTACTTGGGACATCATCCTGTTGCTAGGTAATGGGGACACATACATGAGCAGGAGCTGTCTCTGGGCTCTCAAGCAGAAAACCAGAACATGTTCCACATATTTATAGAGAGATTGGTTGTATCTGATTTCAGGTTCTCATGAAAATACAATCAATGCAGAATCAACCCAAAGAAGCAAAAGAATAAAAATAAAGATCCTAAGCTTTCATTACAGCCACACAAAGCCAACAGCAGTTACTATGTAGCATTGGCTGGTCTGTTTCTAAGTTCCTTCACATACAGCTGTGGAGCTAAACCTTCCTGATGCTATGACCCTTTCCTCATGTTGTGATAACTCACACCATGAAATTATTTATGTTGCTACTTCTTAACTGTAGTTTTGCTTCTGTTAGAAACTGTAATGCAAGTATCTGTGTTTTCTGATGGTCTTGAACAACTCCTATGAAAGGGTTTACAGCCCACAGGTTGAGAACCACAGAAATCTCTTGACTCTCAAAACAGTCTTCAAGGTGAGATCCAAGGATCCAGTATCTTTTTCCAGGTAACCAGTGTAAACTCAGCAGCACAAAATGACAGCCATTTGCTGTGCTCGTAGGTTGCCTGGATGCAGAGAGGAAATGGTCAGAGAGAATCAGCTGAGACATTCTACAGTGTCCAAGGCCTTGGCTGGGAAGGGATGGCCTGACCACTGCTCCCACCCCACCCCACCACAGGCCTGTGGCCATCTGAATGTTTCCTGCCTGGCCTTGGCCTGGGAAGATAGAAGGCATATTGGAGTTCCCACAAATGCCTGTCAGTGTGGCTCAAGGGGCTCACAACGTGAAAGCTGCAAAGCATCTTACACAACAGTTCCAGATTCAAGGGCAAGTGTTCTCCCAGGAACAGAAGCATGGCCAGCTTTGGAAATATAGATTCCACCATTTCCTCCTGCAAAGCAGTCACAAGCCTGCTCAGGGCTGAGCAGGTAGACTAAGGAAAATAACATTTATTCCTCTTAAAGTCATGGCAAGAAATCTCTAGCCACATGCCACAGGTGGCCAAAAATGTAAACTCATTGATTAGGTCTGGAAATAAAATGGAAATATTTGCTTATGGAACTGTGAGAGAAAGTGACAAAAACCAAAAACCAAAACCCAAAAACCTCCTTCAGACCTTGTCCTGGAAAGCCACAGGTGCGGTTATCATTTGCTGAGAAGAAGCCTGAGGAGACAGTCACACAGGCTTGTGGAGTGGACATGCCATCTAGAGCATGATTGTGATGTGAGCATGTCACCCTTGCCATGACTATTGAAGTTGCCAGTGGAATGTTGGAGAAGCAGAAAAAACAAATAAACAAAAAACAGATGTACCAGGAGAAGGAACACAGGCCTCAAATCCCTGCAGCATGGTCTCTTTCATCGTCCAGGTATTATTTCCAATCAGGTGCTAATCACTATCAGTCTATCACTGAAAACGCACCCCTGTATTTCTCACTGCCTTTTTCTATGTGAGCTGCTTCCCACCCAGCATTAGCATGCTTCACCGTGGCTGATGGGAGTTTCATCTCCGTCATTGTTCTAGCAGCTGAAACTCTCACACTACTGACATCTTGTTATCCATCTTCCCAGAGACTTCCACAAGCATCCAAAGTGTCTTTAGCAAGATTCTCGCATGTGGATGACAGGACCAAGTGCAGAATCCAGGTCCGTCTTCCAGAGTATCTTCCTGTGAGTTCAGGGCAGGTACAGGAATCCACATTCATGAGCAACCCATCTGCACTGATGTTGGAGATGTGGTGTGTGTGTCGGGGGGGGGTTCTTTCTTAGCTGGGAGCTGTCTTCCCAAGGAAGAGGATGCCTCACAGGCACCTGAGTTGCACAGCTCAGCACTGTAGCTCGCAATGGTAAAAATGTCCTTGTGACTTTCTACCCACAGCCACTTTGAGTCCATACAGCCACTCCTGTGCTCCTGGGCATCAGGCAATGAGACCTCATGCCCGTACTTTAAGTTAACCACGACACTATGATGCTAGAAGCCCAACTCTTCAGTTAAGAATTCATGACCAAAACTCCATCCCAAAGGTTAAGAAACTTGCATCACCGTGAGATTAATTAGGCCACAGAAGGGCTAAATTCTAAATTCTCTTCGGTTCTCTATAATCATGTTTATTTCACTGTCTTGCTGATCAAGATCACTGATCACCAGACTCTTTCTCTATGTAATAATTACCTCTCTTATGTGGCTTTTCAGAATATTGAACATAACTGACCATGCCCTCTGTTGTAGGTGCTTCTCTGTGTTTTAAATTTATGTCTTTGTGTGATTTCCATGTCTATGTATTTAAATGGTTGTTTAAAAAAAAAAAAAAAAAAAAACTCAGACGTGACTTGTCCCAATGGCTCTTCTAATTCACCATCCCTAAAACCTTCTCAGATTTGAATTCCAAAAGTCAGAGCTCAGCACAGACTCTCAAAAGGCGGTGGCCAGGGGTCAGGGCTGCAGCTCACCTGGGGCTGAGCAACAGAAGAGGCTTATGGACATTTTTTTCTTGTAAGTAGCACCTCCATAGTGGCATGCACAAGTCTCAAATCTGATTAGGCTTGTTAGAGTGTTTCTGTATAAGAAGATTTCATTCGGAAACACCTTTGTAAAAATGATTCCATGTCATTTGGTTGCTTTCCCTGGGAAGACATGACAAATGTCCCCTTGTCCCTGGTGGGTCAGCAGCCACAGACCCAAGTAACAGTCACCTCAGCTGAGCTTATAATGACATTTTTACAAATTCTGGAGTTCTGGATTCTTAAAAAAAAAAAAAAAAAAAACCACACAGAGAAATATTATGAGAATGTGCTTGCTTTCGTTTTAACTCCAAGTGTAGGGGCAAGGGCCTGCTGTGGACTGTCCCTCAGCAGTTGACCATAATTTGCTTTATGCTCTAGCAGAGGGTGTTTTTGCCAGCGACAGATAGTTTCTGCAACTGTGTGACATTTGGAATTCTGGGAATTTTTCAGAGGGTATATAAATGCTGGAGCCCTGAGAGGCTGGGGGGTTGTTGGTTGTCATTTGTTAAGAAACTGAGTGAGAAGAAGAAACAACAAGAAATCAGATATCCTGACAGTGAAGATCAAACTTCCCTAATCAGCAGGAAGGAGTCTAATGATAACCTTGCCCCTTTTCCAATCGCTGGCTTTATTCAGTGATCTTCTTCCTTTCCTCGCTGTCCTTTTTTCTCTCTTATCTAGTGTTAGGAGGTTGAAAGGGTAGAAGGAAGAGGAGCCCACAGAGTGGAAAATGCTGGCTACACAGCTTGCTGAGCAGTGACTGCTTGGTTCATTTCCAGGAATCTGGGTGAGGAATTCCTTACAGGGGCATGGATGCCCCCCAAAAGGCCGACTCGCTGCAAGTCCTAACCCAGCGTGAGTGAAAACCCTGGGGAAACAACATCAAGGAGCCCTGCCTTTAACTAAGCTACTGTCCATATACAGAAGCACCAGCCAGCTGAGAAGAGCTGAGGACAGGAGGGAGCAATGGCTAGAATCCCAGGGTCCTGGCACCCTGTGTGATGGATAATATTTTTTGTCACCATGACTGCATCGGAATCAACTAAAACCCAGGCTCCTGGGCACTCCTGTGAGGGCATTTCTTACTCAGATTAATTGAAGCAGGACTATCCACTTTAAATTTGGGTCTCTCCTTCTGGTGGCAGCCAATATAAAAGAACGTGGAAGAAGGAAGGACTCTTTGCCTTTTGGCCATTTACCCTCATTGCTGACAAGTTCATCTATCCTGTTGCTGCTGCCAGTGTTAAATCCAGCATCTTCAGGACTTCAACAGAGACAGAAGAGCAGCAGCTCTTCTGGGACTGCAGAGACATCAAGGACTGAACAATTAGTGATTCTCAACCTCTCAGGAATGAGAGAGCTGTTGTTAGAGTATCCAGACCACATCCTGTAAGCCAGTCTAATAAAGTGCCTTTTAATATCCATTCCTTATCTCCATTAGGTTCCTTTAGAGAACCCCAACCAACACGTGCCCTCTGACCTCTTTTCCTACTGGAGAGTGTTAAGCACCTATCACTACTGCCGTGGGCCACCGTATCACTCCCTCCTTTCCTTTTTATATCATTAGAGCCAACGTTATCTATGCTGCATGTTGACTTCAGGATGAGCATGTTATGCCCAAAGGACAGAGCCAGATGGCAACACACACTCATGGAAAAGGTGGGCGTTAGTGGACAGAGGTATTAAAAAATAACTAACTGACCCATCTGCCCTGTTGTCCCCTGCTACCCATCCTACTTCCCTTGGTCTGGGCTTCCTATAAGCCCAGTTCTGGTTGACAGACAGATACCAGCAGGCTAGCCTTGGGTCAGGGAGCCACCCCTTCTGGACATAGCACAGCAGGGACTCTTCAAACTGAACATCTGGATCATAATAGCCATGGCCTCTTCTCTGTGCAAGGGGCTCTGAGAGAAATTTCTACCTTTGTGGATTATGTCATTGCTTGTGGCAAAGAAAAAAGTGCCTGTTTTCCTAATAAATACTCTCTGAAAGTAAACCTTGCACATGCTAGTGAGTGAAAATTACAGAAGCAATGATCAAGTGCAGTTTTAAAAAAATACTGAGGGAAAGGGGAAGAAAGAGGCTGGGAATAAAGGAAAGGTAGAAATAGGAGGACAAAGAGGGAACTCCCCATAAGACGTGGTTCCCCATGTGCTCATGCCCACAGGGACTCAGCTCAGTAAAGGAAGGGCATGCCTGTTTTCAGAGAAACAATAATATAAATGTGAAAAGTAAATAAAAGGAAAATCCTGGCTGGATTGGAGCCAGTTTCTCAGCTCCGCACATCTGGAGCAGAGACAGGAACAGGTGAGGTGCTGTCCCCCTCTGCTGCTCTCGCCTCCCTGGGAACCCGCTGCTGGGGCTATTTACATTACAGGACCGTGGCTGGCTGAGGCTGGGCTCGGCACTTGGATATGCGCGGTTAAATAATCTGTGGTTTCGCTGCTGGTTTCTTTAGTGTGGTTAAATAATTGGTGGTGTCTTGGTTGCTAGCTACTTTAAAAATGTCTGCACTTGTCTTTTTCTCATTCACTTTTTCTTCCTCTTGAGCAATTCTGAGGAGCCTCTGGCAGAAGTTGCTGCCAGGTTCTAAAGAGACATCCTGTTGTCATGTACCCTTACCAGCTTGCTTTGCAGGAAGCTAAGAATCTCAGAAGTTTCTTACACAAACCTACAAGGTCCAAAGCAGGAATTCAGTCACATCTGCTTCGAAGGAGACAAGGCTGTGCGCACTTGTGGTTTTCTGGCTTTTAAAACAATGGCTCACATGCTCCCCAGGTTCACAATAAGAATTGGGACAGAAAATATGCTGACAAAAAAAAAAAAAAGCCAAGCATGGTGGTACATGCCTTTAATCTCAGCACTCAGGAGGCAGAAGCAGGAGGAGCTCTGTGAGTTTGAGGCCAGCCCGGTCTACAGAGTGAGTCCAGGCTATACAGAGAAGCTCTGTCTCAAAAAAAAAAAAAAACAGAGAAAGAAAGAAAGAAAGAAAGAAAGAAAGAAAGGAAGGAAGGAAGGAAGGAAGGAAGGAAGGAAGGAAGGAAGGAAGGAAGGAAGGAAGGAAGGAAGAAAGAAGACACTGACATTTGGATAAATGATCCTGAGGGCAGGGCTTATGCTGTGACTTGGTCTGTAGGATCTGGGATGAGCCTTGATGAACAGAGGTGTTTGATGTTTGCTGAATGAATGAGAGTGAAATGTCATGTTTCAGGGTTGATTTAGCTTCTGTTTAATTTGTCTTGTTGGTTTGTTTAATGGTCACCAAACTGCCAAAAACTAGTGTCTTAGAACAAGAAGAAACCATCTCTTTTCAGGACCTCTCTTTCCCTTGTCACCTCCCAATCCTACCCTTGACCCAGATAAATGATGGTAAAGGCAATTCAGCCATCTTCTAACAGGAAGCTGACTGGTGCTAAAGTCAATGCAAGCTACAACTGACAGACTCAAGATACGCGCGCGCGCGCGCACACACACACACACATACTCTCTCTCTCTCTCTCTCTCTCTCTCACACACACACACACACATATGCACAGACATAGACATGCATAACCTGCCCACAAACATAGAGACACATAGACACTGACATGCATGCATACACACAAAGATACACACACAGACACCACACACACACAGAGACAGACACACACCACACAGAAAAACAAAGACACCACACAGACACCACACACACACATATGCACATACATAGATATACGTAACTCCATTTACACACTCAGAGACACACACAGACACAGACAAGCACACACAGACACACACATAGAGACACCACACACACACACATGCTGACATATGCACACATATCACACGCAGACAGATACAAACACATACACAGACATAGACATATATACACACATGCCACATGCAGACACAGACATGTACACACAGACATACACACAACACACAGGAGGGAGCAAAATCTTCACCTGCCATAGTGAAGCCACAAGGTTTTCACAGATCCATGAGCACAAAAGTTCAAACTCAAACCTGAAAACACACGTGGACCAGAGGGTGGGGGAACAAAGGGAATGTCATTTCCCTAGCATATCCCACAGTAAGAGGATAATTTCATCTCTCCAGCAGCCACACGGTGACATTGCGTATCAAGCCCACAGTAGTTATCCATATTTAAAATTATAATAACTTATTTTTTCCTGGTGTGGCTGAGGTGTGCTAAGATTTTAAAGGGATTTCAGAGTGCTGTGTTTCAGAGTAGGTCGATGCTGTCATTTTAGCTAGCAGCCTTACTTTTTCTGTTACTGATGGCTTAACAAAGTCTCCTGGTACAGTGCTCAATACAGAGACAGTGACAACAAAGGACAGGGTGCCTTCTGTGGTGCCTGATGTTGGCTCAATAAAGCTCCTTGAATTTAAACTTGCGCTAATCTTCTGAAGACTTACATCTTACATCTTCAGGTATGATGAGACAGAAGTTTGGTCTATCATAGTAACACAAGCCACAAGTTAGACACCATATTGTCTTGTTGATGTGACAAAGAAGCAATTCCATCCACAGCTCTAAGAACGTACCTCCTCATGTCTCAGTATTGGTACCTTGACAAGAACGTCTTGTGCATCAATAAAGTGGCCCATGACAGGACAAGTGTGCCAGGACACAAGAGTGAGAACCTAAGTTCAAATCAACAACATCCACACAAAATCCAATAAGGTTGTGTGTACTTATGAGGGGAAGGCAGAGACAGGAGGCTCCTGGGGTTTCCCTGGTCAGCCCAGCCAAAACTGAGGGTGTCGGGGGAGGCTCTGAGGGTGTCAGGGGTAGCTTTTAGTCGGTGACAGACCTGTCTCAAGACAGTAAGTGGAGAAGGATAGAGAAGACACTGAATACTCTGGACTGCACACACCCATACACACATACCCCAAAACAAAGCATGCACTAGTTATATGATTCATAATATTTGCTAATCAATAGGAGTGTGAATTTTATCATGAGGCATTTATTTTTTGACAGTTATTGATTTTCAGCGATGAAAATGCCAGCAGTTCTGATGTTGAGAGAAGTCCAGCAGACACACACAAGCTTTTTACCTGTTTGTTGACAGTGTTTCATTACTGGTGGCCTTTGTATGCATATTCATGGAAAGCTGTTCCCAAGAGAGAAGTTCCTTTCAAGGTGCCACGGGGTTAGCTAACCAGAAGCACGTTGCCAAGAACAGCTTGCTCTGAGGACTAGCCTGACAGAGCAGGAGCAGCCCAAGTGGAACATGTGCAAGTATTTGTGGGGATTCTGGATGGGAAGCAGATAAAAATAGCTTAGAGGGTTGATATCTGCCCAGCCCTAGTGTTTTAAGGCTTATTATAAATCTAACATATTTCTGTGTCTTTTATTTATAAAATAGTGGGTTAAGGAACAACTGCTTCAGTATTAATAACCAGCATTAACTAATATTAATACAATAATTAATTAACTTCACAAATTGATGATCAACTTAAAGGCTCTTAGAACCCAAGCCTAATGCCTGAGAAATCCCGGGTCAAAAACCATCACCTAGGCATCTCTTTAAGAGAGAGTCTTGGGCATGCTCACAGGCAAAAGGCAGCCTGCTGTGGGCAGACCTGGACAATGGACAGGACTGAAGTGAGCCAGGGCTGGCTGGCAAGCACCCAAAGCTGGTTCCTTCCAGCACCAGCCTGGGAGACACAAAGGAATTCAGCCTGCACACCTCAGATAGATGGAGGGGGTCAAGAATCCGAAGAACTCAGGGCCAGCCTACAGGAGCACAGAGCACTGCCATTCCTGGGAATAACTTCCCAGACACCACACCCCAACTGCGGAGCTTGGGAATCAGCAGCCTTCTAGACAAAGCTAAGGGAATAGGGTTGATCACCTAGATTTAAAAAATGAAGAAATTCACAATGCCACAGTACATTTGGATTCCACTTGAGTTTGTTTCTCTTAGCACACAAATAATTTTTACACTGATGATTGCAGTTTTGTATATCCTCGTTTGGAGAGACCAAAATAAGACAGACTGAGAGATTGAGAAAAATAAGACAGAAGGAGACTGAGAAAAAGATTTCTAGATTGGAGACCATAGAACAGAGATTAAAGATAGTTCCAGATGAGAAAAGTTCACAGGGGCTTGAGGAAATTGCATGATAGCCCATTGAGATACTGGATTAAAAGGCTTTGCCTATAGCCCAACATAGTCAGATTAGATATTGTTTTATGCTGTCAAGGTTCAATTATTGGATAAGGGTCTATATGCCAAATAAAAATACATATCTTGTTTGATGTGCCGTGGAGAAAGTTCATACAATGGTTTATGTGCAGAGGTTAGTTCATATTCAGAATTTCAATACACTTTTGCCTTAAGTTCTGGAGAGCATGACTCTAAGGTTACACATTTGTTAGAGATGGTGACTGTCGTGGAGATGCCGTTGCAAATTGGGGCTAATGGTGCTTCAGCATGTATATCCTTTGGAATACAAGAATTCTTTATACATTATGACATGAAACTTGTTACAGGCATAATTTATAAGAAGAAAAGAATAGATTGTTAAATCTGCTCTTTAACTATAAAACTATTGTTATTCTCAAATATTTTTGATACATTATTTGATTATTATATATTAATACATCATTTTGATACATTGATACAGAAAATACACTGATACATTTGATACATTGATATAGAAAACTATTGTTTTTATCAAATATTTTTATACATTGTTATATATTAGTATATATTGATACAGAAATAAGGTCATTTTGATACATTGATATAGAATTTTGTATATTGATACAAATTTAAGGTTTTCATTAGTATTAGTCTTTGTATATTGATACAAAAATTAAAGTTATTTTTGTTATCACATAATTATGTTTCAATTGTTATATAAAAGATTGTAGCCATGATTCTCTTTTTAAAATGCAATGTTTACTTCCAGTCCTCTTAAAAACTGCCATTACAAACTACTTAGGATAATTAAATAATGTAAATTAATAGTTAGTCAATCAGATTCATGGTCACATCAGATACTAGTTTTATTTTTCACAGAAATATGCTTTCTAGGTTAAACAGATAATAAATAGCTAAAAACAAACAACATTTGCTTACTTAGAAGATACATGGTCTTCAAAAACCTCAGAGTTCTACAGAATATAGCATTTAAAGGTGTTTTTTATTAATTTAGGGCCTTTTGACTTAAGACATGTCAGCTCTTGGCAGCATCCCATTCCACTTGGAAGATGTTAAGCATCACAAAACCTTCATTAGGAGATGACTTCAAATGTGGCAAGCTAGACACTGGATAAAGAAATGCCCCTACTCTCTCTGCAAACAATATGCTGTCCAAAATGGGCAAAATGGAGGTACGGAAGTCAACTACCAAGCTCTACCAAGACAGAGGAAACAAGTCCTTCCTAGTTCCTGCTTCACATATATGTCTGTCAGATGTGCTGGGCCAGAAGTCTGAAGATGATGTTCCAGCATTATAGAAAGTTACTGTGTGACTGACCAGGCAGTAAACTGTTTCTGTCATCTCTATAGTTTTGGGAGCTGCTTGCCTACACTTACTGCTTACTGAGGTAGTAATTTTATTTCTTCTCAAGCCTCTGATGGAGTTGAAGACTAGATAACTATTAGTTATTAGTTTCACAGTTAGGCTTAAGTTGTTTAGAATTTAAGAAAATGTTTTAAGGTCTAGAAAGATGTTTTAAGCTGTTAAATATAAATATGAGGTAGAATAATTTGTATACCAAACTCTGAACCCATCAAGATAGGATAGAGAGTAGAGCACTTTCGCCTAAGTTGCCAAATGCATATAAACTAGACCTTGTAAATGTAATTATTACATAATAGTTTTAATATTTATCTCATATTTGTTCTTACTATATGAAGTTTGTTACTGTAAGAGAAAGAGACTTTTTAATTAGACAAAAAAAAAAGAATTTTGAGGGTTGGTCTGGAGATACTATGTATTCAAATGTTAATTGTTTGGCCCTCAAGATCCTTACTGTCCTGTGAGCAAATTTTCACAAATCCAAAATGACATTGTGTGAACCTTGCTTCCCAAATTATTCCTGATTGAATAATAAAGTTGCCTGCAGCCTGGACTGGGAAGAAAGGAGTTAGGAGGAGTGAGGTTCCTGGGCTTGAGGGGTTGCAGAAGGACCATGAGGAGAAGAGAGGAAGGAGGAAGAAAGGAGCAGGATGCCATGGGTTAGCACGTCACCAAGAGCAACTTGCTCTGAGGACTGGCCTGATGGAGCAGAAACAGCCCAACTGTAACATATGCAAGTGTTTATGGGGATTTGGGATGGGAAGCAGACAAGACAGCTTTGAGGGTTGATATATTCCCAGTCCTAGTGTTTCAAGGTTTATTATAAATCTAACACATTTCTATGTCATTTATTTATAAAATAGTGGGTTAAGGAATAACTGCTGCTCTATTAATAACCAGCATTAACTGATATTAATAGAATAATTAATTCCTTTTACAACATGGTACCAAATCCTTAAGTTCTTGGACACAACAACTTATTTACTCTTCAAACCAGAAAAACCCACAAGCATCACTGTGTTTTGTGGTTATAAAAGAAGATAGCACCGTATTCCTCAGGTTATGCCTGGAGACAGACTAGATAAATTCTTTCCATTTGTCATAGAAGCGCTCCTAAAACAAAACTGAAAAACTGCTATTACATTAAAATCCAATAATATGTGCAAAAAACAGAAGCACCCAATTTTATTATTAAACTAAAATCAATATGAAAATATCCAGGTCCTCAGACTAACAAGCACCCTTCCTCTCATTGGGCCTGGGGGTGTACACACTGTCCTGAGCATCTGTGGTGGCTCTTCTGGCTGTTACTCCCAGGAATGGTTGCACAAGCATTGAGCATTTTAGAGATGTTCCTCAATCATCAGCTATGTTTGGGCAACCTCAAGTACAGGTCTCAGTGAGTTCACATCCAGGCACCCTGCTGAGCACTAGCACCAATTTCTTTGTTGACAGCATGAGGACCCTCTGGATCCTTCTACTCTGTTATTTTCTTATAGCTTCCTGAGAGCTTTTGACTCAATAGAAATAATGGTCTCTGGTACCTATGTTGTAAGTATAATGGAGACACTTACATCTCACAGTTAAAACCCCTGGTCAGAGGCTCACCTGCCAGACTGGGTTCTGGGATCTCTGATGGCTGGCTCTGTGCTGTGCAGTTGCATGGTAAAGAGCCTTATGCCTCTCTTCTTCTAAAGACATAATCCCTTTAGGAAGGCTTCACCCTCACTTTGGCCTGGTTCTAGAATTCTCCCAAAAACACAGGTGTTGAAAGGGTCACTCTCCAGTTTGGCAGTTTGGTTTGAATAGGAACGTCCCCGTAGACTCATCTGAAGGCTTGGCCCATAGGGAGAGGCACTGTTAGGAAGGGTGGCTTGTTGGAGTAGGTGTGGTCTTGTTGGAGGAAGTGTGTCACCGTGGGGGTGGGCTTTGAGGTCTCCTATGCTCAAGTTATGCCCAGTGTGGCACACAGTCTTCTTCTGCTGACAGCTCCAGTTAAACGTTTTCCTTTAAAAGAGTTACCTTGCTCATGGTGTCTCTTCACAGCAGTAAACCCTAACTAAGATAGGCAGTCTGTTGCCATTGGGAGGTGGTGGGAAATTCCAGAAGTAGGACCTACTAGAAATTCCTTCAGCCACTGGGGGAGTGCCCTTGAGTGTTATTCTCACTCTCTTTCTGAATGGACATGTTCTCCATACAAAGCCACAGGGCCCACATCAGCAAAGACAACAAACCTTGAAAAAAATGTGAGCCAAGAGAACCTCTTCTCTCCTTTGGGAGGTTGGTCTGGTAGTTTGTTACAGTAATGACAAGCTGACTTGCACAACCTTACAACTTCAGCTAAACCTAACTGTCTCCCAATGGCCTCACCAACCAGTGCATTACACCGGAACTGGGCTTCTGCCTAAAAATACTGCCAAGACACACTCAGCCCTAAGCACCCACCTCACACTCCTTCCACTTTCCAGGATGCAGACAGAGCTGAGCTGGAGCCAGGGGCTGGGCTCTGTATAACCTTTTGCCCCATGGATTTATAGTCTCACAAAAAAGAGCCACTAGCTCTGGAATAAACATTAAAAACAAGAGTCTGCGGGGCATATTTCAGATTCAAACCATAACATCTACTAACATTTTTTGTTCACTTGTTATTGCTTTTGAGATGGAGTCTTGATGAGTGTCCTAGCCTGTTCTCACAGTCACTATTGTTGGGTTTCAGACCCCAGACAAGCTGCTGAGGTGCTTATTTAATATATCAAAGCAGACCTGCCTTCCAGGTTCTGTCAGCAGCAGAGCAGGGCTGTCATCCCCATGCTCTTTTTTTCTCTCTTCTCCCCCAGTCTCCCAACTTCCCTGGTCCTGTTCCTTGAGAATGGCGAACCCTCCAATAAATGTGCATTTATACTTTAGTTTGGATTTAATTGGTTCATTCTGTTGGCGGAAGAATACCTATCAACTATCACCCCACACAGCCTCCTGAAATTTGAGTTTGTAAACACCCAACAAACAATGTCAAAATATCAGCACAACAGAAATTTATTTTCTAGTCATGAAAAAACACCTGTAGGCCAGAGTAGCTAGCTGTTCCCCAGGTACTAAATTTGCTTTCATGTTCATCAGCTTTCTGTTACTATAACAAATGCCTAGAGTGATCACTTTATAAAGAAGAGGAGCTTATATGTGTTAGTAGTTATTTAAAAAATGATGCCATGCACTCAACAGATATTATATGAAAGAGGTTTATTGGATGGAGGTGGAGAGATAGAGAGGAAAAGGAAAGAAACAGACACCATGGGGCTCCCAGGAAAGAAAGCAAGGTGGAGAGAGCAAGAGAGGAGAGTAAGAGAGAGGCAAAGTGGCAGGTTGGTCCTTTTTTAGCTTGTGCATGTGCAGCTGAACCACATCTGCCATATTCCTGGTGGGCAACACATGATGACGTCATAGGTTACTAGGCACCTCAGAAGCAGGCTGTCTATACGCTAACAATATGAGCTCATAATCTGTGGCTTTAAGCCTACAACCTAATTGCCCTGTTGCTTTGGGCCTCTGGAATCACTTGGTGCTGGATCCCAGGGTGGAACAAGAAGGCTCACCTCAGGGCCAAGAAGCAAGAGAGGGAAAAGGAGATGGGGGCCCACAGCTGCTTTTGAGGCCCTGTCCTCGGTGGCCTGAGGACCTCCCATGTGGCTCTTCCTCCCAAAGGTCCTTAGGAATAGGCTTTTCAAACATGGAATGTAGCAGAGAATCCAAAGCCACGTCCTCAGAACCTTCTAGCTGCTCTGATCCATGGACACCCTCAGGGCAAGATGAGACTCCTAGGTTCAGCTAGCAAGGGCAGGGAACTGTGTTAGATTGTGTTTCTTATCTTAGAGGTGACAAGGTCACTTGCATTCGCAGCCACCAGCTAGAAATTATTACTCAGCCCAGCCCTCCTGCAGAGGCCCTGGAGAAGTAGAGTCTTTGACATTGGGAAAAGAATAAATCAGGAAATGCTAATACTCAGTGCTGGCTACCTACCTTGGCTCAGCTTCTTTCCCAGTGTTTGTCTACAGGTGTATTTTGGTCTTTATCTTAGTTTCGTTTCTGTTGCTCTGATTAAATAACCCCAAAAAAAGCAAGTTAAGAGAGAGAGGTTTATATCAGTTACAGTTCAATGCCACAGTCCAATTGCTGTACTCTCATCACATGCAGACAGTAGCAGAGAGCAATGCATACATGCTACATGCATACATGCTACATACATATAGTGCATACTTGCATACGCTTACACAGTTCAAGACCTCTTGTGTAGGGAATGGTGCTGCCCACAGTGTAGCAACCCTTTCCCTACAACTTCTCCAGGTCCCCCAGAAATGTCAACAGGCCAACCCAAAGCAAAGAATCCTTATTGAGATTCTGTTCTCAGGGTATATCTGTTAGCATATAGGCAGCCTTGCTTCTACATTGCCTGACAACCTATGATGTCACCATGTGCCATCTCCAGGTGTGTGGCAGACACATTCAGCTGTGCACCACATATAAATGACCAACCTGCCACCTCCTCTCCCTCTTGCACTCTCTCTGCTTTGGTTTCTCTCTTGCCCTTCCCCCACCCCCAGGCTCCTATTTCTCTTCTCCTAGACTCTCCCACTATCTCTACCTCTCTCTTTACACCCAGCCCTGCACAATAAATCCCTTCATCCCAGATCTGTTGTATATGGCATTTTAATTTACATCCTAACAATGTCAAGTTGACAATTAAAGCTAACCATCACAGCCTACTGCATGTGTTAAAAAAAATTCCAGAACCTATTAATTAGTAATGACATTGACTATCCCTGTCTAATGTCAAATTTGAATTGAAAGTCTCTGGCAATCTGTGATAAAATACTTGGAATTGGTATTCTGAATAATAGGACTAGTTTCTGCCTATGTGTTCTTAGATGACAGTTTTATGGAAAGAGGCTCTGATTTTTAACGTGTTTGTCATTGTTTGATAAAATTTAAAACATTTCTCTTCTAAATTAGTATGTATTACCTGACTGTTTTCTGACTCTGGGCCTTTAAAATAAATTTTTTTTTTTCCTTAGGGTGCTTTATTTTAAAACAGTGAGATGTATCAAGACCAGTGTGTGTACACTCGGGCAGGTGGCCCTCACCATCACCAGCTTACACAAACAGCCTGGAAGCCAGCTGCTGGCTGACACCACAAACCCTTTCTGTGCACACCGAGAGGCAGGCATTGAGACTACATCAACAACCAGGAACAGAAAAGTGTGTCGTGCAGTGTAAACGCTGCAGTTCGTAAGACACCACAGCCTCTGGCCGGAGCTCAGGCACCTCCCTCGGCACCTGTCGGCACGGCACAGCACTTTGGCATGCGCAGTGCAAAGGCTTCAGCACGGTGGGCACTACCTGCACCGCCTCTGCTCGCTAGGAGTTTTAACAGAGCTGGGGTCGTTGCGCATCCAGAAACCTCTTCCTGTCATCAATTTTTTTTTGTTTTTGTTTTTGTTTTTTGTTTTTTTTTTTCAAGTTTAGTGTTGGGACCCACTTCTTTAAAACCAATGTTTTAGAGTTAGCCTTTCCAAAGTGCTGGCCGAAGGTGAACAGGCATTCCTTCTGTGGTCTGTTTGCACTGCAATTCCATTGACACTGAAATCGAAAAGGAAAAGCTCTAAGCTTTATCAAGGGAAATAGCCTTTATTCTCTAGCTATCCCTTTCCTGCTCACGGGCTTCTCATCTCCTGCATTTAACAGAACATTCGGGGCAGGAGAGGGCAGTAAGAAAGACATTGGCTTAATCTGTAGTTAATGTTTTGCTTGGTTGTCATTATTTAATAACCAAGGTTATCATTTTCCCCAAAGATAATTCCAACTTTTAAAATGAACTTATCTATGAAGTTTGGAAGTTCAGTAATAACAAAAATGATTAGTTAAGCAGAAACATGCTTAAGAAATACCCCTCAACCCACCCACCCCCACATTCCTTAGTCTCCAGGGAGAAACTGAAGGGCAGTGGCATTAGCCTGGCATACGTGTTTTGCAAAAGCACCCATGTGCTTCTCAGATGCTTCCCTGCTTGAGAACTTGTGATTTGCAAATGACTTGGGAGACACACACTCTTCAGCAATGATGAAGACGTCCAAGGAACTGGAAGTTGTGAGGAGACTGCAAGTGTGGACTGGGGTGAACTTTCCTTAGCTTGCCAGAACGCCTGTGCTCAGGGAGCTAACCCTTTGAAAGAAATAAGATAAGTGACTGGGGCAGGCCCAGGTCTTCTCCCATGCACAAGACTCAACTTTGTTGGACATGATGAGGGCTTCTTTCCACGTGGAATATCTGTCCTTCTCATTGTACCCAACAGTTACTTCCTCTCCAGGAAGCAACAATGGTTTTGGGGAGAAATGATCTAGGCATTCAAACTGTGAAATGTGTACAACTCCACAGTCAGTTTTCAGACCCACTGAGTGTTTGCCCTGAACACAAGTATTAACATTCTCTGGTCATTAAGAACAATAAACAAAGAAGGTTAGTGAGGGCCTGCAACTTAAGAAGTCTGTGCTTTGAGAACTCTTGACAATTCCAACAGCCAGCTGATACGCTGATAAATTCCTATTGTGCTTTCCTTCAGCTTCAGGGGGGGTACCTGTGTTCACAGATTTAAGTCTCATTTCACACGTGAAGATGTCAGAGCTTTCTCCTCTAAGGACATGGGTCCCTGATTGCTCTTCTATGGGACAAATGATCAGTGCCAGTTCTGAGTTACCAGATGACTCAAGAAGTCAAGAAGTTATAATCTAAACCATCTAACCAACTTCACTGCATCCACAGGCGTCAGTTGATTGTGTGTGTGTGTGTGTGTGTGTGTGTGTGTGTGTGTGTGTGTGTGTGTTGGGGGGGGTGGTGTGAAAGACAAGAATCCGCCTAGATGCCAGCGTCTTTCATCTCTTGGTTATGATGGGAAGTGTTTTGTCATCTCCCACCGCATGCATATTAAACCATACTATAAATGTGGTCTTGAGCCCACATCCTGTGTTATTCTTAATGGTTCTTGGGATGACTGGGCTGAGATTTATTGTTCTTCTAGGGGCAATACCAGAATTCAAGAGAGATCAGTAATGCGCCTACTGTTTTAAAAGAAGGTCCTGGACCTGGGCTCCCAAGAGCACTGTAGGTGGTTTGAATGAAAGTAGTCCCCAAAATCTCATAGGGAAAGGCACTATTAGGAGGTGCAGCCTTGTTGGGGTGGGTGTGACCTTATTAGAGAAAGTATGTCAGTGAGGGTGGACTTTGAGGTTTCAGATGCTCAAACCAGGCCTGTGTCTCTTCCTGCTGTTTCAGATCCAGATGTAGAACTCTCAGCTATTTCACCAGCACCATGTCTTCCTACACACTGCCATGCTTCCCACCATAATGATGATAGACTAAACCTCTGAATTGTATGCCAACCCCCAATTAAACTTTTTTTTAAAATAAGGGTTGTCATGGTCATACTGTCTCTTCACAGCAACAGAAAACCTAACTAAGACAGGCACCGTCATGAGAGCCAGCATTACCCTCAATTTTGTATCTAGCTATCTCATATGCTTCACCCAGTTCTGATCCTCCTTGAAATTCCTTTGACATGTGCTTTCAGTAAGATGAGGTCTTCTGCAGGGTCAGCTCTACGAGATACCTGTGGTCTTGTGAATAAGAATGCCCACCCCCCCAGGCTCATCTATTTGAATGTTTAATCGCCAGGGAGAGGCACTATTTAAAAAGACTAGAAGATATGGACAGCCTTGTTGGAGGAAGTGTGTCACTGGGAGTGAACTTTAGGTTTCAAAGGTCCATGTTATGGCCACTGTCTCTGCCTCTGATCAGAATGTGTCTCTTAGCTACTTCTGCCTGCCACCTTGCTCCCTGCCAAGGTGATAATAGACTAAACTTACGAAAACTGTAAACAACCCCCCAAGTGAAGGATTTCCTTTATAAGAGTTGCCTTGGTCGTGGTTTCTCTTCACAGCATGTTAACTAAGACAACATCCACGACAGCTTCTTCACAACCCTGTCTTGTGGTTTCTTCTTTCACATGGGTACAGTAACTGGAAGCTGGCCAGGAAGCACCTTCCTCTCCACACAGTTCCTAAACATGCAAGTGTGGGCTTCCTCAGGTTTCTTACTTACGTGGTAACTGGCTTCTCCAGAGCAAGTACTGTGAGACACGCTGTCAGATACCACAAAGTGTCATGAGGCCTTACCTTGGGATCACCAGCAATGTTTGCCATGCTCTCTTGGGCAATGTCAGAAAGACTTGCTCATGATTCTCAGGAAAAGGAAACAGACTCTGGTCTTTATCTGAGTGTCACCAATACAAACAGAGGGAGAAAACTGATGACTAAGCATGCCAGAGACTATCTACCAGCCTCCAAAGGAAGAGACAGGAGGGGCTGAGGGAACGGCTCAGTGGTTAAAGCACTTGCCATGCAAAGTGTAAAGATAGCAGTTTGGATTCCCAGAATTCTTCAGTGCAGGACAGACCCTCTAACTCTAGTCTGAGGAGGTAAGGACAGAGCATGTGTTTTGACTAAGAATGACATTGATAGGCTCACAAGTTTGGATGTTTGGTCCCAGTGAAACTGTTTGAGAAGGAGTAGAAGGAGTGGCCTTGTTGGAGTAGGCGTGGCCTTGCTGGAATTGGTGTGAGGTTTCCTTTCTCTCTCTCCCTCTCCAGCTGTGGATCGAAGTGAGCTCTCATCTACCACTCCAGCACCATGCCTGCCCGCCTGCCACAATGCTTCCCACCATGATGACTGTGGCCTAATTCTCTGAAACTGTAAGCAAGGCCCCAATCGAAAGCTTCCTTTTCTAAGTTGCCTCGATCATGGTGTTTCATCACAGCAACAGAACAACAGCTAAGACCCGGGGATCCTCAGAGAAAGCTAGCCACCAAGTTTACCTATATCTTCAAGCTCTGGGTTTGATGGAGAGATCCTGCCTCAGGGAATAAGGTGGGAGAGTCGAGTCGGTGAGAATGATTTCAGATACCATGAACTGGGGGGCTTCCTGTTTCAGAGGGTGAGTCCATGACCATCATTGTGGGGACCATGGCAGCAGGCAGGCCAGCACAGTGCTGGGCAGTAGCTGAAAGCTTTCATGTTGATACACCAACCAGGTGGCAGAGAGCAAGACTGAACCTGGTGGAACCTACTCCCAGTGGCATACCTTCTCCAACATCTCACCTCCTAATACTTCCCAAAATAGTTCTACCATCTAGGGACCTACCATTCAAATACATGAGCCTATGAGGGCCATTCTCATTCAAACACACACACACACACACACACACACACACACACACACACACACACCCACGCTCATGACAGAAATACAAAATAGGTCTGGGCTCAACAGTTAGGAGCACAGGCTCCTCTTTAGAAGATCCAGGTTCAGTTCCTAGCCCTTCCTATGGCAGCTCACAACAGTCTCTAACTCCAGTTCCAGGGCATCTGGTGCCCTCTTCTGGCCACTGCAGGTACTACATGTACACAAACCTACGTGGAGGCAAAACATCCAGGCAAACAAAATAAATAAAATGCAAAACAAACAAAAAAGCGCTTTAAGAAAACCATCAAAAGAGAAACTGAAGACAGGTAGGCAGCAGGCAGTCAAATGGGCAGCAGGAGAGCAGTGAGCCCCAGAGGCCAACCTACAAAACTGAAAAGAGCATGTTGAGAAAGTGGGGCCATCAGGCCTAAGGAAGTTGGCTGAAACACTACCAGTGGGCAAAGTAAGACCCTGCCCTTGGTGCCCTTGGGGAGTAAAATGCCAGGCAGACGTTCAGAAGTGAAGAGTCAGCCAGTAGAGGGAGGAAGGGGGTGGGGGATAGTCATGGACATGGTGTCCTTAATGAGTGGGGACCGGGGACCCAGGAAGGTCTATGTACAAGATAGAAAAAGCAGCGCCTGCCGGGGCTAGCTGCCTTCCCCTTCCATGTCAAGGCCTCTCTTAACTCCCACTGAGACCCAGATCAAGGCTGAGATGGACTCATGTGGCCAATAAAGATGACCCATTTATAGCTTCTAGAACAGGGACAGTCAGACCCTGTCCCCAGCAATCAGCCAAGCGGCAGTGCCTCGCCCCCACAAGCCCCTAAACCTTGTTGGAAATGCAGACTTTCAGGCCCTCCAGGGTTTTAGCTGTCAGAGACTCCAGGCGCCAGGAATCCAGATCTGAACACAAGGTCTCCAGATGATTCATTCTCCTGCAGGCTGTTTTGAGATCTCTCTAAAGAAGCCAGCACAGACACAAACTTAAAGATGCACCCCAGGGCCAGCCTCCTTAGGAGTGCCGAATCATAGACTGTAAAGGAAAAGGGGACCTGAGCAAGGGTCTAATCTCACCGTAAAGCAAGGGCCTGGAACTCACTACATGGAACCAGCCAGCCTTGAACTGGCAATGATCCTCCTGCTTCTGCCTGAGATAAACAGGCTTGCTGCACCAGACCTGGCCAGTTTTCGTTGTTGTTTGTTTTGTTTGAGGGTGGGGTTTGCCTGTTTTTTGTTTGTGTGTTTGTTTTTGTTTGTTTGTTTTGTTTTGTTTTTCGAGACAGGATTTCTCTGTGTCCAAGGCTACCTTGGACTCAATTTGTAGGCCAGGCTGGCCTCGAACTCACAGAAATTCGCCTGCCTCTGCCTCCCCAAGTGCTGGGGTCATAGGCTTGCACCACAACACCCGGCCGCCTGGCCAGTTTTTAAGGATAGAGTTGCGTTTGTTTTCTGCTATTAAACTCAGAGCACGGTGTTTGGGCACAGCTCAGCCTGGCTTCTCTCAGGGTTTGAGGCCTTTGCAGGGGCGCAGCTTCCTCAGCCTGGGTCTTGGCTCTGGCCCCCACTTTTGCCCTTTCAAATTCCCTTGACTCTTCGGAGAGGTGGACAATCCACTTTCTGATCGCGCTGCAGCTGGGGTCGCTTTGCTTCAGCCGCAACTTAGCCTTAAAATTCGTGACAGATGGAGTTGATAGTCTCGCCACGGAAAGGGGAGGGGGGAAAGAGCCAGTTTCTGACAGGCCGCAGACTCGCGCTGCCTCTAGCGGCCAAAGGCGGCGTGGCGCCACCGTTACGGCAGCTCGGGAGAGTCCTGCTCAGAAGGCAGAGCCCGCTCCGCCAGCGGCTTTCCTTTAAACACACTGAGGAACTGAAACGCACACTTTCCAGCTTCCAGCGGGTCGGTTTCTCTCCGTCCTCTCTGCTGCAACTGCAGCCAGATGGTAGCGCTCAGCATTCCCGCTGCTTTTAATGCGACGATTTCTCACTGCCGTCCTCGTTACAGTCGTGAGTTAGGAAACCGGTTCAGTTCTTTGGATTTCTTACAGTTTGAAAACAACGTCCCCTACCTACAAGGGCTTACCTGTTGGGAAGGGAAGCCGAGAGCTGGTGGAAAGCGTTCTTCATGTGGGGTGGTAGTAGCGTTCCTGGTTATGGTGGTTGCGGTGTGTGTGTGTGTGTGTGTGTGTGTGTGTGTGTGTGT
>NW_026596117.1:28207295-28215363 GCF_907164565.1 Psammomys obesus | reverse complement strand
AGCATGACCGCGTGTGCCCGCGCGCGCGATCCGTTTCTAAGTTTCTAAAGTCTCACATTAAATTCTCAGGACTCCCTTCCTTCGCTGTACACCCCCCCGCCCCCGCAGGTGATCAAAACTCGAAGACGGGGAACCTGAAAATTAAAGTGACTTTCGAACTCTCTCCAATGCAAAAGATGGGGGATCAGTAAGAATTAATAAAAGTGTCCCCCCACCCAAACAAAAAGGGGGCGGGGGAAGCGAACAAAAAGGCCGGTGGCTGAGCCGGATGCAGGCAGCTGGCCCTAAGCCCTGCCCGCTGGCTCTGTGCGCGAGCTGGGGTTCGGTATCCCAGCCTCCTGAAGAGTGGGAGGAGCTGGGCCTGTGTCAGGCTCCCTAAGCCGTTCCTTTCAAGCCCTGAATGCCTGAATGTGAGCTGCCCACCGCCCTCCCCCCACTCTGCAACCCCACTCCAGCGGCTCGTAAAAAAAAAAAAAAAAAGTTTCAACAACAACAGGCTGGACCAATAGCAGAGCGTAAAGGCGGAGAAGGGGGCCGAGCAAAGGGCGCTGGAGAGTGGAGAAAGGAGAAAGCGGGCAAGCCTGGAGCGCGCGGGGCCGGGGCTCGGCGAGCCGGAGGAGCGTTGCTAATGTTTTTGTTTGTTTGCTTTTCTATGCATGCATAATGAGGGGGCGCCGCGGCACCACACGGGGGCTCCCGGCCCACTTTTGTATTTAAAGCCTCGCCGCGAGTGAGTCCGCAGCCGGGCTCCGCGGATCCGCTCCCCAGGCTCCGGGTCTCCGAGTCTGCGAGCAGAGCCGCACGCTCCGAGTTTGGGGTCTTCCCTGCGCCTGGCGCCCAGAACTTCCCGGAGAGCGGCCCAGGCCCGGGCAGAGGGGGAGGGGACCGAGCGTCCTAGCCGCGGGAAGGCGGGATGCCAGAGCTGCGAAGTGCAACGCGCCGCTGAGCCGGGGACCGAGGAGTCGCCGGCCGCACGAGCCTCTGCGGGCGCCCAGCGCCATGCACCCCCGGCGCCGAGCGCTCTTGCAGCCTCGCCGCGTCCCTCCGGGGCGGCACTGAGCGTCTCCAGTGGCCGACCGGAACCGGACCTGCATCGCCGCGCCTCTCTGGGAGCCCCGGCCGCGGTGCCGGAGCGAACACCCGCCTCCACCAGCCGCGGGGCCGCCGGCATGGATGGATGAGGACGCCCATGCCAGAAGTGCGCGGAACTCGGATGAACTTTTCCAGCGGCCCCGCCGCCGCCCGCGCCTCGACTCCGCTCCGCACCGCGTCCGGCGGCCGCTGCTGCCCGCGATGCTAGCCGCGCTGCTGGGCGGCGGCGGGGCCCGCACGGGGACCTTGCCGGGGGCCTTGCTGTGCCTGATGGCGCTGCTGCAGCTGCTGGGCTCGGCGCCGCGGGGCTCGGGGCTAGCGCACGGCCGCCGCCTCATCTGCTGGCAGGCGCTGCTGCAGTGTCAGGGCGAGCCCGACTGCAGCTACGCCTACAGCCAGTACGCCGAGGCGTGTGCGCCCGTGCTGGCGCAGCGCGGCGGGGCTGACGCTCCGGGGCCCGCCGGCGCCTTCCCCGCCTCGGCCGCGTCCTTCTCGCCGCGCTGGCGCTGCCCGAGCCACTGCATCTCGGCGCTCATCCAGCTCAACCACACGCGCCGCGGGCCCGCGCTGGAGGACTGCGACTGCGCGCAGGACGAACACTGCAGATCCACCAAGCGCGCCATCGAGCCCTGTCTGCCGCGCACCAGCGGCGTGGGCCCGGGCGCCGGAGCGGGCTCGGTCATGGGCTGCACCGAGGCCCGGCGGCGCTGCGACCGCGACAGCCGCTGCAATCTGGCCCTCGGCCGCTACCTGGCCTACTGCGGCAAGCTCTTCAACGGGCTGCGCTGCACGGACGAGTGCCGCGCGGTCATCGAGGACATGCTGGCCGTGCCCAAGGCGGCGCTGCTCAATGACTGCGTGTGCGACGGGCTGGAGCGGCCCATCTGCGAGTCGGTCAAGGAGAACATGGCCCGCCTGTGCTTCGGCCCAGACGCGGGCAACGGTCCGGGCAGCAGCGGCTCGGACGGAGGCCTGGACGATTACTACGACGAAGAATACGACGACGAGCAGCGCGCCGGGGCGGCGGGCGGCGAGCAGCCCCTGGACGACGACGACGGCCTGGCGCGCCCGGGCGGCGGCGCTGCTGCGGCGGATGGCCGCGGGGACCTGCCGCACGGGCCCGGCCGCAGGAGCAGCAGCAGCGGCAGTGCAGGCCACTGGGCGGCCCGAGGCACCTGGACCCCGTTTGCCTGTTTGCTGCTGCTGCTGCTGCTGCTGCTGCTCGGGTCACACTTGTAGCCCCTGCGCCCCTGCCGCTCAAGGCTGGCGCGCGCGATTCGGCTGGTTCCCAAGCCGGGCACCTGTGGCTGGGAGGACGGAGGTGGTACAGAACACTGACCCGCTCTCTCCCTGGGTGGACAGGGCCCAGGCCGTACCGCAGCCATCAAGTTCGGCCTTCTCTGTGCGGTTTCCAGGCTGCAGAGATAACTGGCTGATCGTATGATACCGCTGGCTCGAATCTACAGAATTTAGGACACCCTGCAAAAAGCAACGGAGGCCTGGACTCGGTTGGAGTGCCGAACGGTGGGGGTCTCTACAGCTCCGAGGGGCTGGGGGAGGGGATGGTGAGGGAATTAGGTTTGCCGCAGGGCCAGGTTTCTGTTTTGTATTTAAACAGTTTTTCTGTGAGGGGACACACAGTACTGGTAACGACTTTAATTGCTTGTGGCCACTGAGAGACACAGCAATCGTAAATAAGTAGAAAAGTTCTCCCTAGCGATTTTTTCCAGTGCAGAATAGCACCCGATAACGCCCGGTGTAGAGCCGCGATTGCCTTGTTGGGGACCCTTGAAATTACGTCTGCATTATAACCTTAACCCCTCACCTTTAATCTCACTGCCACCATTCTGATCCCTCAGCACCACGTGTCTTAGAATTAAGGGTCCAAAAACGTTGGTCTGAAGAGTTACCATGGTGTTGAACAATACAAGTTTTGATCCTAAAGCTCGGTACTGCCATCTAGGAAAACCTCTGTGATGTTTGTTTTGCTGTCCCCCCCCCCCCCCGCCACTATGAAATTCTAAGTTTGAATATGCAGAGATTGAATATTGCCTCTGCCCCTATCGGGGTCTTTCACCCTGGTACGTCGTATATAAACTGTATTAAAACTGGGGTTTCTTACCAGTTGCTGTACTTTGTATATAGAATTTTTATAAATTGTATGCTTCAGAAAATAATTTATTTTTAAAAAGAAATTAAAAGTTTTAAATCTACATCATTGTTACATCACCCCCATCCAAGAAATGTATAGAATACACTGGTCACCAGGAACCCACGCCTGCAGCCCATTTTGAAGTGTGCCCTGTGTAGAGCAGTCTTAAAAATGTACAGTGTATTTTACAGATTTGAAGTAACGTTCTTATTTTCAAAAGAATTTATGGACATTGTAGAAATGTATAAATGCATTTCCAACTGCCTTAAACATTGTATTTTTATAGACATCATTTTTAAAAATCCCGTGTTTAAAAAAAAAAACCATGACTTTGTGTATTTTTTTTGATTGTTTTATTAAAAATGCACACATCAGTGAAGAGTTTAAACCGTGGCTACAGTGCAGTTGCTTTCCGCAGTTAACACTGCGGTTAGATGGGGTGGGAGGGGTGTGGAGGGGTCACGGGGAGTCCATCAGACATCAAGCGAAATTAAAATACCGTGTAAGAAAGAACGTAAGCTAATGCTGCCTTTAATTTAAGGGACAATTAGAAGTCTGTAAATGAGGCAGCTAAAACAGTTTGTAACTGGCCTCTGCTGCTGTTGCCATTTGTGAAGAAAATTCACAAAGTAGCGTCTCTCATCGGAGGATACCCTCCCCCTCCCCCGGTGCCCCACCCTGTGCCACCACCCTCCTTTTTCTCCTGACCCCCAGGAATGTCCCCTCTCATTCAATCAAACATGCCAATAACATCTGTTACCAATAGGTCTCGGGAACCTCTGAGACTCAATACTTCAAAGCCATTTTCACACTTTTGGTGGAAAAAAAAATACAAAATTTTGTTACAAAACATTGAGGCGTGCAAAAGTAAACACACCATGGAGGGGAATAATTACCAGGACTGGTAATATTGTCCCGAGGAGCTGTTGAACAGTGGGTTGAAGGCTGGGCTTCGGCCAAGCTCCTGATGCACACTCAAACGCCCTTACATAAATAATTACACTCTTAAGCTGTGTCGAGTGCTGATACACTTGACCTTGTAAATAGAAATGTTTGCAGTAGGAATAAACTCCGGCATTGGAAAATCTTTTAAACATTAACACAAAAGAGAGCACTCTGTCCTCTGGGGATTTGAGCCTGAACCTCAGCGAGCTAGGCACTTGCAAGGGGGAAAAAGTTTATTTATCTTCTATTCCTGGTGTTTATTTAAAGCTTTTCATTTTAAACTCGGTGATTGGAAGGCAAGTCAGGAGTTTAAAAGTCACCACAAATAAACTTTGTCTGAGGGGTCGACAGATTAGCAAGATCTGGAGTCTCTTTATTTGATATTAGCATGTGCTGAGAAAACAACTAGATTTCTCTGCTGCCTAAAGTAATTAACCAAATTGTGCCCTTTCCCACTTGCTCCCACCTATTCCCACCCCTACTTTTGAGCCTTTTTTTGCCTTTCTCTTTCTTCAGCTATTAGGGAGGGATTCAAGTTCCTCTTTGTGTCTCTAAAACCAAGATTCCCCTCCCAACACACACACACACACACACACACACACACACACACACACACACACGCCATGTATGGTATCAGAAAGCCCTAGATAGCTGTGTATCAGCCTGAGGCCCAGGAGAGTGAGGTGCAGTTGGATCTCTGTCACCTGAGTGGTTCAGCAAATGTAATTTTAAAACAAAGCCTAGAGCAGTATTTCTTGGGGACCTGACAAAAAATATTTCTAGAGGTTAATAAGGGAAATCAGCTTTTTTTTTTAAACAAAACAAAACAAAAAGACTACAGGTTAGTAGTACTTACTCCTGTGTTTTTGCTTAAATGCATTTAAATTTCTATCCCTGTTATTTTAACACATTCTCCATTAACACATTTCTGTCTTTGTCACAGTAAAAGGCCCAGTTCCCCCACACACCCATAATAAGTTAAAAGACAGCACCAGAAAAGGCCTGACAATTAACTGCTACAATAAACTCATGACTTGATTTTACAGGAGCCTGTCAGAAGCATCTGCCTAGAATAAATCACAGCACACCCTGGGCCAGAAGGGACCAGGCTTTATGCCTTCTCCCTTGAAGAAAGTGAACGTTGATCCAAGGCCCAATCATTTAAATAAGGAGGCTCTCTAGCCTGGAGTCCCCCTGCCTCTGGACAGATCTAGTGGATCTCAGTTCAGATTGCAGAGATCCAGCTAGGGCAGCGGGCTTCAAGAGGGTGATATCTGTATACCACCCAACAGCCATCTGCTTCGAGACAGAAAAGACTTTTACAGATGTTGACATCTGCAATATCTCGAAGTCCCCAGGGAGGCCTTTGGAATTCTCGACATTTGGCAGGCTCAGATGTCTCCTGGAGTTGCCTGGAAGTGCCATTAATGAGAGAAAAGGGTAGTTTTCGGCTTTTCTGGAGAATTTCCAGGAAGTCCCCTGCCCCCACCCCATGAGAGGCAGGGTTTGGATTTCATGTCTAATCTGTCCTCCAGGCTGTTCCCATCTCCCCAGTTGGTAGCTTGTGATTCTCTGTGACGGTTCATTTGTCTTTGGAGGCACTTCAGTGACAAATGTTTGAGGGAGTGTGGGACAATGGTCAAGAACAAGGGGGGCAGTTCATTGAACTGAAGTGACCATACAGTAAATAGAAAGAGGTTCAGCTTCACTGGTCACCCGAGCACACAGCAAGGCTTTTGTATATGATCACAATGGACATAGCATAAGGTCTCTGTTGATTTTTAACAATATATAGCAATGTACACGCGCAAGCCCCGTATGTAAAGTGGGAAAATAGCCCTAGGGAAGTGAACTTGTCTACTCAGAGGACACCCCTGTACTTGAGTCAAATTCCTACAGTCACCCATAAGGATGGTAGCAGCTCCTGGCCCCAAGTATCATGTGGTAAAGGGGCCACTGGGCTCAAGCAGATCACAGATGGCCAGTGGAGTCCACAGGACACAGAGCCGCATCCCTCTGTAGCCTGGAGAATACGACAGAGTGGCAGAAAGCAAGAGAGACCACAAGGCATGGAGTGGGGAGGGTGTGTCCTTTCCTCTCATGCTCATGCCTCTACCTCATCCCAGCAACATTACACAGGATCCCAAATCAGGGGAGCTTTCAGAAACACTCAGCAAGTCCGCAGCTTTCCAGCTTGGGCTTTGCTGAGAGCGCACTGTGAGGACTCCAGAGCACACAGTCCCTGTTTCTTTTTCCAAAGCACAGAAGGGAAAAGTATGCCATCATTGTTTTTTGACCCCTCACACCAAGAAACCTGGGGAGTGTCGTCAGTCGGCCTGGTTTTCTCCCAGTTACTCCAAGGAGGATGGTGGGAGAGCATCAGGTTACACAAGCAGTGTGGCCTGGGTTGAGTTCGCAGTGGGGCTCACTGTGTGCCAGTTAAGTTGGACATCACTATATTCTGTTTGAAAGATTGCTTCTGGAAGAGAGTTGACAAAGTTCACCCTTGACTATCCCGATGACATAAGTAATGTGCTGTTAGCATCAATACCCCCTAAGGCATCCGTTTAATCAATTTTGTAAATAACACAATGATCTACTACAAAATAGTGGACTGTATACACTATATTTTGGCACAAAGATGGTCATTCTCCCACTAGTAACCAGGGGCTCTAAATAAATGATTTCAACAATGTTTTATTAAAGGCGACAAGAGCCCTCGAGCTGCATTAATCGGGAGAAGTCGAGTGGCACCTTTGTTATGGAAATGCTGAGCACATAATGGCAGGGCCAGACAATGTGCGGCCACTTCATTCTTTCAGCCGTGCTGACACCTCTTAAAGAGGAACTGCAGGGAAGGATGTGGGAAAGATCTGCTTTCCGAGGAAGCTCTCAGCTCATATTTTGGAGCGCTACCTCCAAACCCTGTGTAAAATGCACTGAGGGAAGCCAGAGGGCTGCTGGAAACAAAAAGGGGTTTCTACACCTTATTTCAGCAGCCTGAGCTCCCTACATAGAACTACATATCTATCTTTCTTTCTTTCTTTCTTTCTTTCTTTCTTTCTTTCTTTCTTTCTTTCTTTCTTTCTTTCTTTCTTTTTTTGACACAGCATTTCCAAAAGACTGTTTCACCGATTGTTGTTGAGTTCAGTTTTTAAAATGGATCAAAGACTCTATCGTGTTGGTATTTGTCATGCATAGCTTGGGCAGAGTCTCTTTTTGAAGGGATCTGAAGTCTGCCAACAGGTAAATATGCACAATTACATCAACAACATCTTCATCTGTGACCAAAGATGAAATAGTAGTATCTGAATCCAGACCCCACACTGTGGACACACTGTGATCTTTTGTTATCAATACATGTCTTTACTAAGGTGCCTAAAGTGTGTAAGATCTTGGATACTGGTTCCTGAATACTGGAGAGGGCAACATTCCACAAGTAATTCTTCCTGTATACTTTATCCCTGATCAGACACTACTAAGGACCATGTCCATGACCTTGAAATGGGACCCTTTCTTAGTTGTAATTCTTTTACTACATTGCTGCTCCTCATCTTCAGTTTTAGCCCATCACTGCATGTTCATCAAAGAGTTCCACCTATTTGGAGCATTTTTCTGCAAGAAGATTTAAAAATAGCTTTTCTGGCTGAGCATGGTGGCTCACACCTTTCGTCTCAGCACTAGAAGGTGGCAGAGATGGGTGGATCTCTGTGAGTTCAAGTCCAGCCTGGGTTACATAGTGAATTACAGGACAGCCAGAGCTATATAATAGAGACTCTGTCAGAGAGAAAGGAAGGAAGGAAGGAAGGAAGGAAGGAAGGAAGGAAGGAAGGAAAGAAAGAAAGAAAGAAAGAAAGAAAGAAAGAAAGAAAGAAAGAA